>NC_064598.1:35845622-36154908 GCF_943734845.2 Anopheles funestus | reverse complement strand
ATGTGTGTATTCCCCATTTCATCTTCACAATTCAACACATCGTAATGATTCATCTCGTATTCACTTCCTTGATTCAGACAAAAAGTATCATAAAAAAGAGAATGGTACACACAAAACCATATTTCAACCCTGCAGCTGTTATGCTGTAAACTTTTGATTAATGGTTTAATTAGACACTTCATAAAATCTTAACGATCGATCAACCCAATCTCCCTAAGCATTGTGTGAAGAAAAGAAAATGGAACATTAAACAAACTTGTTATCCTTTTTCCCTGTAAGGGAGCATTAGAAAAGTAATGCAGAATGAGTCTTTCTTCCCAAAAATGCTATCCAGATCTTAAGTCACTTGGACCAATTATCGGTAATTACCGTAATTTTATGGGACCGCTTATCAGCGTTACACTCGTCATCTTTATTTAGTCGGGAACAATCGAAGCTTGTTTTATGGGCAGTTTTCTTAGACAAGCGAACCTAGCAAACCGTCCTCGGGCAAATGGAGAAAAGCGATCCACCAAAGGAAAGTTTTTTACGTTGCTCGTGGGTTGGAGTTTAAGACGGGGTTTTGTGAGATAGGCACACGTGGGAAGGATTTTGTGTGGCACTAAACAAGTTAACATCGATGTAGCTGTTGGCGTATTTTAGAAAGCAAGAATAACGCTTTCGGGTGCACACGCAAAAAAAAAAATCCCAGATGTTTATCGATTTTCCTTTTCCGTCTAGTTTAACCACACTAGCCTTACAAAGAGTTGGCCGCGTTTCCCTCCACGGCTACGGTTCGGTTGAAAGCAAGGTGCAAAGTATTCGGAAGCATGAAAGATAAATAAAAAACAAGATTTGGGATCAGAACTGCCTGGACCACTAGCCCTGCCCTGGTACACTGCACCCCTTTTTTTGTTGTTCGATAATGCTTCGGGCTACTTTGTAACATTATCGCTTCCCAATTGTTTGCGAGCTGCAACCCGCATTACACCGGGAAGTACCGAACGTGGCTTTTGTACTTTCAAAGTTGGGTTTCGTACACACTTTTTTTTCTTCGCTCCTCCCGCACTCTCTTCGTTCGTGGGTCTGCTGCCGTATCACGCTGTACGGTGTGAAAAGAATTCATATTTCATGGACTTTCGGGCATGGGTTTACACGGGACCTTACAAGGGGATTTTTTGTTGTTGCTGTTCCGTTCGTTTGTTGTGGTGCGTTATCGACACTTGATAAAAGCACATAAAAAAGATTAACATAGAGCAATATTTATAGCCAATCATTTTTATTCCTTGCACACGGTAGAATTCGCCAAAAGAAAAGCGAAACCGGATAACACTGATAGTGTGTGGCAAACTCGTATGTGTGTGACACATACACACACGCGCGGAGGATTTGGTATGAAGCACAGTTTGCTCCCGCCCGCCGGGCACACCAAAACCATCATTACAGCAAAGGGCAGCCGAAGGCAGTTCGATTGAGAAATTCCGGCGAAAATAATGACCTGCTTTGTCGCAACACATTATAAAGCTCTTAATGCAGTTTGTGAATTTATGGAGCGCAGGCCGCTGCCTTATACCAGCGTTTGATTAAAAATATTATTTGATTATGTCGTGTGATAAATTACGCACAACGCACACGCAACGGAGGAAAGAAATATATTTTATTTTAATTTAGCTATAATTCTTGATTGAATTTATACAACAAGAGTTATCAAGAATAAGTGAAAATTAGCATGAAGAACAAACCAATTGTTTTTCCTCTTTTCGGAATTATGAACTTTTCTAGTAATATCTGAAAGTATGCTAAATGAATAAAGAAAACTGATAATAATTTATTAATTCTCAAAAATCTCATTACTTAATAAAACTTTTTTATTTTTATTTGTTCCTTTTGAAAAACATTTGAAAAACAAACTGTTTTCAATTTAAATAAGCTGAAGTAGTGATGTGTTTAACATAATTTAACGATCCAAAAATTGGTTTACATTAAAGCAATGAGTTTTATTTGTTCGTGTCAATTAGCAATGCTCCGTCGAAAATCCCATAGTCGTTTGAGGATCATAATACAACCGGGTTTATGGTTGTCAATCCCTCCCCGCTTCCCTCCCACAATCACCCCTCCTTTCTCCCTTCCCTTCATGAAGATAGATCGAATTTTATCAAGTGCTCTAGCTGTAACTGTAACCGTTCGTGCAATGTTTTGCAACGTTTCGAGCATATTTTTACACGCTGAAGTGCTGGGACACTTCACTGTTAAGTGGAGTGAAGAAAACTGGTAGTTACTATGCTTTTTTTTGTTTGGCTTCCAAAATACGAAAAGCACTTTTACCCCTTTTTTCGCCCCGCGGGGGAGGGGGGAAGGGCTAATGCCGGCTCAAAATCTATTCGAGTGGGCCGGGTTACGAGTTGTGTTTGAAGAGGGCTGCAAATTTATTTCGTTAATCCACCAGAAGTGTCAATAAAACGGTCGAGTGCCTTCGAATCTGATCAGCAGTCATGAAAGGGTATCCTGACCTCCCGTAACCCGGAAGATTCATATATCCTTTTGTGTGTGTGCGTGCGCGTGGTTATGTTGTACGGGGAGTCGAAAAGAAAGGACATATGGTGGTAGCTAAAATGTTTATGAAGCATATGTTACGAGCCGAGCTGCTGTTGACAAATCGGAATGGACCCATTCAGAGGGTTTGCTGATAATCCTGATATGATCACTCGCTCCCAGGTGATGGGTAACTCACTTCACCGCTTCAGCGAAAGACGAGACGTGACTATTGGATCGTTTTTTTTCTCTCTCCTTCTTTATCTACAATGGGAAACGATGTGGATGAGAACTTCCCAAAGGTATCCTTCCGTATTTGCCTCCTGGGGGCATAATCGTGGTGGTGAGGAAATTGATCCACCTTGCGTCGAGTGCAGGTAATCGGTCACGTTCTCCGGTGTTTCCGTTTTTTTTTGGGCGAGGAGAGTTGGCCGGACCTCCGGAGAGCTATTCGGTGTATGATTATGAAGTGTGGGAAATCCGTTCGAGCATTTTCTTTTTGGCTAAAGCAAAGCAAGTTGACAGTGCAAAGCCATCGGATACTGTGTCCCCAAACGGGAGATATGGGGGAGAAAACAGAAATCCGGTGGTACAAGGTGAAGCTAGTAAAATAAAACTTTTTTTTTTATCCAAAAGTACCATAACTCCGCTCGAGAGTCTCAACGTCGTGAGTCGGCTGTTCCGGGAACCAACCATTGCTCCCTTGAAGCTGAAGATTTAAAACCATAAAATGTCATCATGCCTTCCGGTGCTGGTAACAACTTTCCAACCAACGATGCACACTGGTTCCCGGTAATGTTTCAGTACCCAAACCTCAACGTTGACCATCCGTAAGTAGAAGAGTCCTCGAAACGTCCCCAGTCACCGTCCAACGTTTCGGGACGTAAATGCTGGGAAATGGAAATCGGAAAAAGCGGACGGGCAGTACTTTCATTAAGATCGAACCACTTTAATTCACACCGAACTTTAGCCGTTTGCAGCGATGATTGTTCAATTAGGTTGGGTAACTTTCTGCCGAAACCGTACCCGTAACTGAAAAAGTTGGAATATTGAAAGCTCGTGCCGGAGCTCACATTCCAGTGCCCGGTTCGGCAATATTTAATTTCGAAACTTGCAGACCCGGCTGATTGTTTGTTGGTGTGCAAGGAATGTTTAGTATTTGTTAAAATTAGTGTTGAACAAAGCAGAAATTCCAGAGAGGAATTGGAGACAGACTTCTTCCAACTTATTCGATTCGGGCGTTTTTTTTGGGTTGGCAGGTTTTTGGAGAAATTGTGATGGAAACAATATTCTTCCCTGGGTATGGCACAACAACTTGATGCTCGGTTGGCAGCCTTAATAAAGTAGAAAACAAGTTACCAAAAAGGTGTTGAAAAAATATAATTTTGCAATAGTGTAGTTAAGCATGTTGAGGTATTTTGTTCAATCGATTGTACCTGCACCTGAAGGTATGCAATTAATAAATGTATGAAGTCACGCAATTTCCAACAAATTTCCTGGAACAGCTTAACACCCACTTTTAACAAGACTGTCAACCGGATGCTGTTATACGTGATGTGAAAGGTGTGGCCACAAGGCTGTAAGCAACATGAAAGAAGAGCCCTTCCTCACCACCTCCCCCCTCGCTCCCTTCTCCTCTCCTGAAGCGGTCGGAAGTGCGTGTCTGAGAGGTGTTATCGATTGCTTGGGGTTTTGGGGGTACGTTGATAAAATCTTACGAATTCAACGATCAATAATCGTGCACGTGGTGAAGTGGATGCTCGTTATTGTGCATTCAGCATGAGCTCTGGTCGATTATTGGATCGGAATAATTGGGATTTTGTTTTGCTGGGAAATCATTAAATATGACTAGTCTACCAGGAAAAGGGTTTCTTCACCCATATAGAAGATGCTGAATGCTGAGCGGAAGTTGGCAAGCAAAATTAAATGTTAGATTGAAGTGCTTATTTCTGCAAAAAGAAAAGACAACTGATGGCACTACGAAAGATGAAAGAAAACTGTTTTTCTTGTGAAGAAGACGTTTAGTTTTATTTTTCTTGTTCTTTTTTCTTTATGATACCGAAGACATCACCCCGGCAAGCAGCGAGGGAAACAATTTCGTAACTGAAAAGTCATATAGAACGACGAAAACCACTCAGGAAAAGACGATTACCGTTATTCATTTGTGCTTTGTTGGAAGTAATAATAATTAGAAACTTTCCATTCCCCGAGTGTAGTTAGTTTTTCCTTAGCAAAAGGGCAGCCGTGCACCGTGTTACGCCAAATAGTGCCGAAGAAAACCAGAACCAGATCTTCCAAGTGGGAAGATGGCCACAAACACTCGTAATGACAATTTACGTTATTACGCTTACGCGGATGCAAGACGGTGTGGGTTCGTTCTTTTCTCCTTGTATCATTCTTTCTTTCACTTTCACATTTCTTCGTACTGTGCTGTGCTGTTTGTAGTTTTTAGTTTTTACTTTAACATCCCCCAAATGAGTGCAGCAACACAACAGCGAATGAAGAATTGGGTTGATGTAATAAATGAGGGGGAGTGAATATAAAAGAAAAACAAACGAAAACAAAAAATCTGACCTACCATCAACTTGCTGACGAAGTGGTTAGTTCGTTTAATCACATTTTCCGTCCTGCAATTGTGGTGGGCACAAATAAAACGACTTGAAATTGCTTTTGAATGGCATTTGCTTTCGTTTCGTCCGAGACGGAACCATTGAAATGAAGCAATCTTACTTTTATTTGATTAAAACATTACATTCTTTTTTGTGTGTGTGAGAAGGTTAAAATTTAAATGACATCAAGCAAAACCCGGAATCGTAGCGGCAAGCTTTTGTCTTTTGTGTCCATATGTTAGCATTAGTCGTACTGAACGTGGGAAAAATGAGGCACCGGTTGATCCGGACCGAGAAGCGTATTGGGAATAAAATAGAAACATTTCTCGCAACTCAACGATCTTGTTGACCGATGGCTACAACCCTTGTGCCCACCCACTACTGTCAAACCACTAAACCAGGCAAACAGAATCCTTCACCAACATTTCCAACCCGATTGTGCATAACTGGTAGGGGAGAACTAGGGTTGAAAACACTACAACACAACTAGCAGCTAACAACTGCACCGTAAACAATCCACTCCAGTACCAACATGCGCCAATTTCGCTTGATTGCATCTGCAGAAGGAACTGTGGTTCAAGTAGGATTGGACAGCTTTTCTCAGCACCCACATGGGACGGAAATTGGACGAACGATCCATTGGGAATGGGGGAGGGAAAGCGTTTGTTGCTGCCACAGCACACAACCCGGACAGTCCGGACTCGACCACAAGGTAGTAGCAACTTGGATTTGTGTTCTTGCCATCGATGGATAAGCTTCACCATGTATCAGCACTGGTGTAGTGAACTGCCTTCAATTGACCGATATGTTTGTCGTAAATCGGGATGAGAAAAGGTTTCGATTCTGATACAAAGGGGTGCTGCTTAACGATGTAATGGGTTAAATAACAACAGAGAATGTAATTGTATACATTGAAACAAAAGAAACGCTTCATGCTTAAGCACTGATCTGACTATAATAGGGGATTTGAAAAGGATTGTAAAATCGTGCTGTAATGATAGATTTTTTTTACAACATCTGAGAAAAAATAGAGTTTTTTTTATTTTAGATATAAAAAAGAGTAATATACAAATTGGACAAATAAGTATTAAAAATTGTATTGATTTCCTCACTTTTTACTTATCCCAAGCTTACGCAACTCGCACTTTAGCTTCACAATTGGCAACATATTTTGATTAATGTTTCACAAGCCTATTACAGCAATCAATTCCTGGCAGCTTAGGCGGCGGAAATCAATCACGATAAAATGATAAACTATTACGATTGAGAGCTTTACAGCGATTCATTTTGTTTCGCTACTGCCGGTTAGACTGAGCCCGAACAAGATCAAGACACTCGAAAATATGGTTTCGTTTGTCGCAACGAAACGGAGTAAAAACCCCGAATGGAGGCAGTTCCGTGGAAACGCTTTTGTGGTAATTTTGATGTGCGTCGGATTTATGTCGTAAGCGGATGATGAGTCGAAGTAATTTGTCAGTTGATGGTGTAACACATGCGGCTCAAACGAGTGGCTCCACGAATCAATCATTCGCGATATAGCTGGGAATGGTGCAGAACCATAACGCTTATTAGAGCGTGTTTTTTACTTATCAAGAATGAAATCAATACAGCAGAAAATGGATGATTTCTTTTGTGATTTCATAAGCGTTGTTGTGAATGGGGAATTGGTTGTAGAGTAATGTTATTTTTTCATAATAATTATATTTATTAAAATGAGACAAATTTGTTAGAGAACTTATTATGAAGTTATTTTAGGGGGACAACGTGAGAATGTAAAAAAAACGCAATTTCTACGTTACGTATTAGTTGAACGATCCCTAAAGGACACGCGGTCTGCTACAAATATATTACCACCTGAAAGGATGTGAGTATCGTGTTCCACGTGTTGTCCTACTGACGGTCATCTACTGTTGGCATTTACTTTCCAACATCATTCATCTCGCATCGCTGTAATCACTCGATCGTTACAAATCGAATTATGTGTGATTCAACCCGAAACAAAATACGTTAGACCGAAGCTTTAACGCAAGCTGGTGCGTGATGATGTCGGTAAAGGATTCTCCCACGTGTTGGTAACAGAAAAGAAGGCGCCAAAATCCCTTTCCAACCTACGGTTTTTGAATTTATGGGTGTTTTTTTCTGTTTTGATAAACATATTACTGTAAACACAATATTAAAGATGACTTCACTTGAAGCCAAAGTTTACTTACCGCTTGTGTGATTTTTTTTATTACGCCGTGAGATGAGATGAAACATTTGGTTGAGATTAAATTTTTCCTCATTTTTTACTGTTAAAGATACTTTTAAAGTATGCTACTCGCAGGCACTTAAAGCATTATTCATTTGCCTGTGTGTATAACCATCCATCAATCTACAAAAAATTACTTCTTCCATAATTAATGCTATTCGAAGCCTGGTAGCATCAATCCTGTGATAAATGTATCACTTATTCTATTATACCCACATGTACGGATGATTAAACAGCAAACAGGGAGGTCGCCCATCCTGCCGCGCGGGCTTTGCACACCAACACAATGCCTTTTAACGTTCCGAGCATCATGCTGTGAAAACATTGCTTGTGCAAATTTATTCGCTCTGCATGCATCCAATCGGGACGCCCCGGGATGCCCAACGCGCGTAACGGCATTAGGCTGGCCACATATTCATAGCCCCTACAAACGCTTTATTTCCTGGTTTTTCGTGATGCTGCTTTGCTTCAACGCATCGTCCGGACGGTAAAAACGACTTCTGGGTTCCACGCTGGCCAAGGATTGGAGCTGAGAAAGGCTGCGAGAGCTGGTTTTTTCTTAATTAAGAAATTATGCGACCGACAGGAATACACATGCATGCGTACCTAGCGGTGGGTGGTTATGCGGCTAGGTTGAGTAATAGAACATAAAAAAATGAAGATCATAAAAAACAGTAGCTTTGGGGAATTGAATTGGTGGTCCGGTTGCAGCCAAATGGCACAAAGTGTGGCTGGACGAGTTTAGAGAAATGAAGTTTGCTAATTTCTTCGTTTATATAGTCTGCTCTGCAGGGATCCACTATTTTCAATGTGCGGTAAAACATATCTATGCAACGGTATGTATAATATATTTGCTTTGTCTTGATTGTGGTTTTAAGTGGAGTTAAAAAAACCCGCTACTGACAGCTTCTTTGTCTTTCTCATTTTTGTTTAGCTTTAAAAGTGAATTAAAACCTAGTTAAAGATAAGCGTTCATTTTTCCTTTTTGGTACAAAGATCAACCAGCAAAAACCCCGCTGTGAGCCTTCGGCTATGTTTTTTGGGGTTGAGGTAGGAAGGTTAAGGTCGATGCCTGGATGCCGCATTTTGAAAATTTCTCAGAATTAGGTGTTAATTAATTTCTAAACTCATTGTTGTTTACGATGGGTGCGATCGGAACGTCGGGCATTGCATGGGACGGACTATTTTTCACGGAGTGAATGCAAGCGGATTGGTATTTTATGATCAAAGCATTTTCTCTTCTTTTCGGCTTAAAAGTGGTTTGGAAACTTGTTGCCTGCGAGTTTTCGGCTGGGATTGTGATCATTGGAAATATTTAGGTAAAATAAATAAAACAAATATTTAATTAGAAAATCTTGAAGTCAAAAATTTGTGAAATAAACTTTTTATATTTAAAAAATTAATTGCAACAACTCAGGCTACGAATATTTCGGAACCTCCGAGAGTAAAATGAGATGTTTTTGCTATTAGAAAAGCTGCATATACTGTGTTTTGGGAGGGTAATCCTTCAACATAAGCCTCATCAAGCTTTATCCATACATGTCTGTCTTGTTTCGTGTTTCAAACATGATCTCAAAATTCGATAAACGTTGTAGATTAAATCAAGCTTACTGCAACCAACCGTAAGCTTACTGTATGATGTACCACATTTGTGCGTCATGGATATCCACCAAACTACGCTTGAGTATCGTAAGATGAAGATATTTTCAAATTGGTCTATTAATTAATACAGCGTACAGTTGCTTGTCTCGAATATTTATCGCTACTTTAGAAATGTCTTTATTCAACAAATGTGTGTCTTAAATTTCCAGAAAACTATGGTACTGTATCGCAAAACTACGAATACTTGCTCAAAAAAAATTTAATGCTATGTACAATGTCTTCCAAACTGAATTTTAATGAAGCGATACGATTTATTATTATTATACATTTTAATTCAACCAGTTGAATAGTTGGATCAATGAGGAATTAAAATAAACTGAATGGACATCCAGCACTTCTCGGTCCGTGTTTTTGATCAAAAGCGTAATGATTATGAAATTGAAAAAGAGCTTTTGTTGGCACCCTTTTCGCTTCCGCTCCATTTACTACACTTGGAAAGAAATTAATTAGGAACCATGTTGAGCGTAATTGCTGTTTTCTGGATCCTTAAAAGATGTCCCAATGTTGTATGGTTTATTGTGAATGTAATAATAAAATTGAAAAAAATGAGAATCCCACGGTCCTCCTGTTACTTGCTTCATTAGTTGGTTTTGCAAACAGCAACAAAACAGTTTTTTTACTTATTTTATTATTATGAACATGTCGCTTTACTCTTCAAATTTCACACGAACTAGCTTTGCTTAAAGCATAATTTTGTCGTTTGCAGTGGAAAAAGATATTTACTCAAAACGCATTCAAGCATTACTAATTTGATGTGGAAGTTTCAAAATAATTCGCTCGGTTGCCGTTCATTTCGGCATGAGTAGCAAGTTTTAACTTTTATTCCTACGAACCACACATTATACCGTTCGGCTCATCAATCTTCTGACAAATTTCCGGTTTACATCCATATTCCATTAAAATGCGCCAAGTTTTTTTTTCGCTTGCATAGTGCTCGTGGCTATTGAAGTGAAAAATTTCGAACAAAACGAATGAAACGTATATAAAAAGCGATCTACATAACAAACAAACTTGTCTTTTGCTGGGTACAGTAGCAAAATAAATTGGTTAGAGCACAAACTAAATACATTATTTTCAACTGTTTGAATGTTAATGCAATGAAACCACACAAAAATAAAACAGATATTAACATGTAATGAAAAATAATTATAAAACTGTATGCACTCCAGCCGCCCCAGTAGGAAACAGGCCGCGAAGAATGTTTCACCAAAGTAATTAGCGTGGAATTAATTGAATAATATGCCCCCCGGGAAATGAAGTCTTTTTGTGCGGCTTTTCCTTTTGCCTCGCCAATTTCTCAAGAAGGATTTAAAATAGTTCTTGGGTTGGAAATTATAATCTAGAGTTGCTATTCCATTGCTTCAGAGGTATATTCCCATAAGCGGTGGTATTAAATCTCCATTATCTGCTTAAGTATAGTTTGAATCCTGAAAGGTAGTGGTCTTATTTTTTGTTGTTGCAATTGTGCCTCCTTCAAGAACAAGAGCTTACAAAAGAAACCGTTTGATAGTATCGAGTACAGCATTAAATTAAACTTTATTTGACAAAATAAACAGGAAATAAATAAGACCTTAATTAGTGATTCAATTGACTTATTAATTCAGCTTCAGTACAAGAAAGAAAGCAATCGCAAAGAAAAAAGATGGATGTTTCATCGAAAGAATGGTAAATTTAAAAAATTGGTTTCCCTGTTCTCCATCCCAAAAATTCGATATGAAAACATCCTTCCAAACCAACCCCAGTTTGTTGGCTTTTGAGCTGTTTTCCACATGTTCACAAAACGGGTTTTTGGTGTCCCAAAAGACCTTTACAGCGTTGTAATGTGAAATGAATCATGCAAATTTATAGCCAGTACGGCCAGTTACTAGGAGTTTTCCGATGGTATGGGGTTAATTGGTGGAAATTTTGGTTGAAGAGGAGGGGTTTGACGACCCGGTGGCTCACGGGCACGAAACAGGATGCCACAAACGTCCCACGACCACGGCACTACCAATAGGAAGATGGACCCGAGTTATGAATAATTCATGTCGTGGTCCGATTCAAAACAAAGCATCAAAACAACAACGAAAAAAAGTAAGTAGCGATGCAACTGAAGTAGATGTAAATTTTGAACTTGAGCAAAACTTTGTTACGTTTACCGTTTTGTATTTGTGAGTCTTATTTCCGGGTTTTTGATGGTATCTTTTTTTGCAAAAGCGTTTGTTGCTGTTTCGCGTATCATTCATGCATATTTTTGCTAGCAAAAAGGAGTGCTTTTGAGAAGCTTTCCACCGCATGGCTTTATAAAGCGGACAAGATCGTTGAGTGGTTGTTATTTTATTTACTTTAGCATGAGTTTCAAAACATTGGCAATCGATCAGAATTTAAATTAGACCACTTTTGCTCTATAAGATTGTGAACCAGAGGTTAGTAAAAGTATCTTTTTGATTGGTAATCAAAACTACTCATCATCTGTAAGCTATGATCAGTGTTGCTGCGGTGGAAGAAAATCGCTTGTGAATTTAATTACAGCTCGTTATAGGAGTAATTGTTTAAACTTAATGTAGCACACAAAAACTATCCACTCGTCAGCCCCGGGTGTTGATAATGCAAATGAATGAAAATCATAATCGCATCAAATGCCAGTTCAACCAACCGGGGGTCATTCGACCATACTAACAACGCGGATTCATTCAAACGAAACCACTCGCAAAATTAATCTCTTTACAGTTTAGAGTGTTTATCTCTAGCCACAGCTGCTCGATTCTCATAATGTTGGTTTAATGGCGGCCTCGCATAGAGAAAAAGCATAAAGGGCAACGGGTTGAGGACGTGTCCAATAAAGTCATGTGTGTCACGAGCCGGAGCAAAAGAGTGTGGCTGTGTGTTATGTGCTTTAGTGTGACGAAGCGTATAATGCAATAATTGCGGTGTTTCATAGGTGTATTTTTAAATCGCATTGAAAGCACCCATACTCACACGTGTGGAAAATAGCTCGTCGAATTCCCATTCGAATGTGGGAACGATAAAATGGTTCTTTTGCCGGTGATGGAGTTCATCTTCTTGAGGACAAGTTAATCGTGAATAATGATCACCCGCTTAGTAGATGTAGATCCGTTTTCATCCGTGCAAGTGATTTCAAATGATGATTGATGTTATGCGGAAAGATTTTCGCTTCTTACCTGTGTGTCAAACAGTTTAAATCCGTCACAAAACATTCAAGATTTAGCGCGTGTTTGTGGGAAGGTGAATTGGAAAAGATTTAACTTTTGAAATAGAAATATTTTTTTTTTACATGGATTGATGTAGCACTGTTGATTAAAATAGATATGGAACATCAACGATTCATTTTGTACGTAATATTTTCAAAGAATTGGTGGTTTAACTGATTTTAATAAATAAAATAAAACGGGGTAGAAATGTTTGAAGAATTCGAAGAAAGGTTTGTTAAACTGATTGCATTAACGTACGACGGACTGTGTACTAATATTTCAGAACTAAAAGTGGTATTCATGACTGGGTTAAGCTTTACGTGTTGAATGTCGTGTCAAATAGATAAGATATTCATTTCAAAATAAATATGCGCTACTATTAGCAATGCCCAATATACGTGGTACTTCGTGTCCTTTTGCCGAAGTCTTAGAAGTTTATGTAACTTGTAGTATGCAAATAAACGTCACACATCTTCTAAAACTGATTCAAAAAGATAACAACACACTTCCAGTATTTTAAAGTGTGATTTGAACTATAATGTATCGATCGAGCGTTGTTAAATTAATTAATTACAATAAGAGATTTCATCTCATCTTTTTCCTGCCTGCAGGCCATATCCTTTAGATTCACAGGCAATAAACTAGACAAACACTAGAAAACAACAGCTGGTTCCTAATGACACAAACAAGTCTCCAGTCGATGCCTTCGTTATTCTTCCCAGCCCCAGTCCATTCCGGACGAACGACCATCTTTTAGTGATACTCGAGTGCAAACTTTGGTGCAAAGTAAAATAGAAAAATGAAGAAGAGGAGCGAAAAAAACTCTAGATAAACAACCCATCCACACGCCCATACATACACTCCGACACCCTCTTAGGAAGACGACTAGAGCCTTCATTTTCCGGCACTTCAGACTTTATGGTCTGGTGCGAGCAAAATGAACACTGAGCACACTTCCGCAAAGGGGAATAGCGATATTCTCATTCCGAAATCGTTTTTCAAAAACCTCCACTTTTCCGGATGGTAGCTTGGTGAGTAGCGTTAGAACGTAAGACATCGAAAGATAAAATGGAGAAGAGGCAGCAAAGAAAGGAAAAAAAACATATAATTTTAATCATAGAAATCTCACTCTAAGCTCAATGAGGAAAAAAACTCTCATTTTGCTTCAATAGATGTTTTTTTTTCTATATTTTACTTCGACAAAAGCTCAATGCTGCCCTCATTCAAAGTGCATTGGGAGCGCGCATTGAAGAACTCTTTAGTGTCCTTTTATTTCTACTGCTCGTTCAAAGCCCCGTGGTGCTTAGACAGACATGCGAGCCTTTCTGGACTGAAGCGGAAACCCTGTACATCTTCGTTCGTTTGGTGCGTATTACACATTCAGCTTATCTCAATCAGCCTGAATTGAATTAGCTCTTGACTGCTTGGAATTAAGAGTCATTCAGGAAGCCCGTCGGGGAAAGGCAAAAAGGGTAGGCATATAAGGAATGAAAGAAATACTTCCCAATGCTGGTGAAACGAATAGCAAAAAAAAGAGATGCCGGTTAACAGCGCCATGAAAGGCATGTCGGTGTTGAAATGGGCGAATATTCATACGCATATCGTTATAGCAGTTCCGTGCGTACTGGGATCAGGAATATTACATGTAAGTAAAGTCTAAGCGAAATATACGTTGGTGATTGAAGAAACGAATTTCTCGCATTTAATCAAAATCCGATTCGCGTAAGTAATCTTTATTTAAACTTTATGTAATATAATTGTTAGGTACAACTATAAGAAAAAAAATAAAGACTTTCACAAAACACGAATTTAAGTTTTGCTACTTAAAAAAGTGTCGTAAAGACAATAATTTTTTTTTTAACTTATAACTAACAATTGAAATTTGTTTTATGAAAAACTACATAAGCGAACAAGCGGGCTACTCTGAAGGACATGAAACGGGATACTTTAGGGTATTTTTTATCCTACTCAGACCCGAAACTAAAGGGGCCCCGAAATTTTTGACGCTTTCTCCGATCGGTCTTAGTGGATCTATGCAAAATAAACCTAGTTTTGGGGCCCAATTACCATTCCACTTAGTTCCTCCGAGAAGCTTCATCCGCCAGTGCCCCCAAGCCTTAGCTTTTTTTTTGGGAAATTTAGCAAAATTTTATAAATGGATTTATTTTAATGTGAATGGTTGTAAATAAGTTTCTTTTCACTCAAATAATGCTTAAAATAGAAAAAGAATAAAAAAATATAGAAATAAATTAAAAGTTGACAAACATTTGAAAATTTTATAAGGCTATAACCTTAGCTTTTTTTTGAGTAATTTTGCAAAATTATATTAATTGATGTATTCTTATGCGAATTGGTTGAAATACGTTTCTTTTCACTCAAATAATGCTTTAAATAAAAAAACAGAATAAAACATTATAAAAAAATGTAATAAATTTGACATTCTCCGACAATTTTCATTTCATTTCACGTATTTACTCTTTTTGCAACTAGATATGTGCAAAGTGAGTAAGAGTGAGATAGTGAGTTGAAACGTTGTATTGAACGAGTTTCGTTCACTCACCACGAGTAGTCTTAGTGACTCTTTTTTCACTTACTCACTCATGGATTGTAAGCATGTAGCCGTGGTGAGTCGAATCGCAAAAAGAGTAAATACGTGAGTTGAAACAAGAATGAGTTGAAACGAAACGCTTGAAACACATGAGTTAAATCGGAATACATGTGTACAATACCCAAACTACCCAAAGGAATATACTGCTCGCTCTGTATAGAAAAAAATATCATAAGGCCTTTTTTTGAGTAATTTTGAAAAAAATTAAATTGATTTATTTTAATGCCAATTGGTTGAAATAAGTTTCTTTCGACTCAAATAATGCTTTAAATTAAAAAAAGAATAAAAAATCACAAATAAATTAAAAAATATTTCAACTCGAAAATTTTATAAGGCTCATTTTTGCACCAAGTTTTACCTATAACTCGGTCGGTATCCAACGGATCGCCAATCTTTAACCTGTGGTCGATAGATGGCACCAATGGCTACATTTTCTTCTTGGATGACCATGCCCTGAGATGTCTGTGCCAGAAGTTATTCGAGGAACCAAGTTCCATACCCTGTTTGAGAAAATGTAAAATTTGCCTCATTTTGGAGTAATTTTGCAAAATTTTAAAAATTGATTTATTTTAATGCGAATTTGTTGCAATCAGATTCTATTCACTTAAATAGTGCTTTAAATTAAAAAAAAAGAATAAAAAATCAGAAAAAAAATAAAACAAAAATTTTCCACTCGAAAATTTCATAAGGCTTACCCTTTACTTTTTTTTGGGAAATTTTGCAAAAAAAAATTTAATTCATTTATTTTAATGCCAATTGGTTGCAAGAAGTTTCTTTTCACTCAAATAATGCTTTAAATAAAAAAAAAGAGTGAAAAATAATAAAAAAATCAAAAAATTTGAAAATTTTATATGGTCCTAAACCCTCCTAGTCCTCGTATACGTTAATGCCGCGTTTTTTTGTGACTCCGAAATGAGTCGTTAAACGAGCTGACTCCTAATAACGACTCATTCACTCTGAAACGACTCACTAAAAAGAGTCACAAGTTCAAGTTTAAGAGTAATTCTTATCTCTATTTGCTATTTTCACTTATCTTATCAAGAGTAATTCTTATCTCTATTTGCAACTCGACTCACCACGGCTACATGCTTACTCTCCATGAGTGAGTAAGTGAAAAAAGAGTCACTAAAACTCCTCATGGTGTGTGAACGAAACTCGTTCATTATAACGTTTCAATTCACTTTCTCATTTTTACCTTCTTTACACAACTCTACTGGCCATCTCGTACATTTGAAAAAAAAATCTCGTACTACTTTTGAAGTGTGTTTTAATTAATAAATATATCCTACCACTCGAATGATTAAGACGAAAATCCGCAAATCTGTAATACTAACCATTTACTTACCTACCAATTTACTCACGCAACCCGACACGCCATGTGATGAATAAACGGCTTTTCCTACTCACTGCGTACACCCGGAAAAGGTTAAGGAACTGTCAAGGAATGACTTGGTGAAAATCTTACTTGACGGAGGGTTTGTCCAGTGTTTGTACAAAACCATAACATTAACCCGCAAAAACGGTCGGAACCCGGTACGTGCCGTAGGATGGTAAACCTTACCCATCCGTACCCATATCAAGTGAATGTTTCCAAAACAACAAATCAGCTGTCGGTTTCCGCAATCGTTCTCAAATTCAATCAAAAGAAACGTTGCAAACCTTTCTCCTTCCAGAAGGATTCGTTCGTATGCGAACGGTTTTGCAAAAAACGGGGAGCATTAGAATCCTGGCCACCAACAGGCCATACGATTCAGTCATGCGTTAGGCAGGACCGGTTTTGTAAAGTTAATTCAAATCTGTTCATACAAGCAAAAATGGTTGGAGAGCATTTAGCAGATTATGTTACGGTTGAGTGATGAAGTGATTTATTTGCGCGTTGAATTGCTGGTACGCTTACG
This sequence comes from Anopheles funestus, assembly GCF_943734845.2. Classification (NCBI taxonomy): domain Eukaryota; kingdom Metazoa; phylum Arthropoda; class Insecta; order Diptera; family Culicidae; genus Anopheles; species Anopheles funestus. Next base: position 36,138,181 of record NC_064598.1, on the reverse strand, counting down.
GATCGGTTATTTTGTCTGTGAAGAAAACTGTCTGTGCGTCTGAGTGTGGACCGCTGGGTGGAAGTCAACCGCACATGGAGCTTCTTCGTGCAATACCGTACCAACATTTTACATATGGTAAGGAGCTTATCACAAACCTACATTACAGGACACTGGAGGAAAATCTTTACCATTTACCAAACTATGTGATCAAATGTATTTAAAAGGTACACCCAATCCGTTTGATAGTCCGTATTTTTTTTTTCTTTCACTCACAGTTACTTTCTTCCTACCGGAAAAAACCTATTACGAGGGAAAGTTAAGAGGATAGCGAACATCATCCAGCATCGGATCGAAGGCAAGAAACCAACGATTAGTACAACCGGAAATTAGCCCAGCATCCAAGGAAGAGACATAAATTGGCAGAATAATTAGCAGGAAAGGATCAGCAGATTTATAAGGATCGGAAAAGCATGCTGCTGGGTGCTGGGTCGTAAACCCTTTGATGTGGACTAACGGCCCGGCTTCGGCTTCGGTACCGTTCGAATAGATTTTTGCATTTACTTCGGCATTTTAATTATTCAACTTACCTCGTAGGAAACAAGACGGAAGGAATGGAATGCTCAAAGATTATTTGATGATTCCAAGGAAGCTTTGGAACAAATTTCCTGATTGTAACATTGGAATAAAGTAAAAACAGTTTCCGAAGAAGCTTTGGATACAAATAAGAACAGCTTGTTTTATATTATATGTTAAGGAAAAGATGGTGATCAAATCATGATGTAGATAAAATTCCTTTTACAAAACACTTTTGTGGCACTGTTCGAGCGAACAAATGCATCCTTTTTTTGCTAAAATAAAAACCGGTCTACAATAATTCGATTTCATGCTATTTTTGGCCTCTGGCTTTTGGTATTGGAAATCCAGTTAAAAATTTTCTCAAAGGAAGAGTAGATGAAAAACAACATCCTAGTACATGTCTTTGTCTCCACGGAGTTCACAGCTTTATGCTCAGAACGAATACAGTTGCTTCGCTTTTGTAATATAATCGCTCACCTTTCCAATATCTACAAAACGGGCCTCAATTGTCATCGTTTGAATTGTGTCGCGACACAAATTTCCCCAGGGATTTCTCCAGGATGCGAATATTATTGCGTAAAGATAAGGAGCGATACATTCCTGAGTGTGACATATCCATAAAACCGAGAACAATACACGACTTTTACCAGTTTCGACAAAATTTCTAAAAATTATCTGCAAGTAATCAAAACCAAAGATCAAGAACTTGTTTTACTTTTATGCAGAAATAAATGCAAATGTTTAGTTGCTTGAAGGTAACGTAAACCACCAAACGGTAGAGATAAAGTGTAAATTTTTGTTTGACCACCATTTGTACGGCAGTACCGTATCGTGCTTCTTTGAGCAGTTCACTAAATCGTTGTAACATCATTTGAAGGGATGTAACGTGACCTAGAGCGAAGTAAATATAGCTATAAAAGATGGTCGATTTGGAGAAGAACATCGATTGAGAATGAAACAGAATCGTGTCGTAAAGACGTGCTGTATTGTGAGGGTCTGCTGTAAAGGATTGTTGGAATCCGAATGTTTCAGTAGAATGTGGTTTGATGCAAAATATTCAAGAATTATTATACAATTTTATATTTATGCGCTCAAACTACTTTAAAATAATTAATTTTCCAACGGATATTGGATAACCTTGGAGTTTTAAAATATTATGATTGAGAAGATCACCAAGCTACCATTAAATTTACAACCAGATTCTTCATGATAAAGATAAAGCTGACTGTTTCCTTTTCCCGCGTTATTCACCTAATTTGGAACCGCACGACTTCTATATGTTGATAAAGCTGAAAAGCCCGCTCCAGAGACTCTGTCTTAAAATAATAGAGCAGGTTCAAGCCGCTGTGATCATTTTTTTTAACAGTTCCTAAGATTGGAAAATCCGTTGTCCTTAATGCATTGCACCAGCAAGGTATTACTTTGAAAGCGAAGAAATTAAATTGAAAGAATAAATAAAGAATTACTATAATAAATGCAACGATAACTTATTCTTAGGACATAAGAAAAAAATTATTAATTTTCTTACTATATGTGATATTGTTGCTTAGAAATATGTCAATAAAAAACATCTTCCGATTGTTGTGTTACATTCGCCAGAGACGTCCCATTTCTCTGGTGGTATATATTTGTTTTGCATTCCTTCCCGCATTCTGTCTCGGTGTTTAGCTTAATGCTTCGAGTTTAATTTTTTCCTTAACACATGTTCTGTCCGGTTGGTATAGTTGTAGCATACAATGTATGCTTTCCGAATATGCGGAAAGCAAAGATTTCATGACTTGGGTGTGTGTTTGATTTTTGCTGTGTGTTGTTGTAAGACGTTGTTGTATATTTTGCAAATTGATTTGACGTAGTAATACATGTTTTGACATTTTGCTGCTTTTTTTTTTAATCGTTCGCGGGGTCGGTTTGCCAGTGAGCAAACGGGCTTCTTTTTGTTTTTAGCTAATTTACGTAAATGTTTGGCTTTCCATAACTTAGTCTTTTTCCTCTTAAACAATCAGGATACACGTGTACTTGTTAGCTTATTCATGAACAGCTATCCGTTACAATATAAACCGTCTCGGTTAGTTTTGTTTTTAACTAATTGCAAGATGACAAATCGTTCGCCGTACACATGGATTGCTTATCAAAAGTAACCGGTTCAACAATTACTCCATCAAGTGTAGTAAAAATTTATATCACGATCGTAAATCAATGTGTAAAATAGAGAAGTAGAGCTATAAACTTTCAATCCTATGATGGCAGAGTAGTAAAAACCGAAACACGCAATGAGATTTTATACAATATCATAACAAGATGTGCATTACCTAGTAACTTATTGTATGTACATGTTTATTTTGATTTTTCGTTTTATTTATTTAAACGTTTCTCTCAACCTGTGAAGAACCCAAATGAGTTAGACTTTTGAATTCGTTTGAAGAAACCTTGCCATACAATCCATGCTCGATCTGAATACAGACACAATCAAAGGATGCTGTCCTGTGTGCGTAGATCTTTATACTGTTGCGATCGAATCTATTTTTCTCCCTTCGCACACAGAACAAATGAACTTTCTGAACGATTACGATTTCGTCCAAGTGCGTTTGTCAAGCGAGAAGAATTCTCACTTTATCGTAGTTTTGAATGGTCATTCTTAGCAATCTCATGCCTCCTTCCGATAACCCGAAATTAACTATTCTGTGAGTTTGCTAAAACATGCTTCTAATTTTGTTGTTTATGTCCCTTGAATCGTCTCCCAGAAAGAACTGTTCAGCGCAGGGAACGATTAACAGTACAGCTGCATCCAGCTCAGATTCAGCAGTATGAACCAGCTTATTGCCACCGTTGTGAAGCGAATGCCGAACAGCACAAATGCCTCTTTGCGATGCCCAAAATTATGCTGAACAGCGGCCGGCGTTTCACCTGTGATTGAATGGAGAAAAAGTGGGAGACAAGTCCGTACCACCGCACCAAGATCCGAAGACAATAAAACTTTCATTATCGCACTGGTTCAACTCAGGCCGAGAGTAATCCTATTACGCATACGTACCGTTCAGAACCTGCACCTGGGCCGACCGACTCTGTTTCCCGGCAACGGTACAGTTGTAGACGCCATTGTGGACACGATTTGCCTGCAGAATCGATATTCGGCTGATGAGCCACTGCTTGGTGCCGCTGGTGAGAAAACGGGATACGAAAAGGGACAGTTAGAGCCGATGGTCACGAAAGAACACGTCCGCACTCCGCACGGTCTCATAAAAGCGGAAGGGAACACGTGATGGGTCCGAAACGGATCGTTTGCGTCCGACAAACGCTTGCTTTTGATGGTGACCTCGTCATACAGTTTGGTCGAAGAACGGTGGACAAAATTTCATTTGATGCTGCTACCGACGATAAATTATACGCATTTGAATGGAACGGAAGTGAATGCCGCCGAATGTACGATGGAGCACTTCTCCGAATCGTTGAAATGGTGCATTTTGTAGTTGCGAAGGGACTACAGATTTGGACATTTATCAATAGTAGCAAATTGTATGGTCGGCTGATGCATGTGTATGAGCCTTTGCTAGGTAATAATGGTCCATAAATCCAGTACAATACGCAATAAGTCGCTGTACTTTAAATAAATCCTGGATACGTTCAATGTTTTCCTTTTTCGATGCAGAAGAAACCATGCCAAATTGAATAATCTACACAAATTAGACGACATGTAAACATAACTTCGCTGCATGATGATTTGCAGCAGAAAACGTTATTGTTACACCGATATATGGCCAACATCATAAGCTATTCCAATGATCGATAAACGGCGACATGACGCTGGCGTGTGTCAACCCATTAACACCCTCATCCACAGCAACACATGCTTCAAACTTACCTAAAACTCATCTTGACATCCTTCGGCAACTCGGCGCCATCCTTGGTCCAGCTAATCAACCCTCTTTCCGTCGTATCCGACGGTTTGTTATCGTCTTTGGTGGTTTTGGCGCCTTGTTTCGACAACTCGTCCAATGTGTTCGCCTGTAGACCAACGGAAGTCCTCGAGCGTTGCTGTTGGGTGGCGGACTTGGAGCTGGGCGGAAGACTCGCCAGATACGACGTCGACACTTGGCAAGATATCTCGATCGTGCTGCCCAATTTGTAGTAACGGTCGAAGAACTCGTAGCCCATCTCGTCCACTATTCTTACGGCTGGTTCTTTTGGCGAATGGAAAAGGAAAAGAAAGGCGAATCGTTTAAATCGAGCACAAGAGTACGATGAAGTGAGAAGAAGTTCATTAAAATGAGAATTGTATATTGTCCTCAGGTGATTTATTGGAGCTGATTATTAGTCATAAAGACCTTGCTCTAAATGAACAAATCGCTTTAGACGGTGTTGCATTTTTGATGTTTTACTTCGATTCAACGGCCAAACCAATTTCACAATGTACAATTTAACCATCTCCACTTGATCACTGCACGGCAATCAACAGCGAAGGGTGATGGGCGATGATTGTACTTACCCAAGACGGTCAGATTCGTTGCAAACACTCGCGGAGGATGCGTCGACACCTGGCACATGTACAGTCCGGCGTCGTCCGATTTGATCGGGTTGATATGTAGCCTCCAATTATTGGGATATTGAAATTTGACCTTTATCCTCGGGTCCCCGCTGTACGTATTATTACCGACGGTGAGTAACGACACCTTATCGGTGGTTCTTCGTATCCACATCACCTACCGGATGGTTCGGAACGAAGCACACGGGTCCGATACATGCCGCAAACAGAGTCGGAAAATAAAGGGAAGAGATAAAACACACCATCACTACCGATAGTAGACGATTGAGAAGGGTATGCGTGCGGATAAGATTAATTTTCGCCCGACCACGGGTCGTTCGTTCGTAGCTGATTCTCTGGGTGGAACTGATTCTTTCACATAAATCCCACCATCGGATCCCAAACCGTGTGGCAACTAGGTCAGGTGCTGAGAAACAGAATATTGCCACGATTTCATATGCCAAGATGTAGGCACGTCCTTTCTTGGGACTGCTTGGGATTGTCGGCCAAATGGCAGCGGATGGGAGGATGAATAATGAGCGGTAGACAGAGCGATGGCGATGATGCTTACCGTTTTATCTTTTAGCATTCCTACCCTACAGTTGAGGATAGCCTCCGTTGATAAATGATATCCAACCTGCAAGGCCGCCCCGGAAGTCACGTTGACCGGTTCCTCGAAAAAAGGACCCCAATGACGTTCGTGATGATGCTTGCTTTGATAAGGCATCGAATGGACAATTCGACTACGCCGCACGTCAGGTAAGGTAGGTATTAGTACTGGAAAAAGTAGTGTATGGTTAGCAAATTTGTGTATGAAGGTGTTTGAAATGTTAATGAGAGGATACATTAGATTATGATTAGCACATTTTTTTCCTGTGTTGATAAGATTGTACAAAATTAATTGTTTCTGCCTCGTCGAAAGTCGTTTAGTGAGCTGTACCTCTATTTGAACACCGAGTTTGTTCTTTGGAATATTTTTATATACATGTTTCGTGGCCCTTTTAATTTATTTTAGAAAAGGATGTAAAGGATGAATCACAAAAAAATAATATTCAAAATACGTTGTGTTTCTGTCTCCAAAAAACTAAACTTTTAATAAACATTTGTATATCTTGTATATCTTGCATATCCCTTCATAATATTGTCCTACTCAATACGGCAAATAGCCATTATTTGAAAATTTAAATAATATAATAATATAAAAATATTTAAAAAGACTAGAATGGTGAAAAATATGTACTCCAGTACCTTAACGCCTTAATACAAAAAAATAAATAAAAAAATAAAAAAAAAAAAATACAACTGATTTTGTATGATCGATGCAAGGACTTTTGTCAGTTATGAATCTTTTTTTTTTTGGTTCATTGAAATTCTAAGCTATCTCAGCCACTCGATAAAAGGAAATGGTTTCTTTTAGATTTATACATCCAACAGACAATTCAAGCAGTGATCAGAAAAGGGTGAATAATGCGACCATCATCATATGACGCCTACGGTTAACCATTCCATTCACAAGTCATGTCGCCGATGGAAGCATCTTCGAAAGCAACGATTAATCAGATCAACAACTAATAAAATCCGGATCTAGATGCGTTTCGTGTGATACACCTTACAAAATCGATTATCAAGATGTCTTGCTTTACCATCCGGTACACCGAAGACTTACATGGTCGAAATGTTGTGTATTTGCTGTTGGCACTGCTACCGTCGTATTGTACGTCAGTCGACGCTGCAACGCTGGAGACACCGCCCAGTAGCGTCCCGGTAGGGCTATATCGTGCACCGGATGGAACTGTGTGCGTTGTTCCCGCCGGTCCCAGGTCCGTTCCCTGCGCGCCAACCGCTTCTGGGTGTGGACGTGTCGACGTGTCCGTTACTGCCGATGTCACATCTCGGATTAGACTTTCAGCCGACACTGTCAACGATGACGGCAATGGCAGTGCTGCCATATGTAACGGTGTCACCGGCAGAGTCGCTGATGACGTCGATGGCTCCAACCAGAAGCTGGTTGTCGTCGACATGGGACTCGACTGAGGGGACGGTGTTGTCACTGCCGACGATGACATTGTCGGAGATTGGATTCTACTGTTTGAGGTGATTTGTTTAGAATATTGTAGATCCTCCGTGGTGGTTGGATGCTCCGTCAGCATCGTCTGCTCTCGTACATCTGCAAAAAAAAAACGGTGGCAACGAATGGAACGGAATAGAGAAGACTCTTATCCACGGCATTTTATAGGGAAAGATAGCGTTTCATTATACTTGGGACGGGGGGTCAATTTTAGACGGTAAATGTGTTTGTTTAGTAAACATTTCGTAGAGAAAAAAGAATGTTTAAATAATGATTGTATCTGAGCTACTATTTGTTAGCTATTCATACGAACTCCGAGACCGTTTGGGAATACATCTTGGGTAAAGCAAAAAACTTTCACAAAAGGCAGAAAAGCATTCTTGTTCATGCATTTGTTAGTGGTGCATCTTGCTCTCTGTGGAGATGATGTTTAGTATAGTGAGTAATGTTGCTATTCAATTACCATAAAGAGAATGCTTTTTACTAGAGAGAATGTACTACGCCAAAGCTTCAAGTACGTTCTTCAAAGTGGTTGCACCCATTTACTGCAGTTGTGCGCTTGTGTAGACGTGTACCGAAAGAAGTTTTCCGCGAACAGCATTTATTAAGTTTTCCTTTTGTTTATTTTACGCTCCAGATGGCTACATTCTCATCCTTTTTTGGTTTGCGAAGGCTCTACAATTGTAAGCCTTTTTGACGGTTTTATACGTCTCTTTGAGTATGGCTTACAGTACTGTTAAGTGCTTGGCTGTTTGTAACATTAAATCAAGATAATTTCTCTGGGTACTAAGCAACCAGGAAGAGGATAAGTATATTGTAGGTTATTTTTTGTAAGGAAACGGAAAGGTTTTTTTTTTGTATAAACACGAACGAAAGATATTAAAATTACATCAATCTTTCCTACGGTTAGGTCACCCTTCGATGTGGTCCCCGACAGGGAAGAGCAAAACTTTCAAAAGCATTCTCAAATGATTAAGAAAACCCTTAGGTAGGTTCCTTTTGTACCGAGAATGTTGTATCCCACTCAAATGTAAACCACACATACCGGTGGCGTAGGGAAAAACGGTGCAGCAACACGTTACCAAATGATGACGGATAACGAGGGGATGACCGGTAAAGGTTTTCCCCAATTTAAACTAGCCAGCACACATCCATGGAACCCAATTAGTTTCCTTGATGAACAACATAAGATAAGCCCGAAAACATCGGTGACCCTTGAAATATTGTTGCTCTATCTGTGGCGGGCGGCTCGAGTTGATTTATGGTTGCCCGAGTTGACTTATTATCTTCAATCGGAGCACGGTTATCACATCGTATGAATCTTAATGTTATCGAAATGTTGTTGAATATTTTAAAATCATGTGATGTTGGCTGATTCATGCACGGGGCTTTAGTGAAGTGTTTGGATGAGTAGGGTTGTGTTTGGATGCCAGCGACACTTTGAAGTAGTAAGCACGAGTAAATCATGCGCATTTATCGCAACGATCAATCAGTTTCGCTAGGTAACAGGAATCAAAGGAAAACGTATTTATTACACGTTCAAGTATTTTGTTTAATGTGTTCACTTCATTTAAAAATTTCATCAAACGATCAAAGGATTTTTAAATCAAAGTCTACGGGGTATGAATTTCATTGCTCATAATGGACTAAATATACTCGGATGAAGCACATGGAAAGCTTAAAATGTACAAATCATTGCATACTAGGCGTATTTTATAAAAAAAAAACAGTAAAGCAATCTATACGCAGAAAAAAGTTTAACAATAGGTCATTAACACCTCATAATTTGCATTTATTAATACGTGTTTTTACCTTTGATAGATGCTTTAAAGAGCAATGTATATTTCATCCGTAAAACAGTCGAAAGAATAATCGATTTTCTAATCTAAATGAGAGTTTATTGCTTCATTTCCTATCATTAAGTGATGCCTAATCATGCTACCTGGCTGGAGCGATTAAAATCGCAATCAAATTCAACCATTCCTGGTACCCGGTACTTTTACTCTTCGAGAGGTTTATGATTGAAGGGTTTCTAATGGTTTACGAAAGCGAACAGAGCAGACACTCATTTTCATCCTCGCAACATTCGTTGATTTGCTCAGGAAGCGATTTGAAGCCTTGTACAGAAGCCTTGTGGAAAATTCCTTCATCATCTTTTGCTGCTTCTCTACTCACTAGAGCTTAGGCATAACTTTGTATGTGAAAACTCCCTACCCTTCACAGAGCAGCTGTGGTAGAATGAGGCAAAACTTTTCTGCTCAATTTTGTTTGTTTCCTTAGCCGATCGAGTGTATTCCCCACACTCGATATCTTTTTAACTGTTACACCTTGTTTTAGTTCGGAAAAGAATATTCATGCTGGGAAAAATAAACATCAAGTGAATGTTAGCCTTGGGTCGAGCAATTTGAACGTTAATTTTGGAAGAAATTTCCCCCATTACAATGGTCAGGCAAATGCAGAAAAACAGAAACATTTATACGCCCCAGAGGAGGACAAAGTTTGGTGTTTGTAAGTAGCACAAATAGTCTTGCAGGATATTTTTACATGGCGCATAAAATGCTAGGGTGTGTCAACTGCTTTCCAAGTGTGGGATAAATTGATATAATTAAAGAAGCATGTAGCATGAAACGATCGTTAAACACTTACCAATCATCATCGTCAGCAGTAGTACAATGGTCGCAATTGCGACACTGTTGCATTGATGTTTGAAGCAGCCCAACGATGTCATCACAGGATCGTTTGCATTATCCACATGGTTTCGCTTAAAGAGGGTACCGTGTTTCCATCGTGCTTCCAAACCAACGTTACACCACACAACTAAACTGAATCCACTGTTAGCATCTCATTAACCACACGTGTCAAATGGGAATGAATTTAGTTTGTGGTTTGATTACGCGTTTTCAAACATAATTTTTAACCACTTAATCGATTTTCATTAAACAGATGTTTTTTTCACATCCTTGTGCGCCCTCATTTACATCTCTTCGCATATTGTTTCACTCACAGTTAATTTCATTGTGCTTTGTGGAATTTTTTTATCACTTTTTGTTCTTTTTTCGTCGGTCCTTGATTGTTTACAATTTTTCACCAGTTTCACACTTTAACGTTGGTTATTTATTGTGATGATTTTTCACTACAGCCAAACCACTTCGTATAAGGTTCTGCCAAGAAGTCGGCCTTGGGATTTATGAGTTTCAAGGTTGTCAAGGCTCATTATAAGACCGGCATATTCATTTACTATATCATGATGAAAGAAAAAACGTGAAAAATATGATGAATAAGACAACCTTGTTTTTTGCTAACAAACATTTACTTAAACAAAAAAATTGCAATTCTCCTAAAAAAACCGAAAACGGCCCTCAAACACCGTATTAAGCACAACCACAGGATGTCAGTTCATTTCATTTGATATTTTTATTTTGAGCCCGATTTTTCTTTTGTATTAGCGCTTCAAACTCAATCGGAAAGAAAATGATAATAGCAATGTGAAAGAAACAAAAGAAACACCCACCCAGAAACCAGAGCACAATAAAGAGCCACCCCTCAAAAAAGTGTATATACAATGCCGGCAATGTCCTGCTGATTGGTGGAAGGAAGGCATTCATAAATAAATCGCCACCATAAATTCTCGTTATCCACAATGCTCTATGATTTCCGTTGCGTTCATTTGTTCGATCATTTTCATCTCTCTTTTTCTGTGTGTAATGTTTCTGGTCGTCAGTTTGAATTCTCGCGCCTGCATCGAAACGGGCAGTGCAGTAGAAGTAATCGCGGCTGTGGTGTGGTGCTGTGAAGCAATAGAAAGATATCGGTGAAATATTTAATGGCTATGAACAACCCAGCCAGACGGACGCTGGGACGCATTCTGCAGCGTTTCATTTTTTTTTTGCTCTGTCCGCCGCTTTCTTTTTCGGACCCAGCAGGATGTCTGTACGGGAATCTTTGCATCCCTTGGCATCGGATGCTGATAATGATAAATGGCCAACGCCAACGACTGGTAGGACTTCCGTCCCGGGAAGCGCATTGGATCTATGTGTGAGTGTGAAATGTGTCCCGGTTTAGAAATGGCTGAAAGTTGTTCTCCTTCCCCGCCAAAGATGGTGAGCGAAATGCGTTCCAATGGTGTGTGAAGGGTGCAGCCTTTTTGGTGGCAATTTGCCAACGATGGTGTTTTAGAAGAAAGCTTCATACAGTGAGATGAACATTGAGCGGTACGAAAAACATCCATTAGCATCCGGTAGTTTCATTTTTCATCTCGTTGCATTTCTCGACGGTTATGTTTCAAATTTGCTCAACACGTATTCTAATGAATTCATTCGCTTAACTTAAGAGACACTTCATGCGAAACTATAAGCAGGAAATACGTTATGAAAAAGAAGTTGCTGCATTCTTCTAACATTACTTCCATGCAATTTGTTTTCGTGGAAGGCTACAGTTGACAGCTACGGTAGAAACCTTTATGAAAACTTCTTTTTAAGAAGATTGCATAACTTTGGGCGTTTTAAGCTCCCCGTTGTTAAGTTTATTTTGTGAGCTTATTCATCTCAATGTTTGCGCAGTTTTGATACGCTTTAATGTTTATATTTTTACATGACATAATAATCTTATTAAAATTCTATATTGCTGTACCGTCATTAAGTACGATTTGTTCAAAACTATCCTTTTGTGCCATTATAAAGCAGAGAAGAAAAAAAAACTAATAACTGCTCATAGCGGATAGTAATAGCAATTTTCATCCTCATTCCGTACATAATACTTATCCATCCCAATGATCCCGGGATCAACACGGGAATGGAAGCAGAAGGCTAATGCTGCTAAAAATTTAATAGAGGCTAATGGTAAGTAATGTGCCCCAAATTATGTTTGCCCACGGGCGAAACCAACCGCTCCATTATCGTTGATGTATTAAAGTTCGGGTGATCTGCAAACATTCACCAAGCCCGACACACGTGCGCGAAGTAAGAGGGAAGGGGGAGGCGACGGGAAAGAAAGGGGAATCGTTTATGTTGTTTTTAAAACCAACCATGTGTACCACACGGTCACGGTTGGCGCTCCATTGCATGTGGGAGGGTGTTAAAAGCAACGACGGAACTGACACCTTTCGGTTCGGCAAAGAAGGTTCACTTAATTAAAATGGCTCCTTTTCCCTGGCAGGAAGACGATGGAATGTACTTCAGCCAAAAAGGTAGGCTCGAGGCGTTTGACCGGGTAAAACCGGTTACACTGTCTAGTGGCACTTGTTTTCCACCGAGCGAATGTGCGGAACGGAGTGTAACAACTAACAAGGAAAAAATTTTTTTTTGCTTTACTTTGTAAAATGAAAAATTCTTTACCCATTGTGACATGATTTGAGACAAGGCAAACTTTTAAATCATCCATTAGCCGGCACACGGCCACGGTAGGGACACGTGAAAGATAAAACGAAACTGAAACACAGCACAACAAGCACCGGCGGAAAAGAGCATCGTGAATAGCGTTCCTTTGACCTTCTTCTCAGCTTCACCACAATCTCTTTGTTTGGTCGTCAGATTTTGTTTGTTCCCTTTTACCTTCCAACCGATGGAAGACCTTTTGTAGACAGTTTCACAAAATCGTTATCCTGTCGGACCACCCCCCGGGAGAGGTCCCTGTAGCGATTTGGCGTACCGTGTACGTGTGGTCCTGATTTCTTGCCTACGGTAAGGTGAGACATTGGTTTTTCGCAAGTGGAAAAACCCGAGGAAGCATAACATCGAGCGTCCAGAAAAAACTCCAAACAAACCACGGTTCGTTAAAAATGCTTCCGCCGGTCCGTTGGGCTGGTTTGTTGTTTCTTTGTTTTTGTTCGTTTCATTAAAAATAATCGTTCTGTTTACTGTTTATTTAGCCGCTTGTTTTGGCCGTCGTTTTGTGGCTTGATAGAATGGGAATACGGGGGAGATTTTTTTTTGTGCAGGTGTTTCGTTTTTGTTGCCAAAAGCAAAACCAAAAACAAAAGTAACCGATGAAGCGGGTGATTGGATGTGCTGATAATGGGTTGAGATTTAGAGTACTGATTAAAGTTTTTAAATGACACGATGAGTTTTTTTTAGAGTTATATTTCAAAACCTCTTTGAGAGGATATTGGTTTTAGAAACACTAACTAAGTTGGACATATTTTCGTATTTTTCCAAACTTCATTATGCTAAATGTAGTGCTTACCGTTTAGTGATTTAAACCAACAGCCGCTTCATATAAAAATAAAATACCTTGGCGATTCCTTGACTAATGCATATAGACAATCAAAATGATTTATCTACATTAGCGTAACCAAGAAACAGTGTTGTAAGAATGAAACACTTTAATACTTCAATTAAATTGACGAAACAAGTTGATGTAAATAATACATCGAATCACGTTACTTTCCGTTACCGTTCCGGTTCTTCACCAAACATCTAACATTTCACCAAACACTCGAAAACAACTTCAAACCAAACCTGTTCAACACTTTGGCTGAACTTGTATGTTTTGTGTGTGCTGCTTGATTTCACAGTGTAAAACGAAACACCGAAAATAATTACGCCACTCAGCAGGAAGCTCCTTCGAACTCGACGCTTTCGCTCGGTGCTGCTTTGTGTATGTGTGTCTTTAACTTAATATTTCGACACAAAAGCTTCTGCCACTGACAGGATGTCTCACAACTTCTTCCACGTTCGTATCAGATGACTCAATTTCGGCGGGCAGCAATTTTAAGAACATTAGACACATTTTCTCACATTTCCAGTGCAACCACCGGCAGTGGCATCCGTCGAACCACCGTAACACTGTGCCAAAGTAATTTCCATTATCCACTTAAGGTGTGATCCGTTTTGGCACCGAGTCAAACGTCCCACGCGTACACAACATCCTCACCGTGATACGTATCCTCCGCCGGTTTGGTTGTTGTGGGACTTTGTTGAGGAAAAACGGTAACAATTTTTTTTCAACATTACACACGCACATATCGTAGCAAATGGAAGCACCGCAAAGGATATGTAAATGGCACGCTGGAAGGTCGCTGGAACATATCATCTATACAGCAACCACAAAATGTTTTGATGGTTCCCCGTGGAGTGTCGGGCACGAGAGTTCCCTGTTTGTTCATTTGCATGAGGTGTGAAAGTATTCTATTCCACAAGCGAGCGTTCGAAGCGGGTGAGCAGGATGAATCATGCTCCCCAAGAGGTCAAGAGGACTTTCACGACCCTTTTGGTACGTTATGGCGATGGGATCACGAACTAACACCGGTATAGCAATCGAGAGGTATCCCATGACCTTATCTTTTTACATATTAAATGGCACACATCTGTCTGTCTACAGTTGATTCACTGAACACGATTAACATGTCGATAAGCATATAATCCATCGTGACTAAAACATTACTATCGATCAACTCACTGTGGTTGAAGAAAACAAAATAAAAACTCCACCGCAACAACTCGTCAAACACTGGTTAATTTCTCGAACGTTGACCCACTGTGTTAAACGCAACGTGAACGGCCACCCTCAGTAACGATTCAATCGTAACTGACCTTCCATCGTTGCCTAGTAGGCCATACCAATTCGACTCCAAACAATCGTGCCCACGGTGAAGATTTCTCCAGCATCCATGGAGATCTCACGGATGTAGGTGAGATACTCACAGGGAGTGACCTCGTGGAGTCTGCGCGATCCGAGGATGTACATGGTATGTTTATGTCCATAGAAAGCACGAAGTTCTGATGAACGTCAGCAAGTGCTTCTCCTAAATGAACACAAACCCATCCCAAAAGAGGGCCAACCGTCCATTCCTCCAGACGCATTTTTGTGGGAAGCTGAGTAACAGAAGGCATCGTTGTGGGAAGCTGAGTAACTGAAGTCATCGTTGTTGATTTTCTTCTCTTGGTCAACACCTTCATCCACCTTGTTCCCTCCGTCATTGCACTCACTGCCATTTATGCACCGGTTCATGCCTTTTAGACGAAGAATGGTGGACTCTTCCCATGGGTCACCCTTTCTATCCTGGTCATAATTCTCGCTGATTCCTTTCTGTTGTCCTTGAATTGAAGTAAGAATTGCATTTGCTTTGTGAAAGATGTTGTTTGGACTGGCTTGAGTGGTGAGGAACTGCGTGAGAGTTTTTAGCGACGTTTGTCCAGATGACCACTGTGGACGCTGTTTGCTCGGTACGTGGAGAGCATCCGTAAAAAGCACATGATATCATGCAATACGTCGATGAGAGTGTCAAAATGTCACCAGCGAGTGGGATGAGGCTATTGTGGAGGTTAGCTTCCGGTAAGAGGTCAAAGGAATTTGGCTGGAATTTATTCTCCCTCGTAATATCGCTGTTCTATTACACTGTTGGCGTAATCGTAAAGAGGACACAAGATGGGGGATGATATTATGCTGATATCATCATGCGAAAAGCCCTCCTATTCTTCTGTAGGTGAGATATATAAGCATCAGATTCCCGGGGAAGACGTTTCGGTGATTTAAGGAGTTGTGCATAATGAAGTTCTTCCTGTCTTATATTGCGTATATCTCACCTCGTACAGCTACAAGTTGATTGTTTATTTTACATCTTCCTGGAACACTTTTAATATCTCCAAGAACCTTCATACATGTTCAATATTTACATCAGTAAACATCCGTAGCCTTCAAATCGAACGGAATTTGCGTTCCTTCTGCTGAAAGTTGTCTTTATCGCACAAGGTGGTAGAATTGAATTAAAGGTATGATACATTTCTCGCAGTAAGTTTGAATATTTATGTCACTCCACCGCCAATCCTCTGCGCCTACAGCGAGCGTGTGTGTGTCTACGGTATGCAAGAATCACACAAGGTAACGTGTGGTAAATTGTTATTACATATGTAACGTGACACTCTGTTAGCACAGTCGAGTTCGAAGAAAAGCGCCCGTTCAGCTTTAAGGCATCGAACATTTTCCAATCGAAGATGTGCAAGAAAACACATACACGAGTACAAGAGCAAACATTCTCCTACACGGACACACAGCCACCCAAACATGGAGGATAAGATCCGGTTACAACGGGCTGTCGATATGTGTTGCCCAATGTTCCAATTCGTTTGTTCGAGGGGTTTTTTTCTGCACCCAAGCTGGGAAAGGGATGAAAAACGAACCAAAGTACCTTTTTCTTCATCATTGGCAACAGCAGCTATGATTCGGCAAGATGTTTCCGTTCAAAGCGCTCGACCTTTAGCAGGTTGTGTCTTTTTTTTCTTCCGTCGATTCGTCTTCAAGACACGAAAGTATTTGAAATTCATTCCTTGTTCTAGGCCGGTAAGAGAGATGTTTTTTGCTCAGGTATTATATTGCAACGAACGAGAGCTTTTAGAAGGGAACTGGTTTGAAAATATCCTCGTTGATATCTGCCATTCACTATGGGAAATCAGTGAATATTAGATCCCATGATTTGTAAGTGAATTGATTCTATGGCATAATTTTACATTTATAAACATCTCTTAACCATAAACCATTTAAAATGATGTGCGTTAAACTGCACGAAATTAGTTAAGAACGTTGCTAACTAAATAGTAATGAAAGACATAACCTTGATTTGACCACTGTGCGACTTAAAACTACACGAAACATGCTTGGAAAGCAGACATTGAGATGTTCCATTCGCAATCGTGTTTCACGGTCCGATGACAATTGGCTACAATGTCTTCCCCAGCGACTGCAATGGAATTAAATTGGCAAAGTCTTGTTGATAGCGCACGGTAACGAACAGACCATGCACGTTGAAATATTTGAAAGAATAGTTAACGGAAAAACAAAACTGTCATTCGAGAAAATATATGGCCCACGGGGAGATGGAAAAAAAGTCTCCCAGCATCTCATGCACCACAGCAATAGTTGCTATTGATGCTGTTGATGCAGACATTTCCTTCTGTTTTAGCCATTTTAAGCTTTTATTGCACACCACTCACCGGATGCCGGTGGAACATTCCGTACCGAAAATCATCAAACTTTACGTGGAATCGTGTTTGACATCATTTGCAAAAATCGTGTATACGTTTCAGTTTATTGGGCTATCCCGTTGTTCATAATGCAGCTTGCTTATCAACCGCCCCTAAATGATCTCCGCTGGTGGATCTTCAACTCACGGCAAACGATGGTAGTTGGCTTCCGGCTATTGGTGGATACTTTTCTCTAGCAGCACAATGAGATGCAGTAAACGATGATTGCCAAGCCCGTTGGTGAGAAGTAGAAATTTCATGCTTATCTCCTCTGTTTGGTTTCAGGATTTGCCCACGGTTTGTGAAATTACAGGGTTTTAATGATGGTTCATGGAGCTTCGTCGACTGATCGCTTTCAGTGTAATGTTTAAAAAACGTACGATCTAGGTTTAAATTGTGACGTTTTAATGCTGAGGAATATCCAATATTTCGAGGAGAAGCATATTTACTAAACGAGAGGATGCACAGGGGCAAGATTAATGTTTAAACTTTCTGGGTTTTTTTTGTGCTCAGTTGAATGCTGCAGAATGTAACCCCCTTCTAATGAACCTATCAAATGATGGCATTTGAGAGTTGTGTCGAGATTCAAAATGCGTTTATAGTGTTTTTGAAATATTTCAGAGAAGAATTCCAATTAAAAAATTAGTAAAGATTAATGACTGTGAAAAAATGATTTGAAAATTGAATTCTTCTTGACACTGGGAACCTTATGTTTAATCTTTTGCAATTTAATTCATCTTTTCTGCAGCAACTAAACAAATAATTACATCATCATTCACAAAAAAAGACAATCGTTCGTCCTCAAACCCTGCATTACACCTTCCAATCCTCATTTTTGGCTGCCGATCTCTCCGCGTACAGTACGATAGCCAACCAAGAAGAACCGTTTAATGCTACAGCTGGTAAACATCTCAAGCAAAATCACTGCACCTCATGCGACCAGGTGCATTCTGGTGTACAAATGCAAGCCTCGGGCATCAGAGTGAAATGCCAACGTTTCGTTTTGCGGAAGCCGCGAACGTCCTAACCGAGGCAACGGCCTGGAATCCTTTCTTCCTTCAATCCAGACCGGCAGAACATAAGCACCACATTTTTATCGCATTTCCTGCAGAAAGCGTTGCTTCCGGCCTGTAGCAAACGGTACGGTAGATGGTACCAGAGCACATGTTTCGGAAAGTTTAAACTTTTGCACGAGCGCTTGTGAAAATCGCGTTCGTTATAAAACTACCTAATTGGAAAACGAATGCCATGCTTCCGGTGAACTAGAATGGAAGGCTTAGCATCGTTGTAAAAGCATTTGCCACGTACCTTTCTTGTGAGTATTGATATTTATTGTTGCATGTTTTAAGTATTTAGTCCGGAAGGGGTGCATTGTTCGACAAATAAACAACTAAGAATGGTTCCAATTTTCATTGGGCAAAAATGCGAAAAATGCGCAACATCCTGTGTGAGTAAACAAATTTCAACCCACCAGGTAGATAAGAAATAAATACTTTAAGCATAACATTGGCATCAAAGACTGAATGAGTGTAGCAAGCCAAAAGTGTATGCGTTAAATGTTTATTTTAGAGCTTTTCCATGCACAAATGTACGATGAACATGTTCCTTCCAAAGCAAAAAAAAAAATATGTCGAAGCCATAAGAAAACTGAAGCATAAATATTTATGACCTCAAGTTCTGTTCGGTCCCCAACGGTTAGTTGCAAAAGTTTCCATACCGAAGTCACATTCAGACAGACGAAAAGAATTGTTGCTATGGATTAAGGTGAGAGCAGACTATGGGACATCCCACCACCTCCATTTGGCATACTCTACTAGTATGTGATTTTTAATGGCCCAGTTGTGCAGCTCTTGTTCGCTTGTCTTCATTTAAAATTCGGATATACCAATTCTACTTTCGGCTCAGCGGTTGACAAAACAAAAATCTGACCACAACTTGACCAACACCTTCCCTCTTCTCATTCCCTCTTCCTCAAACATGGATATGAATTATTTACACAAAACTTTCGAAAACTACTCGCACAACCACCAGAAGCCTAATCCTTCAAAACAATCAAAGCCATATTTCTGACCCACACATCGCCTTGCTGGTCAACCACCAGGCGCCTCCATCCGAAAAGTCCACGCGCTTTCAACCACCAGGCGCCTCCATCCGAAAAGTCCACGCGCTTTTCTCCCACGCGTTTCATTGTGCAATTGTGCAGCCGTGCCGGGGTGGGTAAGGATTTTATTCACATATATTTTATTCCACTTCCATGGGAAGGTGTTTCCATTGCAGCGGATAGTTGAGCTGCAACGGATAGAACCAGAACCATGGTCCAAGTTTACCAACCGCCTAATCCGTTTTCCTTCGTGTTCCTCTACTAGGAGGAAGTTTTTTGGGGTGAGGTACCGGTAACGCCTTGCCGGTAGAACAGTGGACGAATGATAAGCGAAAAACGTGAGAATAGTTTCAACACTCCCGGTCCGACTGAGGTTGGCGCTAGTTTGGGGAATGACACCAACACAAACGTGTGTGTGTGTGTATGATCTCACATTTGCTTCCAGTTTCTGTACTAATCGTTTTATGCTGAATCCTTCCGTTTTATACTGAAAGGTTCCACGTCGGCTGGCGAGCCAGTATAGTTTTTCCCTACCGAGGACTCACGCGACATTTCCAGATTTCCATCGCTTAGAACACAGGCAGACGGGGGCATAGTTTTATACCAAACACATATTTTGGGAAGAGTTATCGGATATAATTGTGATTTATAGACAAACATTGAAGGCACAGGCATGCGAAAAACGGGAAGCTTGAGCCGGACGTTTGGAATTTATTCAGTCGCCAGTGTTCTTGTTCTATTTACTGGAAATATACTCTTCCGGAATGAGGAATGAGAAGAATGTCCATTTTATTATGAAGCAGCGGTTGTATTTAGTCACCGATGGCAATTTATTTAAATAGGTTTTTGAGTGATGGATTTGATAAAAAGAGTATTACTTACCTCTTTTTTCCTGGCCTACATTTGTATCTTTCCTTGATATTTAGTCAAGCAATTTTTTAAAATGTGAACAATATAACTACAATTTCACGTGAATGTTCCATGTACTGCAATTGAATATTCATTGAAATTTTTTGCTTTTTTGTTAAATGTTCTAACAGAGGAAGCTTATATTTTATCTTTATATAGCAATTATAAAGGAGTATTATTCATGACATACCAACACAAAGTATGTTTATAGTTTTTTTTTTTTGAAAAGTGTCTGTTTATGACAGGTTGACGATTCACTACCCTTAAATGAAATAATGATGAAATCATTTAGCATCTTTTCTGTTCGCGTTACATCACTTCTGAAAGTCTCACAGCCATCGTCACGTAATGTAAAATATTTTAAAATTACAAAATATCGTCATGTCACATCAAACGAACGCCATAAACCAACAGGTAATTCAGAAGCGAGCTGTCATTGCGCGCCTGCTTCACATATCATCAACACCCGATAACTTTACAGTCGGAATTGCCGCTGCTCTGGCGCACCATGCACGATGAAGGACGTTTTCTTAACGACTGTCTTAATGATGACGCCATTGCCTCGCACAACGTAGCTACTATGCCGTATGCGAGGGCATCGTTTGGTGGTAGGTGCGACAGTGTGTCCTCGTTTCAATAATGATGCTATTTAAAGCGTTTAACCCATCAACATTATCAACCTACTTCGGCGTTTTGCGGAAGCGCTCGCTCCTACTCAACGGGGGCTGGTGAGCTTCAAGTGAACGCGTCTTGTCGATCAATAACGCAAAGTTATCTTCATTCGGTGCGATGTGCTTCTGTGCAGCTCGTACACGTCGTGCGCATATTGTTACACGAAGCCGGCCGAGGTACTTGCGTCGCAGCTCAAATATCTTTACCGCGATAGAGGGAGAATTTTTCGTCTTTTCAGCATTAGGATGCTGTGTTGATATGGTTGCTTTTTAACGTTTAATACCAGCGGGTGGTACATACACACAGTGGGATGCCCGTGTGAGAGGACTTCCGACAGCTTTTTTCCGTTCTTCCCAGAAGTGTTTATGATAATGGGAGTATTGTCAAGCAATTCACCAAGGGGGCTTTTCGATTCGATGAAAATCGCGTTTTAGATGAGCTTTGAGCCGGTTGGTGTATTATTATGCTCGACGGATCAGCGCTATACTCTGAGTGATGAAAGTGAAAGCCTAACGTTACACATGCTGATGTTAAAAACATTTATCACAATACAATGGTTTGAAAACTTTGTAGACAACACAGTGAGACATGTGGAACCATCAAAAGAATATGTTTATAGCATTGAAACAAGACTTTTATTATTGTTACACTAAAGCAAGAATCGATTGAATAATACTTTACTTAATGCAAAAGCAACCATTCCTCCTCCATCATCTTCACATGGCGCGACGAAGAAACAAAACGCTACAACATGAATACGTATTACGAATGGCATGGTACATCAAAGTGTTTCTTAATGTTTAATGGGTTACAAATCGTTGATCGGAATGGCAACAAAGTTCAAGCGTGTTAATGTTTGCGGCCATCGCGTATTTGACAAACATTCTCACCAAACCCACATTGCGCATAACAAACATTACAAATGAGCACTGTTCTTAGCATAATGTTAACTTCATTTTACACAAAAACGTTCGATCAACAATACGCATTTCAACCGATGGGCTAGTTTACATTAAGTAATGGGTGAATTCAACACCAACAACATTTTCAACAGCATTGCGCAAGCATTTGTACAAGATTTGCTTCTTTGATGAATATTTGATGGGTTCAGCAGTACGTATTGTTTGCATTGATGACACTTCATTACAATTCATGATATGATTGTAATCGGCTTTCGCTCCGAAAAGCTTTTCATCCACAAATATGTATTGTACGTAAGCATCGTTGAATTTGATTCTCTTTCATCCAACATTGTTTGGTAATTAAATGCCACAAAATTGTAATTTCGAATGACAATAAATTGTCATTTCACCTTATGTACGTAGCGTTGTTTAATAGTTTAAAATTAAAATAAATGTTGATTTAAATATTCTTCAATTGGCATTATTGCATAACTTTCGTGCTTCGATGGGAGAAACCATCGGTAAAACAATCTAAATTGCTTTCACATGAAACTGAAATAAATTGCACTCTACCAAAGTCTAAACCGATAACGTTGCAGTTTGGTTTACCAATTTCCCTACTCCAAAGTTTCCTACTCCACGGAGAATGTATTGGACTTTTATGGCAGTGGAAAAAGAAATATGTCTTTACGGCAAATTCACATGCACCAAACTTCTAACAAGCAAACAAAACCACTCGAAATAACAATATTCTGCATCTACTTTGGTGCGGGACGTGACTTTCCTTACGCGAAAAGTATGACAGTTCACTGGTACATATGGAGAAGAAAAACGCTAACTTTGTATGCGAAAATTCTTGCAGCAGGCAATCATCCAATGCCTGAGACCATGGAACGAGATGCACTGCAGTGCATGGAGTGATTTGAATTATAGAAAACATCACTGTTTGGCAGTTTTGGCATGTGCTGGAAGAATGTTGGAACTTTGATATAAGGCATGAATAACTCTTGCATATAAATAATTTAGTGTTGTCTACACGATTGTAATGATTTTACATAGAAATACTCTTTGGCACTAACCCCTTTACGAAGGAACGATGCAATGCTTGCAATTTTTCAATTTGACCTCTTTTTATACTCAATCAATGAAACACAATATTTAAGTTCACTTCTATGTTACTCAAATCCTGGATAAATTGGTGTTTCTTTTACAAAACAAAAAATCTTCTGCAGGAAAATCAATAACAAATATTATTTATTTTTTTCCGAAAAACAAAATCGTATCAGTCAATATTTTCATTTGTTGATTGATATTTACCAGATAGCTGACCCAAATCGTTCATGAACAATGAAAAAACCCAAAGCAACTATTTAACAGCAAGCAAATGTCAAGTACAGGAAATGATCAGAATCCACGATATAATAGGAAGAAAAAATACAAAAAATACACCAAATTGTTATGATCACATCACATCAAGTTTGGGTAAACATTTGTACAACAGAATGAGGCATCCTTAGCATCATTGAGTCGGTATTCTGGTAGGCAGAATTAGCTTCGAGGGTGATTTGTTTGATCATGTTTGAGTGGGAACAAACAGAGAAAAATAATTAAAAATTAATCGCTTGAAAATTGGAGCTTTAGCGAAATGGATAGTTGCGTCTACATAGTATGCAACAGGAGCCATGCCCGATAGTGAGTTGGAGACTTTGTCTATGAATTTTATGATTAATGAGTTATTTCATTAGTAAGCCAGACATAGAGAAGCGGAAAGAAGAATTTGCAAATCATTCATAAAGTGGATTGTGTTTTTTGTATTTTATTGTTTCGCTAGGGTCGATGTATAAGTGGAAACCCCTGTTCGATGCTTGTTTGAGTGTGAAAATGCTTTTCCTTCGGTGATCTGTGATGTTGATAGTAGATGCGCCTGAAGTATATAATGTGTTGTACATTTAACTAATTTTATGGAATTTATTTCTGCTGGGAATAGTAATGAACCGATGAGTTTTTGCATTTTTCATTGCAGAGTATCGTTAAGATTTTCCAGAGTTGTTTTGACAAGTTCCCAGATGTATTTGAATCCATCCCGATACTGTTTGACGGTGTCTCATATATTTTTGACAGCATTCCACAGGTTTACAATTTCTCAAATATATTTATGAACGGGTCTCAAATGGTTGCAATACAACGATTTAAGTTTTGAATATATTTTTCAATTTTGGAAAAAAAGGTTAAAATTATATAATCAGCAATATTAATATTTTTCTAATATTATTTCTTACTACAGGAATCTTTAAACCATTACTAAGCTCTGAAAGAAGTTAGGATCGTTTACTTTGAGCGTTACAATTTGTTACACAGAGCGGAGGGAGAGGTTCAAATTTGTGTTACGTAACATAAAAAAGAAGCTTCTAAAATTCTGGATTTTTAATTCATGCATGAAAATTCCCAGCTATGGTACACGTGATCGAGAGTGTGAGTAAACAAGACGACAAGTAAAGTATTGATCGCCATTATCGCCCGGTGAACATCATGAGAACATCCTGTATACCAAAATAAGATCATTTGGTAATAATATGTGTAAGACCCTCAAGGCATCCAAGAAACATGGTATTGGGCCTGTAAACTGCTCCACGCTCGAAATCATTGCTAGTTTATTTTAAAACATGACCTAAATATCAAATACTATTTAAATATACGTATAAATGCTCTTTAATTTTTTTTTAAAATAAAAATAAACAAATTTATTGGCCCTGAAGAGACCATCAGCGTGTTGAATTATGTCTTTTTAAAAAGTTCGCTAGAAATAGAAGAAAACCCTTTAGCAGAAAATCGTTGAGAAATCGTCTAAATACCTTGGGACGAATTAAAAGGTATCTGGAAACGAGTCAATAATTTGTGAGTTGAATTCAAAAATATCTGGGAAACCATAACAACAACTTTCCGGTTACTCTATACGGTAAATTAAAACAAACGTTTAGAAAGTAAAATATGATAATAATATGTGTATTCTTCCTGCAATAGAAGATAGTTTTTTCATAACACTCGATTCACATTGACGATTAGTTGAGCTACGGTTCGTGTGTGAAATTGGCCACTGAAGTGCTCTAACCATTTCTAGCGCAGTGTGCACCAACAGTGATGAACTGCATCCGGGTTGGCATAACCCGACAAACAAATTGCATCGCACCACACACCCACCCACTGGTAGAATTATTTTTATCTCATACCACTAGAATGAGGGAGTAGAAAAATAACACCAAAACATCATCCCGCAACTGTACTCGCTTCTTTCAGCCCCAAAGGGGCTCTAGCATCCTGAAATGCGGTCGGGCGGATAAATGCGGCCGACGGAGAGAACGGATGTTGAGGTTTAGCAGCTACATAAAATCGTGCGGTTGTGTGTCCCATCAGGGAGTCGGTTCCGTTGAGGGTGGCGTTGGACGCGGACCGACAGACAATGTGGGAGATAGTTACCCGAGCTGCCAGAAAGATAATAAATCTTTTCTTGTTTTGCGGTTTAAAATTTCGTTATCAATTTAGATGTATCACCCAACACGTATAGAAATATGGTAGCTAAATTTGGCTCCAGTTCGTTTGCGTTGCATTGTGTGGGAAGGGATTTTTCATAATACCTATTCGCGATACATTGAGGTGAAAAATGGTTTCCTCCATCGAACACCAAGCAAAAATGGGAATATATTAAACACTAAAAGCTACACAATACAATATGTATTGAAATATTTTATTTTGTTTCCACAAACATTGCACATGAAACAATGGGTGGTGATTGTTTAACATTAAAACCGGCATTATTTAAAGAAAATATGCCCTCAAGCATGCTTGTACAATTGCACGTGATTTTCTCGTCGAGTATCAAATAACGCTGAAGAGTGCTTTACCCAAAAAGCAAATGGGATCGAATGTGTTGCAAATCGAAATACTCTGAAAATAAGAGCAAAAAAAAACAAACACAAAAATGGTATCCACTCTTCAGATTCTAGGTACTAAAAACCACTTTTTGGGATAAATCGAAAACTTCAATCACGGTAAGCAGGGTTTTTGTCGGTTGCTCATTATGTGCTAAAGTTATTTAAGCTAAAAACCACTAATCAAAACTTGAGTGCGAGCTATGCTGGAGCCTCACGTTTCCTCACGTTACGTGTTGGAGTGATATATTTGTAGGGTATTGGTTTCTATTTGCATCAGGGAATTCTTTACATTATTCGCCTAAAGGTATGCAATGTGATTTGGCAATGTGAGGCTACAATTTCGTATATAAAATGAAAATGTAGGTGGATTTTGGAACAAACCATTCTTTTTTTTGTTGCTATCATCAGCGTGATATTATCGCTTCATGTCATATCATCAGTGAAACCATAAAGCTTGCCGCGTACTGCATAAGGGCAGAAAAGTGGAATACATCACCTTTGCACCTTTAAAGTTAAGTTTAAGACGGATTCTTCCGGTCGTGTAGCTCGAAGTATCAAATGTGGCTCAATCGGAAGGAAGATTTATGGTTTTCTCTTAAAGTCTCTTCCCATTTTAAGCATCCATACTTCTGTACAACAAAACGCAAAAGAAAAAACGAAACAGAAACAATTCGGTGCCACACACAGAAAAAAAATCGATGCGATAAAAATGTCCTACCGCTGTGGTTATGATCATAAATCAAATTGAAGGAGCGCTTCTACCGTTGCATCATTATTTGTGAGTTTAGTGAAGCATAAAATTATTCCCATATCTTATTGATTGATTTTCAAAAATTTCATTTGATGATAGCGATGAAGATCGTTTAGAAAGTACGAAGAATGTTTTTGTTTCATTCACAAATCTTACGCCGCGAATGTGTGACACCATATTTGTTTTGAATGGTTTTGAGCGAACATTATTTTTTACAACAATTTTGGTAAATCATAAAAATTAACGTATGACTTTACGGTTTTTGAACCAACCGAACAACAATTCAACTTAATGCAATCAGTTTAAAAATAGATAGGAAACATACCAAAAGAAAATTTATTTCATTTTCGGTTGAGGAAAAACACACACATTCACAATTGAATAAAGTTGCATCCAACGAACATGATCGTGCCATGAACGTGGCGGAAACTGCGTGAGCATAATTTATTCATATTTCCATTTCCCGCGACTACCGCCTTTTTTGAAGCAAAACACAGTGGGTGAGCATCCACAAACAGACACGCAGCTAGGCGAGTTTTTCCGCTTCCCGCGGTGGTGGTGGTGGTTGAAAATGGCAAAAGTTGATAATTTGTTGTAACTAATTTCATTTGCACCGCGGAAATGTTTTCAGCAGATAAATTGAAAGATTAAATTATCGAACGGAAATGACGCCCGATACCCTTCGCGGGTGTTTTTTTTTGCTGTATGAATCGACCTTTGAGGTGCTGGTTTTGTTTCTTTTTTTTTTTGCTGTTTTACTGTATCAGAAGGCGACACAAAAAGTCATCTGTCAAAGCATATTATAATGAAATTTATGCTTATTTTGCCTTTATCACATCCCGTCTAGACATTATTGGCTTATGACAGCAATGATTTGTTATGCTTACTCATCGTAAAGTCTCCAAATCAATTCCCATATCGTTGATCAGAATTGAAGAATTTTCCTCGGTGAAACCAAAATGGAATGGTCCTGGTAAGGACAACCGTTGTGACCTCAGACGAACCGTGGTCGGTCGGACTAAGATCACAGAAAAGAATTTTCCCGCACCGATGGGTTTTGTTTGACAATTAGCCATTCCACCGTTCATTTCCCGAAAGTCCGTTTGATGCTAAACAATGGACCCGCTTCGTCCCGTTTCACACGGGGCATAAAACTTTCTGCAACACAATCTCCACACGCCCGAAGCAATACGTGATATCGAAGCAAATAGGGAACCGTGTGAATACGTGATTGCAAAAAGCGACCATCTTTTGCGTCCCAAAAACCGCAAGCATCGTGCACAACCGGCCAGCATGTTTCAGCAGAAATTGAAACCAAGCCAATTTACGCCAAAACTCGTTCGCCTTATGCTGTCAAAGAGCTTTGGCACCACCGTTCGGGCACAGTTGGAGTGAGGAATTTACTCACGACGGGTGGTATGATGGGAAGCAATCACGAAGGGAGAGAGATAGATAGAAAGAGAAGGAAAGAAAGAAAATTTCATATTTTCCCCAAAACGGTTGCAGAAGAAAATTTGCCGAGCAAAGGTTATTGGGAAACAATGTGTGTTGTTTGATTTTTTTTTGTTAAAGAAAGGGTTTAAGGAAAACTAATGAAACGGGTGCTATGTACACAACTTGTCTTGCTTTTATGAGTTTAAGTAATTTCAATTTCAATCTTACTTTGCTTCATGCTCCTATTGACGAAAGCGTTTTATTGGTTTTACGATTTCGTTAGGCTTTTTTTATTATTAGACATCATTCGACTACTATCATTCTATATGTCCATTTACGAAGAAAATCCTCTACAAACGAATAATGGCGATACGCTACCGATTAGTAGCACAAACTGTCCCCAAGGCAATTACTTTACCATCTACAGCTACAGTGGCAGCTTGAAACACCGGCAATTTCGGTCTCATTTACTTCACCTTTCCCATTAGCAGTTCAACAAGTTTTGATCTTGGTTTTCCTCCTTCTTTTGTTGGTAGCGGTGTCAAGAAAAACCTTCTTTTTTACCATTAAAGCTAAATGTTACTCGGTACGTAGGATGGGAATCGTTTACCAACCTCACCATTAACCGGAATGACTTTCACAAATCTCACGGATCGGTGGGCCGAACCAAAGCGTCGTACCAAATTGATCTCACCACTTTAATCGTGCTTAAAGCGAAACATCAAACCGAGACAAAAGGTGGATTGTTTGCAAGAAGAAAAAGTCAGGTTTGACCTGATCTTGATTTTCTTGTGCAACAGATATGTTACGTGAAAATGAGTGATAATTACACTAAGGTTAATATTGTTTGAAACACACAAAAAAAACACAAAACACAAAAAACTAACAAAAAAATAAAATAAAATGTTGTTTAGGTTGCATACCTTTAGTTGAAGCATTTAATTCCAGAAATGAGATTAGGAAATGGGAAAATCAAGCCAGAAATAGCAAACATTACCTTAGAGGTCGTTAAGCCAAAAGGGAGAAGACGATTTGAAATATTCAAAGAAAGTGAAAGTGAATGAATAAAGAAAAACTTTAATTTAAATTAACACAAACATATTAAAGAATTAAAACTCTTTAGATAAATTGTAAACAGAAATGCATGAAGGTTAAGCAATTGGTTCTGTTAGAGATACTGCTTTAACTTAAAAAAAATGTTAAAAATTTTGTAATATTTTAAACACAAATCTAACGCAATCATCAAAAATACGATCACTAAGTACAGGAAAGTCTATTTTCTAACCATGAAAAATCCCCGTTTAAAGGTACACTTTTAAGCAACCGATAAAACACGATAGTATCACGAACAAAAAAAAAATAGGAACAAAAGGCAAACACTAAACAAATAAAAAAAAAACATAATTAAATGCAACGAATTTGGTTGTCCAGAGCGAAACAAGGGTTCAAAAGTTGCCCACGTACACACATTATTTGGAACTCGATGCTCTTTTTTTGTGTGTGTTTCCTTCGCGTACCGTAATGAATTTCGTAGTGCACACACGCTCGTTCAAATGTTGCACCGCTAGCCTATTTAAAGTAATCACTCACACATAAAAAAGCGAGAGAGAGCGCGTGAAAAAGGAATATCCAACACAACAATCCAACTACACCCGGTGCGCCACAACCGAGCGAACAACGTGGGTGAAATGGAACATAAATATTGATTTAACGGTGTGCGATTTTTGTTTTCCTACTTTTTGCACTTCCTCTGGATGCAATCATCCATTAATGCACTCCGGTCCGAAGCCCAACAGTGTGGCCGTACGCATGGTGCGAAAGCATCAAGGTACAGGAAAGAAAAGCAATGTCGAAATTAACACAGAAAGATAAAACGTAGTGCGCCCCGCCATATGATGTACGGCATTGTATCAGGGATGCCAGTTTACCGTAATGCGATGCAACCGACGAGATCAGCTGGGGAAATTGAATGCAATGGATCGAGTTACCGTGCATTAAACAACGAAAAAAAAAATGTTTGTAGGCCATCAGATTGATGCGAGCGGGCAAAGTTCAATGAGAACAAAATGCAAAGCGGCCTGGCAATGGATTCTATTTTACCTTTTTACACGCACAAAGCCTTTATCATTTTCAGTAGTACATTAATTTAATTTTTTTCCACTAATTTTTGAGTAACTACTAACAAAACATACTAAACATACTATTTACATAACTTTCACTAACATTGCTTAACTTTTTTTCATTCTTTTAATATACTCCAACGGCAAA
The DNA here is from genome assembly GCF_943734845.2 of Anopheles funestus. Lineage (NCBI taxonomy): Eukaryota > Metazoa > Arthropoda > Insecta > Diptera > Culicidae > Anopheles > Anopheles funestus. Next base: position 36,108,114 of record NC_064598.1, on the reverse strand, counting down.
TCAATCCAATGGCTTTTCTGCCTTCTTTTATTTAAGCCTCAATAAATCCATATGGAAATCCGTTTACGGGCTTTATTGGATACAGTTACAAAAGCAGCTTAATGCAAGGTTATTGCTATATCAGCTTCTTCGTTGTTCTTAAAGGTTCCTCCCACTGTTACTTGTAATCAGCATTGTTACGAGTATTGGTGGATTGAATTCTTCCACATTACCGGTTGCCGGTGTTGTTCTCCGATACACACGCTCAATAGACACATTTGCTTAAGCTGGTTAACGCATCCATTTCATCAAAATGGTGAAACCACATCATTAAGTAGATAAATGGAATTTTGTCGTACCGCTTATGAAAACGATGCCCGTTGGCTATAGGTCAGCTCAGCTTACGGCCAGTTGCAGGAAGGAAAAAGCGTACCGATATACATATGTACTGCCAGCACCCAAAACTGGATCATTGTCAGTTGACCGAAACGACAGTATACAGATTGATGTGAACTGATGGTGATAGCGCAATAGGGTACGGGCAATGAAACGAAAAGCATGCCAAAAAATTATCATTTGCTTTGCGACGCTTGCACGGTGCGCGCTTGGGTTTTTTGCCACCCCCGGGGGGAGAGAACGAGTTGTGGACATAATGGTGGCCCTGGAATGATTCTGTGATTGATTGATCGGTTGATTTATATCGTTTGCAATATTTTTCATGCACATAAATAAGCCGAACTTTCGGTTCGGTTTGTCATGTTGATGACGTTCCTGTGGGATAGTTTTTTTTTCTTGTTTCGATTTGTTATGGATATCCACAAGAGAAGGACAAATATTAACGATGAATTTGTTTTGCTTGAAGAAATGGCGATTGGTCACTTTGCTGTATATGTAGAGTAAATAAATAACCGAAGGCAAAACAATTTGTTATTAAAATGCAATAAATTTTAAGCGATCGAATCGCACAAATCGTTATACAAATACGCAAGACACTCACTTTAAATCATACGAACTAGTCATATTAGACATGAAGGTAACATTGATTATACAGTATAGTTCATTTTGACCTCAAGTAGAAATCACTAACGTTTTCAAATTATTCCTGCCACCATTCAATTTCCGCTTTCTGACAAGAATGTAACGATTTTTACAAGAACATAACAGTAAGATATTTTTGAGTTGCCATTGGGGCATCCGGAAATTATAAACCTTGTGTTAAATCCCTACCCGGAAGAAGAATATATCAAATAAAAATAAACTTTTTTTTTCCTTTTTCATTAGATCATCCATTTTCACCACATTCCAGGAAGGTGCGCTCTTTGTTATTTGGTATTACTTTCGGTGAAAATTTTAAATCTACTTAAAGGTTTCATTCACACTTTGCCTATTATGATAGCTTCATCATTGTGCACGCCATTGAGGTTAATGATAAAGCTAAGACTTTGAAGATGGTGGAAAGTATAGCCTACAAGTAGGTGCTATGTACGGATGGCAACCTTCTAATACCAGCGAACCGCTACCGTTTAATTTCCTTCCTAGCCGGATCATTTCTCTGCTGACCTGTTGAAGCAATCGTGCCGAAAAGTGATAAACTGAGATCAATATTGTCTGTTTTCCGAAGCGGTAAATGTAGCCGGATGTAAAAGTAATCGCCACAGGGCTATGTTTTTTTTTGTTTTCTTTCCTCGACTAATCCATGCCATGTGTCTATCAACACTGTTTGCATGGGTACGCGCGCAAAACGGCAACAAAAACAGACCTATTTGTTACAAAATCGTTTTTCTTTAGCCTGAGGCCTCGTACTCATTCACGGTCGCGTCCCGTTTCATCACGTGATGGATCCTCCGCTTCGGTATCCGGAGGGTCGGCAGAGATGAGCATTGGAAACGACCTGGTGCTAATTAATACCGTCATCTTTGTTTCGTCCCGAAGCAGCTTATCCCTTAATGGGTTCATCATTAGATTTGTTTGCCATCGGTGATTGAGACAAATTAGTGATATAAATTCTCGTGCTTCTACTGACACTTTGGGTAAAGGTTTGTGGCCTGTGAGACTTATTGATGTTTGTAAATGGTTTACACAGAAAGTATCATATTTGATACCGGATAGAGTTAGAACGGTTCATTGGCATATTGAGAAGATATCTTAATTTTCTTTTAACAACCTTCGTTCAACCATTTTCAGCATCCAATGCTGCCCGGTTTGTTTCGGATATTTCATGTGTACCGAGCGAACTAAACGAACCCCGCTTCTTGTATCCTTCGTTTGATCATCACTTTCCTTCCTGTACAATTTTCGGTCCGGATCTCGTTTGAATTTGGCTTGATTTCAAATTTTGCTGAAAGGTTTGCTTGATCACCGCTTGAAAGATGCCTGCCATATCATTCACCAATATGCTCATCTGTCTAAGCAAAACCAATTCAAGTGAATTCCGTCACGTCCGGCTGCTCGAAGCCCTGATTGAAGCAGGAAGGACGTGATTCGTAAATTGCCAAGTTCCTGAAATGAGTATACCAGTCAAGGGTGTTTTTCTTTTTTTTTTTTTTTGGGTGGGTTTGAATTTACCATACTGGATTCGGAAGTATTCAAAGCTGTGCAACCGAACGGATGAGTGATCTTTTGCATGCGGTTACCTCTGTTTTTAGCCTTTTGCGGTTGTTTTACGAGTGAATGGGTAGATTGAATCGCTTTTTGCCAATCACTAGACGGTAAAAAGGATAAGATAAAGGGTCCTACAAATCTGACAATAAGATTCTCAGATTTTTTAATTATTTGTACATTTGTATTGGGTTAGGTTAGGAAGGTTAGGACATATTTAAAACTTTTCAAGGTTTTGTGCGAAATACTGAGCAATTTAAAAAAAATCTTATCATATGCCTTTGAATAACATTTTGTTGAGCTAATGGAGACGCCCAGTGTTTTTCGAAATGGAGGCGCCTAGTGTTTTTCGAAATGGAGGCGCCTGGTTTTCTATATGAAGCAATCTTACAGTACACAAAAGAAAAAAATAATTTTAGTGAATGATTCTCTTCACATAATGAAATAAAGGAATGATAATATTGCGCCTTCTAAAAAAATGTTAAAAAAGAATATGTTAATGATTAGATCTATCTTTTCGTAATGGAACATATTTTTTTTCTAAATTTAACTCTCAAAATACCATTTCAACGCTAACTCCCTATTTGACGTTATTCCGCTGAGATGGTCCCTTAGCTGTAATACCTGTATCAAACGATGTCAAGGCGTTTTGCTTTTCACCACAACCGGCAGCACAAACCAAACGACGCCGAACCAGAATTATCTGGAATTATACGATAATTATGTTGTCACAGCCACCGTCACTGACGAGACAACGAGCCGTTTTTTTCTAACAAAAGGAAACGAAGCTTGTGTGAATCTCGTTTGCGTGACAGCTTTTGGATAGCGCACATTAAATACGGCTCGAATGCGGCAGAATGGTTTTTGGATACAGATAATTATATCAGTTAGCTGCTGGTGCCACACTGCTCAAGGTGTGGTCGTTTTGATATCGTTTGGAGCAGTCACTGGGTGGTTTCAAATGATTTCAAAATGTTGCACAATTTTAGCGGAATTTTTAAGTAGAAAGATTTTTTTATTGTCTTAAAACAATGATCAGATTTTTTACAACTAAGATTTACACGATGTACGTAAGTAATGAATCATATCAACAGTCACTATCGTGTAGCTGTTTTCAGCTGCCAACAAATCATAATACTGCAATCCCAAGCTCAAAAGGAAACCGATTGATATGCAATTGCTCATTGCTCGGAACAGATTCAGTCGATCGCTTTGATACAAACCCACGACATCAATAGCTTCCAGCATGGCAGGCATCATGCAGTAACACGAATTTTCCGTACCACTTCACTGGCAATACTGCGTAATACCGTCTGCAATCTCCATTCTATCATGCTCGTTTGAAGAGCACTTCGCATGAAATGCACCGTACAAAACACTTCAAACAGCCCGGAAACACTGGCCGTACAGAGCCGGACAGAGATTTGGGGTCAGATTTGGGACGCGGTTTTGAAAAGCGCATCGGGTAAGTGGCTTAACGCTCGGTTCCCGTTCACATATTTATACGGGCAAATGGGTCGATGTTCATGCTTCGCAAATCGTACTGAGGCGATAAACAATTAGGGACACGATGATTGTCAACCGGAAGAAGCTCCAATGGCTGCAAAAGGGCGGGTCGCATTAGCTCGCTGCATTGTGGCTGCGGAAATGCATATAAACGGTAGTAGCGCAACCAGTCTTTCTCACTGTCGTTGCTACGCGACAAATATCTTCTCATTGACTCCACAAATACAACACCACTTACTGAGCGTTTTGAAAGTGTACGACAATGGTAAGGACCACGAGAGAGTGATAAGCAAAGACAAGCAGTGGGTGATATGATGCTTATACACAGACGGTTCTTTAGTTCAAACACGACTAGCGTGCTTGTTAATAGCCATAATGAAGTAATGCTGTCTTGCAAAATGTCAAACTATAAGCTTGCTTGTGCAGCAGATTGCATACGTTTAGGCAAAAGTGCCTGCAGTGATTAGAAGGTACATCTCTCATCTGCAAGCCACATTACATTGTAATGCAATGGTTTTAGCAACTAATTTAAACTTCAAACAACTAAACTGCAATGTTGTGGCATGTTTAATTAGTGTAATAATTCATTGATTGAATTTTTTTTACAAAACTTTTGTCATGCATTACCATAAAAGATATGTTGTTCATTAAATTCCAAATAAATGTTCACGTTTGCAATTTGTTTCATTCGTAGGAGTTTAATTAAACCATATCCGTTTAATTAAGCTATAACAAAAGGTTTGCTAATAACATCCAGTTCGTTTGCAGATGAATAGAAACAAAAAGTGGACGATTTGTTTGTGTCATAGATAGCAGGTATAGAAACCTTTTCAAATCATTTTTAATTCTGCAGTACATTCATCTCATCCTACAGGAAATTTGTTACGAAATGAGTTAGTGTTAATCTGGAAAATAATTGTAACACAAGGCTGTTTTGCAAGTAATTAATCGTTGCTTTAGAATGGTTTATAACAGCGCATTATACTTTAATAACAAATCATATAATTTGACTAGTTTTTAACCATTTCTTAAGGTCGATGATACATACATTGCAATAAATTAAAAAAATAGCTTTTCGTTTAACGAACCGATCTTTGAAGCTGTACCGTTACCAACCATTTATTGACTACTGACCACAAAATCAATCAATGCTCTACCGAAGCATTTTTCCGCTCCCTCTTCCCATCAGAAGCTTTTAAAGTGATCCTTGTGTTTGATTTATGGCCACATCGAAGGAAGAAGATTCTTTTATTCTATAAACATTCTTTTTTTCCCTTCCACGTTTATTGAGATTTTATCGTTTCTCGGTTTCGCCACCTCTACCGACACGGAACCTTCTTTTCTTCGCTCGGTACCGTCGGGGGAGAATTAACACTGGAACGATATAAATCTTCGTCCGGATTAAGACACGTTTGATGGTAAATATATAAACTTAGAATAACAAACAAGTGAACGCCTCAGTTACGTTACGGTACCGTCTAACGGGATGGTGGGTGACCTTATAGCTTACCATTTAATCGGGTACTGAGGCGGAAATGAGCTCAACATTCACCCGGAAAATGGGCGCTGCCAGAAAGCGGCAGTAGATAAAATGAAGGAAATACATTACTACCAATGCTTCGCAACTGTCAGCGTAGAACCTTTGAAGTAATGCAAATGCCGTAAGCATTTGAAGTGTGCCTTACTACTGCTCGAGTGCTCGAAAGGAAAGTAAATACGACGAGCGAGGCAAGACATTGCAGTCGTCAACATTGCCATTGTAATCCACCCGCACACTGTCATTGCGGACACAATGGGGATGATTGCGTCGTACTGAGCATTACTGAGAAGGGAATAATGTGCCCCAGTTAGGAGGATTGCGTTACAGTAAACTTAAAGCATTTGGAAGTAATCAGTCATTGTTCAGTTTTTTTGTTTCATTCATCATTCTCACACCACTCTAACAAAAAATGTCTTCTGTAAGCCAAATACTTTGACTGTAGTAATAAAAACTAATAAATGTTTTCTTCTTGTTTGTTTTTAGCTTATTAAATTGAAATACATACTCAAAACCCTATCTTTCTTAGTAACTTATCCCGAAACCAAACTTCGTCTATTTGTTTAAGTGAATGAATTCACCGTAAATTAATTGATTTGAAGCATTAAATTGCTCTTTGTTTTTGTGACATATTATTCTAAACACATTTAACTTTGAAGTCTTAAACCATTTAGAATTTTTGTTTAATAAGTGTGCTTCTATCTGAGCTTCTGAAAAACTGTATTGAACCTTCATCAATACATGAGTAGATTATGAGTGATTCTGCATGAGTATAAAAAACTATTTATTGCGTTAAAGCAGCCATATAATGGGTTCACCGCTAAGCTAACCACTATTTTGCACGGACTATTACCAAAAGCCACTACTTTACAGGGTTTTCCGAACCATTTGAAACAATCAGTAAAATGATTGTTAATTTCGGTAGAGGATTATTTCAACTATAAGGAACTACAAGGAACTTCAACTTCAAGGCAATGAAGTGTCATTCATTGGAAGTGTCTTTTATGAAATTACCGTAATTTAAAATTCTATTCACGTTGAAAATGAGTCAATACACTCTGTAGATAAAACTTTTCTAGTGTAAGAAACCTAAACTTTATTTTTTGGTTTTAGGTAAACAGTTTCATTTTATACGACAAATGCTACCATTAGTAAGCGAAGTAATATTTTTTACTTTTCTTCTAAATGTCTCGATTGTATTACTGTAAAAATGGAAATATCACAGCGTATGCAACATTGCAAAACTATCTTTTCAAAGCCATTTTTATGTTGTCGTGCATGAGGCCAATTGGAATTTGACTCAAGTCTGAAAATAGTTTTTTTTTCTCTTTCGAATTCTCTAGTTTCTGTTGGTGTATATAAAAGTAGTTCGATTTATTCGCATAATTGACATATTTAGCATCAACATAATGGTGTTTGCCGAACCATAATCATGCCTAATCACCACCAAAGAGCACATGACTGTTAACCCGTTTTGGCAAAACATAAACCAAGTCTGCCTTTTCCTTTCCTTCCACAGATGCCTTACGGCGGTACGAACCAGAAAATGCAAACGAAAGATAAATTCATTTTACGTGAAAATGACGAATTATGGGTAGGCCTTTATGCTGTCGTCATTGGCCCGGTAGCGCCCGTGAGCAGGAATATGTTCTACGTGGAACAGTGAAACGTTCACCGATCCGACACCAAAACTTACCCAGTGCCATCAGTACAAATCAGATAAAACTTGTGAAATATGGGTCGAAAGCGAGCGAGTTAAAAATAAAGCGATTCGCCAACGGTCCAAGAAGGTGTGCGCCTTTTGCCATTTCCTGTGCCTATCGCAGAAAACCAACTAACCCACCTTCACCGTACGGTCTTACGGTTGAGATTTCGCGTGCATGAAGGAGGAAAGCAGACCAAAAAAAACCCAGGAACCCCAACATTCCGTTTGGTAGTGCGCTCGGGTGAAAAAACTTTTTCAATTTTGCTCAAGCCTTGCCCCGCTTTTTAAAGCTTACCAAGAAACAGATGAAATATTGTCAACAATTTCCGCCCATAATGGTTTGGCAAAGTTTTGCATATCCCTCAAACAGATGGCACCCAAGGATAAGAGTTGAGAATGCAAATTTTAACCCCTTTTTTTGTTAGCTGCTCTGCCGACCGAGATTGGTTTGCTTTGGAGACAGGATGGTTAGAAAAAGTTTTTCCCCCAGCCACTAGGCAAGTAGCACCATCTCGGGTGGATCTTGTCTTGGGTGTAAAATTATCAGGATTGCATGTTCGATATAATGTTGTTTTCTTCATTTTCATCTTAACGTAAGATTGCATCCTTTGCGTCACGTAGCACAAAAAGTGAATAAGGTTTTTCACATTTTCATCGTTTCGTTGTAGTTGGGCAACGATGAAGAAGTTATTACTTTTTGCCGTTTAAAATGCACACACACACAACGAGAAGCAGTCGTTTTAACACCATTTCGAAGCAAGCAATCCATGTGGCAGGGCTTATTCTAACCAACCCAATGCAGCCCAATGCTTGACATTCGGGCCAGCGATCCGGGCACTAAATCACCCCATCAATTACCGGTAGTAGTTCCACAGACCAATTCATCGGACACAATCGCTATCCACAGCAATTGAGATTTTTGCAATGAACCAACCATGCAAGACCGTAACCTCACAATGGTCGATTGCATGTTTCCTGATTCTTTTTTGTGCAACTTTTCCTTCATCCTACAGCGGAACAGGCGGCCGTTGTATCGTTTTGTTGAATGACCGTTGAATTGATTTGACCCCACCGTAACCTCTCCGAATGCCCTTTTGCAACCTGATCGAACGACATTTTAACGACCGAACAATTTATTTCCTAGGACCCACTTGGCAATGGTCCGTCCAGTACCGGTTGCTTCCTATACTTCCCGAAGTTCCATTCTTTAGCAAACAATCTCGATCCTGGACCCTTCGGGCGATTATCCCGTTCAGGTTTGCTTCTGAAGTACCTTTACAGGGCCCTTGCCCTGTAATTGTGCAGCCAGGTTCTTTCGGCCAGTAGAACACCTTACAAGACATTCGCTCCTTTTTGGTGTACTGGTCAACAACAAGGCATCTGGTCTGGTACAAGTAGTAGAAATAGATTAAAAATAAATAACTCTGAGACTTATTGGTTCGATCAATTTACGGAACAAAACAGGATTAAGTCGATAAACCGTTTCGGTCGTGCTTTGTGGGCTATTCAAGGTGGTTCATTTTTTACTTCGTTGTGCTGGACTCACAAGTTACGACACAGGTGAGAAGAAGGTGGAATAGTTTACTGGATGAAATAATTATCCTCACTTCCAGGACGATTGTTATCGGTGCTACTTGAAAAGTGGGATGAAAGAAGTTTTAACACAGAACAGCAGTAGGAGTGTTACTTAAGGTGAGTTATTAACGTTGTAACAAAGTAGAAGAATTGTTTTGTGTAGATAAAAGGACGACTTTAATTATTAGCAAAAAAACAGTCAAGAAATTTAATTTCTTTCGTTTACGTTTTACTATTCGCTGAAAAGTCTTAAGAATCATGATTTCGTGAACATGAAACGTACCTTTTATAAAATATTTTTAATTGTTATCTCCATTTGCAATTTTATTGAATAAAAGTACAAAACAATCAAAATGTATTATAAATATTGTAGTTGACCTTTTAGATACGTAGAAAAACAATCAGACAAAAGAAGGAGAGTAGTTATCAACGAAATTTAGTTATTTTTGCATACTTTTACGCATTCGAATGATAAGACTCCAATATAATGGTATAACCAAACACTCTGGTTTGCTTTTTCTTAGTTTAAAAAAAAAATTTAAATTATTTCCTGAAGTGTTAGAGGTTCGAGTTCTATTTTTGGATACTTGTATTTTGACAGAAAGGATAACCATTTTAAAAATAAAAACGATATCTCATGATCAAAAAACACACCGATCACGGATTAAGCTGCCTAATGCTAAAAGATTTATGATGAAATTCCGCTCATACATGACCATTGAACAATCATTGAACCGGACAAAAGTACTTTGACCAACGTTTTGACCATCGTTTGGCGTAGTTGTGTCTATCCCTCAGCAGCACTAGTCGTTGGCGACTATTCGTGGAGACCGACTCCCTGATGGGACACAAAAACCGCACGATGTTATGTAGTTGCTAAACCTCCACCTTCCTCGTATATGCGTTCGATGCACACATACGACTCCAATGCAGGATGACACCCACCTCAGGGCTGAATGTGGCGAGGTCACGAGATGATGTTTTGGTGTTATTTTTCTACTTTCTCATTCTAGTGTCGTAAGATAAAAATGATAGTACCAGTGTGTGTGTGTGTGTGGTGCGATGCAATTTGTTTGTCGGGTTATGCCAACCCGGATGCAGTTCATCACTGTTGGTGCACACTATGCCGCGGGGAGACGGCTAGAGCTCTTCTGTGGCCGACGCACAGTACATAACTCACAGCGCTAGACTAAAGAAGAAAATGTATCGTTTTCCATGATAAAAACACATTAGAGAAAAATTGCTTCAAAATCACAAAGGATTGGGTAACAAATGTGTGAATAAAAAAACGTCCCCCGATGAAACATGAAACCTGCGTGCTTTTATGATTTAACATTAACATAACTGTTGTTTCGGTTGAATGACAACAACAAGTGTACCGAAATCGATGTGTAATCTTCTTTACGCTCTAATAATTTTTGCGAGTTAATTATGAAACTGATCGTTTCGCAACCATTCCATACTAAAGCAAATAACTTTCCCACTTCTCATTAACGAGACGCATTAATCATAAATTTCTGCGCATCTGATGAAGTGTAAAAATTGCTTCTCATTTTCCCTCGCCCTGTTTGCGGTTAGTCTTTCTTATCCTTGTGCCAAATTAAACGGCGTATCTAGAAACCCCTTTTTCGCAGAAAACAGTTTAGCTGATGATTAGCTTCTAATTGTGTTTTTTTTGTTTTATGTTTTATTTCCTTTTCCGTGAATAATTTCATTCGCGTTTGAACAGCGTATCCCTTTTTTTTTGCTGGGCGGACTTTCTGCGTCCGCATTGTGTCAATGGAGTTTGGCAAACAGAAATGTGCCACCAAAAGTCGTTACAATATTCATGATAAATATTTAATGGATATTTGATGTGATAATGATCATACGGCGCGGGTTTTCCGTTACGTTGAACGTGCGCATGGTTTGGTTGTGGTTTAGGCAAGCAAAAAGCTTTCTCAACCGTGCTGTTTGATGGATGCCTTCTTGCAGTCATATTGCGGGGTTTTCCGGTCAATGTTGTCCCGCTTCTTATGCTTTATCGACATCTTGGGTCCAATTTATCAGCTGGTCGATAAATATTCATCAGCCAGTGACAATATTGACAAATGATCGAAACATCATAGAGGTAACAGATTTTTTGAGGTGACATTTGTGTGTTTGAATATTATTCAGAAATGTTTGTTGGGTAAAAATTATCCTCTTAAGAGGAAATAATAAATCAATTATAGATAAAGGCGATATTATAACAAGCCATGACACACAAACTCACTTGATACATAGCATACGAATGTAAAGCGAGGAAAAGTTCTTAAAGCCTGTGTACAAAGAAAAGAAATAAAGATGATGAAATATATGCAGGCCTAGCCTCAAAGCAAAAGACTAAATAGTGGGATTATAATATTTTAAGCTGGAAAACTTAAACTTGTAGTTGGTGTTTGTCAAATAATCGAGCAAATTGCAACGCTGAATTGATACCTGGTAATGTCTACTTGATGTTTTGAATCTGCTGTTATGTTAAACGAACGTTTTGAAGTTCAAAATCACATGTGTGTAGGTATGAGAGTAATACTTTGTTGGAAATCTCACCTAACTTGTTTACCTCGAAAATGTATTTCTAAAACGTATGAAGAATTGAGTACAAATTTTGGAAAACAGCTTTCTGGCTCCGTCACTAAACGCTTATCAATTGTCGCATATAAAAAAAATGCGATAAGTCGTTATACATGTATTTACAGCAAAAAATCGCTATTCAAAGCGCGACTTGACGCTATGACAGTTTTCTGTAATGGCAGCCAGGTTAGCTTGATTTCGCTGGCAATTACAAGGTAAACAAATAAAAAATCAAAAATTAGATCGTTTGAGTGTCCTTAAATATTGTAAAGTTTAAAAAAATCGAAAGGTTTTTATTTTTTTAAGTTCGTACGTGTTGTATATATTTATTCTGAAGGTAAATACTATTTATAAAACAAAAAAATGACTGTTAATTTGAAAAAAAAATCTCGTGGACATTTAAAAAAACTATCTTTAAATTTGAAATTTTCCTAAGGCCTTAGTTTTTTTGGGACATTTAGCAAAATTTATAAATTGATGTATTTCAATCCGAATTTGTTGAAATTAGTTTCTTTTTACGCAAATAATGCTTTAAATTAAAGACAGAAAAAAAATTAATAAAAAATAAAAAAATTATAAAAATTTGAAAATTTCATAAGGCCTTAGCTTTTATGAAAGCCTTTAGCTTTTTTGAGTAATTTTGCAAAAAATTATAAATTGATTTAGTTTAATCCCAGTAAGAAAATATGAAGGATTTTTTCTTTAAGCATCGCTTAAATCGAAGTTCCTTAGCGGTATAATTTCAGTAATTATACAGCGCAGCTTAACAGAATTTAGATTCTCTTATACGGCGATGTTTAGAGCCAAGTGTCATGCTAAAAGAGCGCTGCTTAAGCGCTGTTTAAGCCGAAAGTAGAATTGGAGAAAAAAAAGTTTATTTCTCTTTTTCCCTCTCCTCTCTCTAATCTTTGTTCTCTCTTTTTCTTTGATGAATCTGCTCTCTTCATATCAATTATGACTAAGTGCGCCTTATCTCTTCATTTCAGTATTATATTTTGAGAGACTAACAGATTTACACTATTGGAGGCTATCGTGAATTGAACTCTGTCTATCTAATCCAAATGTTAAACTCTAGATGGTCTAACGGTATGAGCTATTAAACTATGATGAAAGACCCTTGCTAAAGGACCAATAAGTGAAATGGACGGCTAGTTCAATCTGTTGATTGCTATTAGCTAGAACTCCAAGTATAACACAAGTGTAGAAAACGCAAAAAAAAAGACTTGAATTGATTAGGAACGCTATTATAGTGGAGCGAACCAAAAAATTAGTTTTCTTTATTCGTTCACGTTTTCTAGCGGTAATGACAAGCTCACGCGTTGTTTGGCCCTTTTTCTACCTTTTTTCTCGTCCTGGTCCTTCACTCACCGCGGTACTCAGCTCTCCCGATCGCGAAGCTTTCTTTCGAACTTCGAAGTTCGACATAATGTCCGACAGTGACAGCAGCGGTCGGTGTAAACACCGTTTGTTTACAACACAAGCTTAAAGGCGCTAACGGGATGCGCTGCAGTAGCGCACTAGCAACTGGATGCTGTTAGGTAGAACTCCAAGTATAACACAAGCTTAAAGGCGCTAATGGGATGCGCTGCAGTAGCGCACTAGCAACTGGATGCTGTTAGGTAGAACTCCAAGTATAACACAAGCTTAAAGGCGCTAACGGGATGCGCTGCAGTAGCGCACTAGCAACTGGATGCTGTAAGGTAGAACTCAAAGTATAACGCAAGCTTTCAGATGCTAGAGTTAGAATCGGAAGAGAAGTTTTAGAGTGGATAAGCTTGTATTCTGCTCGGAGGAGGTATTTTAGAGACAATAAGCCGCTGTTTCGCCACTAAAGCTGATATTTTCTTACTGGGATGTCAATTGGTTGAAATAAGTTTCTTTTCACTCAAATAATGCTTTAAATTAAAAAAGAACAAAGAATTAATAAAAAATAAAAAAATTATAAAAATTTGAAAATTTCATAAGCTGTTTTTGAGTATTTTTGCAAAATTTTATAAATGGATTTATTTTAATGTCAATTGGTTGAAATAAGTTTCTTTTCACTCAAATAATGTTTAAAAGAACAAAAAAAAAATAAAAGATTATAAAAAAATAAAAAATTATAAAAAATTGAAAATTTTGTAAGGCCTTACCTTTTTTCTCAAGTAATTTAGCAAAATTTTATAAATTGATTAATTTAATGCCAATTGGTTGAAATAAGTTTCTTTTCACTTAAGTTATGCTTTAAATAAAAAAGAAATAAAAAATTTAAAAGAAAACTTTGAAAATTTGAAAATTTTCTAAAACTTTAACCTTAGTTTTTTTTTTGAAATTTAGCAAAATTTATAATTTGATGTATTTTAATCCGAATTTGTTGAAATAAGTTTTTTTTAATCAAAAATTTGCTGCAGTATTCATGTACTTGCATATTACTGGTATGTTGAACTTGTTTCAACCATGTCGTTATAAGCAACGCGTTTGGCCATCTTGCTAGATAAATGTAGCCCACTACATACAATTGTTCGTTCTGTTTCGGAAGCTCTGTCGGATTCGTAGTTATGTTTATCTGTGTATTGATGGTACGGTGACGGTCATGAAATGAGAAAAAAGCCGGATAACTTCGAAACAAAGATTTGTATCTTTATGCTACTCGAAGCTGCTTCTAATTGGTGCTATCCGACTTCTAATATTCGATCCTGATTGTATTTTGCCCGGTGTATGACGCAGTGGGCAAAACCATCTTCGTTCACCTATTTAGCTTGTTACAATTTCTTCAGGCAACCGGAAAAATTATGACAAGATCTTCCAGCGCCAAACACACAAGAATACAAAAAAGACAAATCTGGGGTACTGGGCTGCCCGGTGGTGCATGTGATAAACGGCGCCGGATCACACGGCAGGACCGGGTTCAAATCCCATCCGAACCATCCCCCCTGAGCATGGACTGACTATCCTGCTACGTGGTAAAATAAGTCTTGATACGGCCAGGCCGTTCTAACCGAGAAAAAAAAATCTGCGGTACTGTTAGCAGCATGCGTTGTTTGTATCACAGGAGTCAGCAGCATTCGGCAACGATCTTTCTTGATGGTCCGTTGCTTTGAAACATCGTCAATGGGGTTAAAAAACTTGCCTTTCTCATCTACTTGATCAAAACAATAAATTTTACGCTTACAATAATTTTCTTGGTTGAAATTACTTTGGTTTAATTGAAGATTATTTTCTCGCTACCGGCTCGATTAAAAATGTAAACAAACCTTGCATGAGAAAAGTTATGCAACCTTGAGGACGCGCCAGAATCGAAAATGTATTTTGGAAAATTGAGCTACTTTTGTAGCTCTCGTAAACGCTACAATTGCTAAGCATATAGTGACGGGGTGACATGCGCATGTTGAACATATCCCATCGTACGAAAGTTATAAAATTTTAAATGACAAGATACATTACTCAAGCTTCCATACAGTGTGTTTATTACAATATGTACAAAAAATATAGTTGTTAAGTTCGTCGACCATATTTCGAATGTGTAGCAGTACCGAAAAGATTATGACCCGTACATCGTTTAATTAAAGTAGCTACCCTTCCTTTGTAGCACATTCAGTACGCTTTAATCTTAACTCCTTGTACCCGTACTCGGTACAAGCAAATGAAAGGAACATACTATACATCCATCCTGAAACATCCACGATTGCTGCCAATTTTCTAACCCAACACAAACCTGACCCGAAACTTACCCAGAAGCACCCATCCTTCCGGGGCATGATCCTTTCGGAACCATTTCGGCAAAGCCATTTGTCCTCTCGCATGGTAAATGAAACGGACAGACCGATGCAACCACATCCGTTTCTGGCACACATTTCTTGCACACGCCAATCGGATTGAGTTGGTGCTTCCGATACAAAAAAGGATAAAGCTTCGTTCTGCACCACGACGCAGACCTTAACAAGCCGCAATCCTGCTGGAAGATGCTATCCTAAGCGAAAGCGATAGAGGGAGAGAGGGAGACGTAAAGAGAGAGAAAAAAAGCGAACAGTGAAACAATGAAACGATAACCACGCACGCCACAGCGTTCTCTGGCGGTTAGTGAACGTACGACAGATCCTGTGCTAGTGCCTGTCTATTGAAGCCATAGCGGAAAGGACATGCAAATTCACAAGTTTTCGTTTCGTTTCGCTGTCACACTCGAGAATGTTGGCTGGCAGCACGGGCAGCACCGGTGATGGAATGCAGAAAATGTTCGTTTGTTGCTGAGTTACTGGCAACTCTCCCTGGACGGTTGTGATCCTGATCAGTTTTGATGACACGTTAGACACTCATCGCGCATTCTGGAAATACCCGTGGGTATACTTTTTCTTCGGCCGTAACTATCCTGCACTGTCAGAATAAAAGTGCACCATACGTGTTTGAACGTGATATATTGCTGCATTTGCTTTTCTTTTTGGGTTACAGAGAGCCAACAGTGAAACATATTTTCGAAACAATGTTTGAAAATTGTAACATAGTTACGCTTCACTATGCTAATAAACATTCCGATTCACAGTTTCTTGTATAAAATGACAAAAACAAAAAGTAGAAGAAAAACACTTACTTTCCACAGCTGACAACATTCGGTACGTTTTATCATGCTTGATGCATAAGTACAGTAGTTTATCACAATGTGGTTGCTGCATTGGTCACCAAAAAACTCCTAAAGGTAGTCAATTTTCATCGTAAAATCCACTTTTTAACATCTGTTTCAAACAATTGAAACCATACACGCGCAACTTAACGCCGGATTATCGTTTGAACTCAATTTTCCTAACATAACATCAAACGTGATTAAGCTCTACGCTGCTAAAATATAATTCCATCTTCCATCAGGCTCGTTCCACAAGCCTTATCTCTTACTGACCGAATCCACAACATAACCAAAACTATTTCTAAGCATTTATGAAGACAATATGAGCGTCTCCATCTTTTATTGCACCTCACGCGTCTACACGTCGTCCCCAAAAAACCGGACCAACCAGCGCTTTTACCACTGCCAGTAGAATAACATGAAGCATAGATCGCTTCATAATAAAATGGACATTCTTCTCATTCCTCATTCCGGAAGAGTATATTTCCAGCAAATAGAACAAGAACAATGGCGACTGAATAAATTCCAAACGTCCGGCTCAAGCTTCCCGCTTTTCGCATGCCTGTGCCTTCAATGTTTGTCTATAAATCACAATTATATCCGATAACTCTTCCCAAAATATGTGTTTGGTATAAAACTATGCCCCCGTCTGCCTGTTCTAAGCGATGGAAATCTGGAAATGTCGCGTGAGTCCTCGGTAGGGAAAAACTATACTGGCTCGCCAGCCAGTGTGGAACCTATCAGTATAAAACGGAAGGATTCAGCATAAAACGATTAGTACAGAAACTGGAAGCAAATGTGAGATCATATTGTACACACACACGTTTGTGTTGGTGTCATTCCCCAAACTAGCACCAACCTCAGTCGGGCCGGGAGTGTTGAAACTATTCTCACGTTTTTCGCTTATCATTCGTCCACTGTTCTACCGGCAAGGCGTTACCGGTACCTCACCCCAAAAAACTTCCTCCTAGTAGAGGAACACGAAGGAAAACGGATTAGGCGGTTGGTAAACTTGGACCATGGTTCTGGTTCTATCCGTTGCAGCTCAACTATCCGCTGCAATGGAAACACCTTCCCATGGAAGTGGAATAAAATATATGTGAATAAAATCCTTACCCACCCCGGCACGGCTGCACAATTGCACAATGAAACGCGTGGGAGAAAAGCGCGTGGACTTTTCGGATGGAGGCGCCTGGTGGTTGAAAGCGCGTGGACTTTTCGGATGGAGGCGCCTGGTGGTTGACCAGCAAGGCGATGTGTGGGTCAGAAATATGGCTTTGATTGTTTTGAAGGATTAGGCTTCTGGTGGTTGTGCGAGTAGTTTTCGAAAGTTTTGTGTAAATAATTCATATCCATGTTTGAGGAAGAGGGAATGAGAAGAGGGAAGGTGTTGGTCAAGTTGTGGTCAGATTTTTGTTTTGTCAACCGCTGAGCCGAAAGTAGAATTGGTATATCCGAATTTTAAATGAAGACAAGCGAACAAGAGCTGCACAACTGGGCCATTAAAAATCACATACTAGTAGAGTATGCCAAATGGAGGTGGTGGGATGTCCCATAGTCTGCTCTCACCTTAATCCATAGCAACAATTCTTTTCGTCTGTCTGAATGTGACTTCGGTATGGAAACTTTTGCAACTAACCGTTGGGGACCGAACGGAACTTGAGGTCATAAATATTTATGCTTCACTTTTCTTTTTATAAAGCTTGTTTCAGAAGTTGGAAAAACGATCTTACTCCACTGTCTAACGTCACGTGGAAAGAAACGTTTCGTTTCGTTTTAGCTTAATTGTTGCTTCTGTTCGTGATTATGCATTCTGTGCTTTTAACATAGAGATACCTTTTACTTTTCATTCCATTCAATAGATAATAACACACAATTTTAATAGTTTATATTTAAAGAATTAGTTTGCCTTCTTCCTAGCGGCAGAGACGCAATTTCAAGACTAGTGATTAGTGTGTTTAAGAGATAATAAGGATAAGCAAAACTTTTTCGCTGATACCATAATAAAACACCGTGCACCCGTTTAAGTACTACGAACCGTTTGTTCCCAGTTCATACTTCCCACAACATGCCTGCAATCCTTGTAAAGCAAACCCGCAAATCTCATCGGACAAGGGAAAACGTTGTTCATGAGGGAAACAAGCAAAAAAAAGAGCGTTGCTTCGTGGCAGCGAGGGAAATCCTTGCTTCAACGCTGATGCTGACTCGTGGCTCCGGGTATCCTTCACCTGATGGCCCTAGGGCGAACATTTGTACAGGCGTGCATCTGATCCGTACACAAGTTGCACAGATTTTCGGTTGCACTGTTTACCAACTGCAGCTTAAAATTGTTTGTTTCGTGCAAAGATGCATTCGAGTTCTGATAGGTACGGGAATGCAGTACCCGGTGGTGGAATGTGCTACGAATTCTAGGAACAAGTGCGATGATTTTCCGTAAACAATGCTACGGCAATCATCACTAGCGCTATTGTATTGTGCAGATGATAAGTACTCATAGGCATGAGTGAACGTAATTCACAGGAAGATGCTATATGTTTTGCTGATCAATGTTCGGATTAACGCAAAGGAAGCTTAAAAGGGATATTTGGATATTTTAAAGCACTTGTTAAATATCTTGTAAAAGGATTGGCTTTTAAATAAGAATTATCATCCTTCTCGTAACAACATCCTAATGCCCTTAAACAAAGAATAAATTTCAATAAAAATAGCATTTTTTCACATCTTTTAGACATATCAACAAAATATAAAAACAACCCACATTTCAAAAGGAAACATTTTACCGAATCATGACTACTGTTGCCAATGATGAAGAAAAAGGTACTTTGGTTCGTTTTTCATCCCTTTTCCTACTTGGGTGCAGAAAAAACCCCTCGAACAAACGAATTGGAACATTGGGCAACACATATCGACAGCCCGTTGTAACCGGATCTCATCCTCCATGTTTGTGTGGCTGTGTGTCCGTGTAGGAGAATGTTTGCCCTTGTACTCGTGTATGTGTTTTCTTGCACATCTTCGATTGGAAAACGTTCGATGCCTTAAAGCTGAACGGGCGCTTTTCTTCGAACTCGACTGTGCTAACAGAGTGTCACGTTACATATGTAATAACAATTTACCACACGTTACCTTGTGTGATTCTTGCATAACGTAGACATACACACGCTCGCTGGAGGCGCAGAGGGTTGGCGGTGGAGTGACATAAATATTCAAACTTACTGCGAGGAATGTATCATACCTTTAATTCAATTCTACCACCTTGTGCGATAAAGACAACTTTCAACAGAAGGAACTCAAATTCCATTCGATTTGAAGGCTATGGATATTTACTGATGTAAATATTGAACAAGTATGAAGGTTCTTGGAGATATTAAAAGTGTTCCAGGAAGATGCAAAATAAACAATCAACTTGTAGCTGTACGAGGTGAGATATACGCAATATAAGACAGGAAGAACTTCATTATGCACAACTCCTTAAATCACCGAAACGTCTTCCCCGGGAATCTGATGCTTATATATCTCACCTACAGAAGAATAGGAGGGCTTTTCGCATGATGATATCAGCATAATATCATCCCCCATCTTGTGTCCTCTTTACGATTACGCCAACAGTGTAATCGAACAGCGATAATACGAGGGAGAATAAATTCCAGCCGAATTCCTTTGACCTCTTACCGGAAGCTAACCTCCACAATAGACTCATCCCACTCGCTGGTGACATTTTGACACTCTCATCGACGTATTGCATGATATCATGTGCTTTTTACGGATGCTCTCCACGTACCGAGCAAACAGCGTCCACAGTGGTCATCTGGACAAACGTCGCTAAAAACTCTCACGCAGTTCCTCACCACTCAAGCCAGTCCAAACAACATCTTTCACAAAGCAAATGCAATTCTTACTTCAATTCAAGGACAACAGAAAGGAATCAGCGAGAATTATGGCCAGGATAGAAAGGGTGACCCATGGGAAGAGTCCACCATTCTTCGTCTAAAAGGCATGAACCGGTGCATAAATGGCAGTGAGTGCAATGACGGAGGGAACAAGGTGGATGAAGGTGTTGACCAAGAGAAGAAAATCAACAACGATGCCTTCTGTTACTCAGCTTCCCACAACGATGCCTTCTGTTACTCAGGTTCCCACAAAAATGCGTCTGGAGGAATGGACGGTTGGCCCTCTTTTGGGATGGGTTTGTGTTCATTCAGGAGAAGCACTTGCTGACGTTCATCAGAACTTCGTGCTTTCTATGGATATAAACATACCATGTACATCCTTGGATCGCGCAGACTCCACGAGGTCACTCCCTGTGAGTATCTCACCTACATCCGTGAGATCTCCATGGATGCTGGAGAAATCTTCACCGTGGGCACGATTGTTTGGAGTAGAATTGGTATGGCCTACTAGGCAACGATGGAAGGTCAGTTACGATTGAATCGTTACTGAGGGTGGCCGTTCACGTTGCGTTTAACACAGTGGGTCAACGTACGCGACATTAACCAGTGTTTGACGAGTTGTTGCGGTGGAGTTTTTATTTATCTTCGTCGAAGCTTTATATTGACCGATCGGTGTAATTGGATTGACAATGGATTATATGCTTATCGACATGATAGTCGGGCATAGTGACACAGCTCAACACACTGAGCAATTTGTACCATTTAGTTTGTGCGATGATAGAGCCAAAGAATCCCATTCGATTGCAATCGTACACCGGTGTTAGTTCGTGATCTCATCTCGTACCGAAAGCGTCGTGAAAGTCCTCTTGACCTCTTGGGATGAATGATTCATCCTGCTCACCCGCTTTGAAAGCTCGCTTGTGGAATAGAATACTTTCACACCTCATGCAAATGACCGAACAGGGAACTCTCGTGCCCGACACTCCACGGGGAACCATCAAAACATTTTGTGGTAGCAGCGATCTTCCAGCGTGCCATTTACATATCCTTTGCGGTGCTATAATGGAGTGCGTGTGTAATGTTAAAAAATGTTAACGCAATCCCTGATCTAAATTCCTCAAAAAACGATTCAGGTGAGTACCTTTCTAGTACTTTAGAATTCACCTTTTTATCATTATTTCAAAGAAAACAATTTTATGTTGTTTTACATTTTAAAGGAGTAATACAGTTTCAAATCTTACTTTGACGCAAAATCCATTTACTTGGATAAATTGCTTGTAATATTCTCAAAATTCAATTTGCTCCCTTCTTGCTTCTTAGTCGCTTCATTCCTTGAAAGCCATCAACCAACCCACCATCGATTGCTTTTCGGTTCATCCGACACTTTATTTTATACTGCTCGCACACCTTGAAGTACACCGTAAATCTTTAAAACCCGATCACCGGGCCTAAACCATCGTCCGTAGAAAGCTTTCCGAGAAGTTTAACCGATTTCACCGGAGCACACTGAACGTGTGCACGGTGTATGACCGGATGAATGTTTGCTTTAGTGAAACATAAACTGTTTGTACTGTATGGTCGGCAGTATCGTCTCACTGTCAGTGAGAGGCAATGTTGTCTTACTGAGGTGTTGTTAAAACACCAACTCGAAGTGAAATATTTAGCACAATTGGAAGGTATAATGAAACGTAACATGTGTGGTTGCGCTTGTTTGATAAAGCTTAAATTTAATTAAATGAGTTTTAAAAAGAATTAAAACCGTTCTTGAAGAAAATAACAAATAGACATATAAAATACAAAAAAAAAAGAAACAAGATAAACAGATTTATATAACTTTCCTCGCTCTAAAGGATACAATTCCATGCTAAAAATTGTTCCATTTTATCGACATTTTATTTGGGTATTGTTAATCTTATCTACTCTTATTCGTACTCTCGGATTTTTCTTATCTGCTTAAACTAGTTTCGGTTCGTTTGTGGCCATTTTCTTCCTTCAGTTCAGCGTATCGGTTGCCGTTTTCTTATACCAACCGAGTAAACACCACCATTTGCTAAACCAAAGACATACATAACCGATACGATGTCGTCCCCCCCCCCCCCCCTCGGTGGTGTTGTTGGCGTTGATCATTTATCATTATCAACATCCGACGTGTGGATGCAGAGATTCCCGACCGACCTGCCGGTCAACGGTAACATTCTCCAAAAACCATCCCTGCAATGTGCGGGCATTCCTGATCGTGCTGCTTACACGGACATTAAATATTTCACTACGGTTGTTTCACCATTTTCTTCCACTATTTCTTTCACGCTGCACGCCACAAAAAGAAACCACTCGCTTCGATAAAATGTCCCGCCATTGTACCGGGAAAGGAATAATCGAACCAAGCGGGAAGAGCACCAACCGCGGCGCATCGCACGAACTTTTGCGCCATTGTGGATAACGAGAATTTATGGTGGCGATTTATTTATGGATACCCTCCCTGCTTTTCACTGCCAATCAGTACTGTATCGAAAAAGGGGTAAACCATCCGTTTCCTGTTTGGATGTAAAACTAAATTCTAGTAACAGTCTACTGTGTACTGTTGCTTACTTCCGGCTTTTGACCAAAACTTCTCCGCAAGCGATATTTGCAGCTACCATCTTTGGAAATTTCACATTTTATTCACACTTCCGTCAGTGTGTGCCGGTACCGGTACCGGAAAAGAGTGTAGCTCTTTTATCATTTTAATGTGTACCATTTCTTGTGGCATAAGTAACACTAATGCTCGCCAATAAAACAACGACAAGATGACCTACATTTCGAACCTCCCACAGCTTCCGCGACATAACGGAACGATGCACGCGAACCGTAACGCAAGGGCAACCATCCAAAATTGTAAGAATGCGAAAAAAACGGGAAGAAAAAACCGACGAGAAAAAAAAGCAAAAATGGTTAAAATAAATGATCTCATCCTGTGACTAAAACTTGTAAACTACAGCACCGAACATTGCTGCCGAAGTACTGAGACAGGAAGAAAGATAAAGAAAACCCCATGGCTACGGTTTTGCCGCTGGATGGAAAGTTACCATGCTGTTCAGTTCGGTTTAAGCAAAACGAAAAACATCAGCTGGAAGGAAGTGGACTCGCGAGAAAAATCACCTCATAGCGGTAAAGACAAAAACGGCAAAAAAAAAAAACAAAAGTTTCAGTAAAACAAGGTGTTTGCCAGTTTTTAAGTTAAAGTAACATCTTCTTTTATAAACGCAGCTTTGTGTTTTCTTTTGACTGCTGAATGAGTTGTTTTACGGTTACCGTACGATTTCGTAATGTAATCGTTGAACTGCTGTAAGCCTCTTTATGCTACAGCACCGTTTTATGACTGCTGATCGTGATAATTGACCGTTTCAAAACGATCGTTTAATATTCATATAGCAAGAAAAATATTCCACAAACGTTGTTCCGTTATTTACTATTTGCACAAACTTTACCACCTTCGGGGGGGGGGGGGGGATTGTTGCATCATTTCTGAATCGGCCATTTTTCCCGGTCCTTCTTGCACACTAAAATTTACCCAACAAAGTCAAAAGCAATAATGCTTTTATAGCGCAAAATTCCCTCTCAAATTAACATTCAGTTTCTCGACCCACGGACAGCATTTGCTTGGTACTCCTTTCCCCGGTATCTACTTATGTCCGATTCAACAAAAACAAGGTGTAACAAAACAGCAAGATATTGAGTGCGGGAGGATATTATCGATCGTTTCGATAAGCAAACAAAAGAAACCCCAAGCAACACACGGGCGGAAAAGTTTTCCCCGTTACTATGTGAAGTGTGGACTTTTCGTAGGCAAAGTTCCTCGTACATCTAAATCCCAATATTCAGCTATATTTGGTACAACATACCCAATACGGTATCGTGGCAGCATCAAGGAAATGAAGAAATTTTCAACAAGGCTTAAAATTGCTTCCTGAGCATTAGCAAACTGATTGTCCGAAATCGTATCAAGCGAATTTCCGCCGAATATCTTCCAAGAAGAACAAGCTACTCCAGTACGAACTCATTTCCGGTTTCGTTTAACCTTTTGTCTTCTTGTTGTACTCGGATATTATGTATTGTTTTCCATTGATGCAATAATAAGCTCGGTTGAAGGTCATCACATGTTACCGCTGGTTAAAGAAACTAACCAATAAAAAAACACAGACCATACTGACTTGCCCCGCAGCAGACAGACAGAATGTCTGAAAGATTTCTTCCATTAGTCGCCGGATGGTCCCATCCGAGCAGATTGGAAAACTTTATCCAATGAAATGTGGAACACTTTGTTTCGTATGAGTGTTGTGATATTTCTTCCACATCTCTGCCACCGTTATTGGATTATAGTGATTGCTTAATAAACGATGAGCAAACACTTTTAGTGGAATGTGTACTTCAAACCATCATTTTTTGCTGCCGATTGCTTGTTCACTTGTTCAAGGAGAATACATTCGTCTATTGAAATAATAATTTCGAAAAGGGTTTAAGTTGAAGTTCGAATTAAAATACACCTTAATGTAAGCAAAATATCTCCTTCATTTATATTTTTGTAGAATCGTCTACATTAAATTCTACCACACAGTTGTTAAACAATACTCCCGATCGAAATCCACACACACAAAAAATCCCCAACTCTTTACAACTTATTATGAAATGTTTTGTCATGTAATTTTCACTACGCAAGTGCAAAAACTTTCTAACATGTACATTTCACCCCAAAAACCCGAATCACTCTCGCTTTGTGGCTGTAACTCAAAACCAGTTATCGAGTTGTAGTAAAACTAAGTTTAATTTGTCCCGGTTTTCTTCGGCGTTCTTCCTTCATTGCTAGTGAGCGGCTTATGAGTGGATATGCTTTCTAAGTGGTGGCAATCCCATACGCATCGTTTAGGCAACCTGAAACCGTGTCCTTTAACTTTCACACGACGCTATAGAGCGATGCTAGATATGTCAACGTACAAGAAGCGGTAGATCAAAATCTGGGCGCCTTGCATCGTTTCAATTTCGGCCGAGTAACAAGCATCGGAAGGGCGTAGGAACCCTGGGATTATCTGACATGTTCATCGAGAAAACTAATTGGGTTTCAATGGTTGGCAAGTCGAGTTTAGCAAAGGCTAGGTACCGCTCGGTGGCACGCTTGCCGGCTACCATCGTAGGCGTGCGATCCCGTAGGTTGCTTTCTCCGCTCGGCATCGGTGGTAGCTAATCGTGTCTTTTCATCATACCTTCCAGGCTACTTCTTGGCAGCAAGGGTTTTAATGGGCCAATGGGTGAGGCAAGTTTTTCGGATTCACCTCCCCCGCACAAGTACCATTTCCGCACAAATCCCACCTAAGCCATTTAGAAAGTTTTTAGCACAAAACGAGGATCTTTATCTCATGCGTTTAGACGAGCCTTCCGAATGTGTGACAGTAAAGAGTAAATGAGTCTATGTTGTTTTAGATAAATCATGTCACGCTGCGGTGATGTAGAATTTAGAGCAGAGTAACATTTTCGTACTACATGAACATATCGTACCAAACATATTTCTAACCCGGGTTCATTCTTCTGATCTTTCATATTGCGTTCCTAATTTTGCTTTTGCTACATCGTAAAAACAGTTTCATCTACTTCATCTAAACAATAGCTTTTTAAAAGCCACCCCTTCCTATGATTCAATCATGTAACAAAACTTCAAACGATGTATCAACGGTATCCCTCCAAGAATCGCCATCAATACAAACGGGTTTCTTAAGCCTTCGTTTTTTCCTGGACCGGTGATAAAAGTTAATCTACGGGATCATACAAGCGGCACGTGAATTCATTTCTGTACGGTCAACTACCATTTTTATGACCGCCAGCGTAAGGGATTCGCAAACAAACCGAACCCCGACAGTTGCTTGAACCAATTTTTTTTTGGCAAATAGAACCAATTCAAGATGATTTTTCCTAACATTGAGGGAGTTTTTTGTTGTTGCTTTCTTTTGAAGACGGTTATGAGCTGATATGAATGTGAGATTTTTAGTTCTTTTTAGTTTTTTCAGAAATTCATAAGTTATTTGGCTCTTTTTTTATTCTTTCAGATATACGTCAAGCAGCTTCAAGCATAACTTTGTTAAATCTAAAGCACGGCAAAATGTAATCGACACTACTGAGAACGACTCAATACAAATATCGCAAA
Organism: Anopheles funestus; assembly: GCF_943734845.2. Taxonomy (NCBI): domain Eukaryota; kingdom Metazoa; phylum Arthropoda; class Insecta; order Diptera; family Culicidae; genus Anopheles; species Anopheles funestus. The sequence continues at coordinate 36,081,966 of NC_064598.1, read as the reverse complement.
GATTAATTTATCCTAAGAAAGCTAATAAGCTAGTAAGGAAGTCTGTATGAGAAAGAAAGTAAACGTGATGGCATCATATAAGCGTAATGCACATCAACTTGCTCCAAGAACGCTGCGGACTCTCAACACTGTCAAGACCTATGGAATAAACGTTCTTTTTATCTTGGCACCGTATAATCCGGGATGAACATTGCTGGCTTTTTAAATGCCAGCTGAGGTACTTTAGGTAAGTTCATATAACTCGTTGTGTTCTGATTTTTCTTAAATTTATATATGCGTATTGATCTATTCACTAAAAATATTAAAACTATGCAATTAGTTCGATTTTTTTTTATTATTTTGTGAATGAAACATATGGAAATATTATATTAACATGTCATTTGTAAAACAGGGTTATGTTATTTGATTTGGTTTTATTGTTTGCTTACCTTGCTTTCCTTTTTCCAGCACTAATTTCAGTAGTACAGTCAAATTTTCCATTCGATGCCTTATCAAAGCAAGCATCATCACGAACGTCATTGGGGTCCTTTTTTCGAGGAACCGGTCAACGTGACTTCCGGGGCGGCCTTGCAGGTTGGATATCATTTATCAACGGAGGCTATCCTCAACTGTAGGGTAGGAATGCTAAAAGATAAAACGGTAAGCATCATCGCCATCGCTCTGTCTACCGCTCATTATTCATCCTCCCATCCGCTGCCATTTGGCCGACAATCTCAAGCAGTCCCAAGAAAGGACGTGCCTACATCTTGGCATATGAAATCGTGGCAATATTCTGTTTCTCAGCACCTGACCTAGTTGCCACACGGTTTGGGATCCGATGGTGGGATTTATGTGAAAGAATCAGTTCCACCCAGAGAATCAGCTACGAACGGACGACCCGTGGTCGGGCGAAAATTAATCTTATCCGCACGCATACCCTTCTCAATCGTCTACTATCGGTAGTGATGGTGTGTTTTATCTCTTCCCTTTATTTTCCGACTCTGTGTGTGGCATGTATTGGACCCGTGTGCTTCGTTCCGAACCATCCGGTAGGTGATGTGGATACGAAGAACCACCGATAAGGTGTCGTTACTCACCGTCGGTAATAATACGTACAGCGGGGACCCGAGGATAAAGGTCAAATTTCAATATCCCAATAATTGGAGGCTACATATCAACCCGATCAAATCGGACGACGCCGGACTGTACATGTGCCAGGTGTCGACGCATCCTCCGCGAGTGTTTGCAACGAATCTGACCGTCTTGGGTGAGTACAATCATCGCCCATCACCCTTCGCAGTTGATTGCCGTGCAGTGATCAAGTGGAGATGGTTAAATTGTACATTGTGAAATTGGTTTGGCCGTTGAATCGAAGTAAAATCATCAAAAATGCAACACCGTCTAAAGCGATTTGTTCATTTCGAGCAATGTCTTCATGACTAATAAGCAGCTCCAATAAATCACCTGAGGACAATATACAATTCTCTCTCTCTACGAGTTCTTCGACCGTTACTACAAATTGGGCAGCACGATCGAGATATCTTGCCAAGTGTCGACGTCGTATCTGGCGAGTCTTCCGCCCAGTTCCAAGTCCGCCACCCAACAGCAACGCTCGAGGACTTCCGTTGGTCTACAGGCGAACACATTGGACGAGTTGTCGAAACAAGGCGCCAAAACCACCAAAGACGATAACAAACCGTCGGATACGACGGAAAGAGGGTTGATTAGCTGGACCAAGGATGGCGCCGAGTTGCCGAAGAATGTCAAGATGAGTTTTAGGCAAGTTTGAAGCATGTGTTGCTGTGGATGAGGGTGTTAATGGGTTGACACACGCCAGCGTCATGTCGCCGTTTATCGATCATTGGAATAGCTTATGATGTTGGCCATATATCGATGTAGTAATAACGTTTTCTGCTGCAAACCATCATGCGGTGAAGTTATGCTTACATGTCGTCTAATTTGTGTAGATTATTCAATTTGGCATGGTTTCTTCTGCATCGAAAAGGGATAATATTGAACGTATCCAGGATTTATTTAAAGTACAGCGACTTATTGCGTATTGCACTGGATTTATGGACCATTATTACCTAGCAAAGGCTCATACACATGCATCAGCCGACCATACAATTTGCTACTATTGATAAATGTCCAAATCTGTAGTCCCTTCGCAACTACAAAATGCACCATTTCAACGATTCGGAGAAGTGCTCCATCGTACATTCGGCGGCATTCACTTCCGTTCCATTCAAATACGTATAATTTATCGTCGGTAGCAGCATCAAATGAAATTTTGTCCACCGTTCTTCGACCAAACTGTATGACGAGGTCACCATCAAACGCAAGCGTTTGTCGGACGCAAACGATCCGTTTCGGACCCATCACGTGTTCCCTTCCGCTTTTATGAGACCGTGCGGAGTGCGGACGTGTTCTTTCGTGACCATCACCTCTAACTGTCCCTTTTCGTCTCCCATTTTCTCACCAGCGGCACCAAGCAGTGGCTCATCAGCCGAATATCGATTCTGCAGGCAAATCGTGTCCACAATGGCGTCTACAACTGTACCGTTGCCGGGAAACAGAGTCGGTCGGCCCAGGTGCAGGTTCTGAACGGTACGTATGCGTAATAGGATTACTCTCGGCCTGAGTTGAACCAGTGCGATAATGAAAATTTTATTGTCTTCGGATCTTGGTGCGGTGGTACGGACATGTCTCCCACTTTTTCTCCATTCAATCACAGGTGAAACTCCGGCCGCTGTTCAGCATAATTTTGGGCATCGCAAAGAGGCATCGGTGCTGTTCGGCATCCGCTTCACAACGGTGGCAATAAGCTGGTGCGTACTGCTGAATCTGGTGTGGTTTTGACAGTCTACTGCTAAGGCTGAGATTGACATATTCGTTTCTTATTTCAATTTAAATGCAGCGATTAGTGAGAATCATTTGCAATCACTTATATTAAGTAAGTGAAGAATAATATGTTAGTTAGTTCTTAATAATAAATTTTAATATGTTGTACTTAATAAAAATGTTATAAATAAAAAAACCGTAAAAATTGAGCATTATAGTCTATTTATTATTCCACGTTTTCCAAACCTTGTTCTACAAGCTTTGTGACTTGTGAGACATTAGAAGTCCTAAATAATCAAAGCTTATTTCTTAAGTTGGTCTCCTTCAACCAATCTGGTCATGGCCATAGATGTCATTAAGCCAAAAAAAAACTATTTTACAGGGCATATACGAGGAAAAATCATTTGTGCCTTAAAGCCACTTTCATTAAATTCGTTTTAAGTACATAATTTAATTACATGAAATCAATATCCCTTAGTACTTAATCACTAAACTTGTCGAAGAAAATTATTCAAATGTATAAGTTGGTAGATTGCTGTCTCACTGGGTAACCTCTAAAGGCAAAAAAGGATACAGAAAAAATACTAGTTGAAGAAATGGATATTGTTCTTGATTGCTTATTTTCTGTTAAATAAGACTTTAATGATGAGATTTTACGATAAAGTTAAGAAGTGTTAAAATTAATTCATACTACTGAAATAAATTTTCTACGCATACAAATATACACAATACATTAAACATACTAACTATGTCTTTAAAATATTTCCATTAAATCCTTTTTTTCCTATCATTTGATAAAGCAATGCGAATGAATTTCTTTTCTATAGATTTTCCTAAATCTATCTATCTTTAGATTTAAACAGATAAATCCTTCACCACCCACGTTCCTGGAATAAAGGTTTTATAGCAACCGTACGAACGTTCGACGACAGATGGATAACTTTTCGGTTTTTCTGTATTTAAGACACCATACGATTCAAGAATTCCAGTTACTTCTTTGAATAATCGAAATAGCAAATAAAGCAAACGGAAAAAGGAAATCCAACGAACTAAAGAAAAAAGAAAGAAACAATCCCATACTTTAACTAAATGCAACTGTTCTCACCGGTTTTGTGGTATTGCTGAGGCTAATGCTGCTGCTGCAATGTTTCTAGCGTTCGGAAACTTTTTCCTTCCTTCCTTTCGTTTAAAATTGATATATGCAATCTAGCGACGACTTTTCTTAATAGCTTAAGTTTCTTCATTTACTTTCAAACGGTGCTTTTCAACGTCGCACCCGTCCACTCACAAAACCGCCGGAGCGTGGTTTGGCTTACAGAAGCACATTTATCGACTAGCTGGTGCTGTAGCCAAGAATGGCACAAGAAAGAATGAACAACCAACCTTGTGCGGGTGAAGTGCTTCTGCACATTTCATTTGCGATCGATTTTTCGCAAATCGGTTGAGTGGGTTTTGCATCATTAAATTCCGGTTCGTGCACCATCTTCCCGGAAAGGTAAACTGAATGAATTGCTCTTTTGCTCGGAAATCGGAATCAGCAAAACGAAAGGAAGCGAAAGAAGCGATATCGTAAGTCTTCGATTTTTACAGTTTTCACAGACGACGTTCCACGAAGGAAAAAAGGATTTGCAAATGAATATTGTGCAATTCCACGTCACAAATCTCGGCTGACTTTATCGTTCATTTGCAAGGGTAGATAAAGTGGGGAAAGTTTTGTCTACTCATTTCTTTTCCAATTCAATTTATTTCTAGTTTTTCTTCTTCAAGAAAATGCACAGTATGGCGTTGGGTAGCTTCTATGTATCTGTCACCTTGATCGCTCTCTCACTTTGTTTTGCATAATTTTTCATCGAATGCGTCATGCCTCATCAGCGCTCCATTACTTGTTTTCTTGCTCTCGGGCTCAGTATTTCTCTTTGGTTTCATTTCTACCATGCAAACACGCGAATGATTGTCAATGGTTGTGAAAATCCTCGAATGACTGGCACGTGACCGTTTACCACCAACCGTGCCACAACTGAGACCGCGATGAATGTCACAGCAAATGAAGAACGGGTAAGAACAGTGCTTTTCTTTTGCACTGATATTATTGTCCAGGTGAGTTGTGTCTCGAGTGAAAGAAAAAAGTTTTTCCTTCTTCCCCACCGATTCCCCACTGTTCGGTTACTGCCACAACAATCGAACAGTGAAACTGAAATGGATGAAAAATTATATCAAGGAAAGTTTGTCTGTTTTTTTTTTTTGGTTTTGCTGTTTCCACGTAGGGTAAAGAATTATTGATTATTTTACTTTCTTCCTTTGGTTTTTCTGTAGTTTCTTTCCATTTCAGCGGTTCTGTAACTGGTTCCACAGTAGCAAAGTTTTTCCTTTTCCAGTTGTGTGGCGTTGACAGTGATCGAGATACAGACATAAATATCCAAAGCATTCATCCTTACCCACAGTGGTGTGATTGAATAAAATGCTTTACTTACAGTTGTCGTTTAGCTTGTAAATATGATTGACTGAGGGTGTGTAACACCTAGTGCTGATTTTGTTATGTTGGGATAGCGTCCAGCGTCCCGATGGTGCATGTGGCAAATGTTCCATATGACAGTACCATTCTGACTGTTCATCCATAGCTGAATATCCGGAGTAGGAATTTTGTGATCTCGACACTTCTGGAGGATCTGCCGTAGCGTAAAGATTTGGTCGGTTTGGTCGATTTGACTCCAACAAATTCAGCTTGTTAGGCAAGAGGCGCTAGTCTGTGGAAAATTATTCGGGCCAGGATGTTGTAGGACGCATTCAGGACTGTGATGGCACGGAAGTTAGCACAGTCCAACCGGTCGTCCATTTCCACTCGTCCGATAGTTTTTCCTGGTCCCAAATCCTTACGATCAGCCGATGCATAGTGGCGGCAAGCCTCTCCAGGAACAGCTCGGCCACAAGACCATCAATGCCAGCTGATTTGTTGCATTACAGCTGTTTGATGACACTGATGACTTTGTGCAAGGATGCAATTCGGATGCGGAGGCAATTCGTCATCATCCTGCTGGCTGTCGTAGCTCCTGCATCTGCTTCGTTCAGGTGTCTATCGAAGTAGTATTTCCACCTGTCGATCACCTCTCGCTTGTCCGATAAGATATCTCCCTCCTCGTTGCGGCATATAGCGATCATGGGAATAAAACCGCTTCGTGCCACATTCAATATCCTGTAGAATTTACGAGTTTCCCCCGACTTAGATAGCTGCTGCATCAGTTGCTCAGTTGCATCAAAGCTGTGCTTCTTGTCCTGGAAGAGTCGGGTCTTCTGCCTTCTCAGTCATCTTTAGCTTTCCACGTTCTGTCTGGTCCTGTGCTGGAGCATACGAGTACGTGCTGCGTTCTTCTCGGATAGTGCTCACCTGCACTCATCATCAAACCATTCCTTTCTCTGGTTACGTGTTACTCGGCCAATAGTTCGATCGGCCATGCTGCTAATGACTTGCTCCACCGTACGCCAATGGTCAATGAGGGACATCGCTTCGAAGGTGTTGTCCTCCGTCAACGCTTCCCCAAGCACGGTCGCAAAGTCCCTCGCCACATCAGCTTGCCAACCGATCTTTGTTAAGCCTTAGGGTGGGCTGATAGCGCAGCTTATTGGCTACGCACAGTTTCTGGCGTAACTTTCTGTCGTTGGTTGACCGTTCTTACTAATATTGATAATAATTTCAGAATTTTATGCTTCATTTTTTTCGAAGATGACATCCATTTTTTTCTACCTCACGTTGAAACTGCTCTTACTTACGATTTCACAAAAAAAAAATTTCTTCCGGTCATTTGACATTATGAGTTACTTTCTTTTAGTTTCTTTTTATCTTTTTAAACTTAATCACAAATGGAGGAACTCTTAAACCTGTCCCAACACTTAAGCCCACTTTAACGATACTAACGATACCTGTTTAAATAAAAAGCTTTCGTGTGCGCTCAACGCTTCAAGCAAACCGTAACCACCGCTAAACACGTAACTATTTAATCGCCATCATACGATAACTTCATTAGAGATACCCGTAATGCCCGTAAGCGTTAAATTGCGTTCGGTTAAACTTTTACGCTGTCCAGGCCGGTACCAAAATTCACCGTTTGCCCTACGGCAGCCCAGATTAAAGGGCCCGGGTGCCCGGTGCAACAGGGATAATTCAACCCGTGACCGCAGGCATAATTCATCCAGTGCACGTGCCCCGATGCAGGCGATAGATTGGTGCTGCAGCACTGTTTCACGGTTCGCGCGAAAAACACGACACGGTCCGCCGTCGAGGTCAACTAAACCTACCTCTAAATTCATCCGCAAGGCACAAGCAGTTGTTTCCGGGTCGGACCGGTTACGGGACGGGCGGTCGATAAAGCCAAGCACGTCGTACTGCAGATAGTGTGGAGCAGGTCGTCTCGGCAGGTTTGCACTGATTCATGGGCTTTATGTTGACCGAATAGAAGGTTGCCAGTGTCATAAGTTTTTCCTTTCCAACCGATTGGAGCTTGTGTGCTTGTGTACCGCAGCGCACACTACTACAGCGCATACTTCTGGGTGTATTTTGACCCTTCCTTGGGCTCGATTGAAAGCGACATATGAAAAGAAACATTACAGCACACAAAAATCCCATATGTAATGGGGTATTATGTGATGATAACATACTCTTTTCAAGCATTACCATTAAACAATTCGCATACAGTACATTCACCTTCGTCGGAAATTGTTGCTTTCCCTGCCATGCGATTCCACCGATTGCTTAACACATGCAGCGTCCCCGTGATGCTACATTAATCGCTACAATTGCTTAAATTCCTCGATACTGACACGCTCGGTCTCCTCTCCTCCACCACTCACTCATCCCCCTGGCCACCCAGAATGGAGCATTATTCGAGAACGTTAATCACTTGCTAAGTGCTTAATTTGCATACCGCTTAACTACCTGTGAGCCGCACCGTCGTGCATGAAATGTGCTTCAATCAAGCAGCAGATTATGTGTCATTGTGCGTCCTAGGGAATGCGTAATGTGCCAGTCGAGCGGTTTGCGACCATGCATGCTTGAAAAGCCGCCCCCAAAAGCTACCGCTACACCGGCCAATCAATCGTACCGGGGGTTTGAGCTTTATGCGCTTTATTCACGGTACACGCTTCTCGGGCGGTTCGGTACCTTAACGTTCGGATCGTTGTGTTCGATTGTACTTTAGTCCGTTGGCTGCTGCAATCTAATGATTTATGGTGCAACTCAAAGTCAAACATACCAAACACACAACCATGCATAGACAAACGGAATCCTTAAACAAGCAAATTTTAGTGCCGCTGGAAATGCAGTGACGGAAAAACAGACCATCCCAAAACAACGGGAATTAAAGCACAAGGGGAAGGGTTGGTTCGTGTGGGTATGTTTATTTCACCCGTTTGCCAGAAAATCCGCTTACGATGGGGGTTTTTGGGGGAACCATTTGCTGGCATTACATTTGCTAAAAACACTTGCTGTAAAATATTTGTACAGGACGTATGAACTTGCGCTTTTCGCGATGAAATTAAGCAATTGGCGTTGTAACGTGACCTTGAACTAGGTACAAAACGAAAGGAACCCAGTATTCAAATACACTGCATGCTTGTTATCATGTTCAAACACGACTTCGTAATGTATCGCGTTAGTTTAGAGGCTTTATACAAGTAGAGATGTAAATAGAGTTAAATACGAAATGCGAAAATAAATTTCCTTTACTTCTTTTACTGTAAACCGCATGGGCAGTCTTGTGTTATGTAGAAATAATATCGTGACAGCTGGATTTCACTCATATAATGCTTTAAATAAAAAAAAGAATAAAAAATAATAAAACATTAAAAACAAACATGAAAATTTCCTAAGGCTATATATAACCTTAGCTTTTATTTGGGGAAATTTAGCAAAATTTATAAATTGATGTGTTTTAATGCGAATTTGTTGAAGTAAGTTTCATTTCACTCAAATAATGCTTTAAATAAATAAATATAAATTAAATAAATATAATAAATTTAAATAAACATTTAAATAAAAAAGAATAAAAATAATAAAAAAATAAGACAAAATTCTATTAATTTGAAAATCTCCTAAGGCTATATATAACCTTAGCTTTTATTTTGGGGAAATTTAGCAAAATTTATAAATTGATGTGTTTTAATACGAATTTGTTGAAGTAAGTTTCATTTCACTCAAATAATGTTTTACCGTGGAAATAGACGTAGATCTACATTTCTCGCCTCGACATTTCACAAAAGTAGCTCAAGTTTGCAAACAAAGCAAAATCGCTCGGCGAGACATTGTTGTGGCTACTGTGATGAAATAATACTATGTGTTTCTATAGCAACGTCGTTTAGATGCTGTTTTTTATATTTGGACTTTTGATCGAATTTCATCGAATATTGACGAGAAAATTCGCCGCAAGAAATGTTGTTCTACGTCTATTTGCACGGTTACATTCAGGAGTTTGTTCTATTTAAAGTCTTTTAGACTAATTTGATTCTTCCAAAAATTTCAACATCCATTTTCCAATTCATTTTCATATTTTTATTCATATTCTCCACCCAGTGATAAAATTTAGATTCCCAATTTTCATTCTTTTACCAACATTTCATCAACACTATGCACACTGCGTAGGAAATTGAATTAAGCTTGTTTAAGAAAAAAATATGAAGAAAAAAAGCTTTCCAATCAAAATTAATCAACAATGAAGCAAAAATCGATGGCACTTGCATTGCGTCATCTTCATCGGCGCGTAATCGGCAAGTCGAACAGCTACTCGTCGAAACACTACTCGCCCCATTAACACATCCTCGATCAGCTTTCTTGTTGGCATAGTCATGCCGTGCTGAAGATATCCGAGTTTTTTTTGTTATCGAAACCTAATACAGAGTAAAACTCAACCATAAACGTTTAGTTTTTGCCTCGAAATCAGTTTGCCATAATTTTACCAGAAGTGTTTTTTTGGTTTTTTGTGTGCTGCTTCTCACAATCATTCCCACGTTCCTATGAGCTTGTTGTCAGCGTTATGAACGGAGAGGCTTTAAAAAAAAGTGAATCCCACACACACACACACACAGCCACAATCGCGATCAAGTGCCAACGCCCGGGAAAAGCGTAACCGAAGAAAAAAGCAATCACACTTCCGCGCGGCAAAACTCTTCGGGTTTATTTTTCTCTCAATAGAGCATGAACCCTTAAGAGCTGTGAAATGTGGTAGGTACATTATCTTTTCTGTCCGGATTCTCTAGTACGCGCACATAAAAGTGTGTGTGTGTGTGTGTGTGTGTGTGTGTGTGTGTGTGTGTGTGTGTGTGTGTGTGTGTGTGTGTGTGTGTGTGTGTGATTTTGTTATCCTTATCGTGATTAATTTTCCAAGCAAACTTTCAAAAGGCTGGTAGCGAGGGCATCATTGGGAGAGCCGGAAAACGGGGGAACATACCCTGTCCAAAATGCTACCAGTGTGGGCTACGGATATCTGATAATAAGCAAGTGAAAATCCACGAATAGAAACCGAAGAAGAAGGAGAATCGAACACAAGGGAAAAAAAATCACGCCAACGACAACGTAAACCGTAAAGATGAAAAGAAAAATCTCTTAGACGAATGGAGATGGGATAAAGTAAAAAAAAACCACACACATTGTCGGCTTCCATTGCCTGCCTTCCTACGATGAACTGGCCCGGTGAGGGAAAGACGTGAAACGAGCTAAATTTATCAAGCTGATAGATAACTTATGGTGGCCATGCTGAAAATGAGGATAGCTCGCCTTTGGAATCTGCTGGTTGCCCCGGAAGTTTGGAATCCATCGTACTGCCTTTATTAAAGCCTCCATTATCGTGCTGGGAGTGTATGGTTGTGTTGGTGTTTGTATGCCAACAAACCGTACCTGCTTGCAGACCACATCCTGCACCATTATTGCTTAACCATCTCGACTTTATTGTTCAACTTTTTAATATGATAGATTTAGCTTTCTTCTGCAAGGAATGTAAGACGTTGATGTTGCTGCTAGTACACCATGATTGACTCGTTTGCTGGTGGCGATTGGCTTTCAACTTTGACTTAACCAAGCTGTTTTTTTCTCTCAGTAGAGTAGCGTCACATTAATGAAATACATTTCGTTTCAAAATTATGAAATCCATTGGCTTTGGATAAGGGAAATGACATTACATTTTCATAGCATTGCCAATAGAAAGCAGAAGGCTTTTATTTCAAAAAGGGAAATAAAATTTTGTTTCTCAAAAATACCGTTGAAGTAATACACTCAAACAAAAGAGGATCTCTGTATGGAAGGCAGCGCGACTCACAAAACCCGAACAAAGTAAGGTTAAGAAATATGCAGGATAATGTTATACATTTTATGGAAGATTTCAAAATTTACATTTACGTCCGCTCCCACAAGAGTGATACTCTGATCTCGTATGAATAATTCAAACCCCGTGTCCATCTTCTCATCACAAACGGTCCAAGGTTCCGTGCCGTTCGGGGCAGCCCGTAACAATTCGTAAGCCGCACTGAAACCCCTTGACATCGTCACCTTCACTCGCACGGACGTTAAGGTGGTAGCTGCGTTTGTTGTCTTGTTTTACATTTGCATGATTTATTTCCCATTACGACAATCCCATATTAGATCCTGCCCAAGGTGATGTAAAGTAAGAAAGTATCCCAATTTGTTCCGTTGATACAAGTTCTTTTTTTGTGATGTATTGTGGACTTTATTTAAATTTAAAGAACAGACATACAGGTATCATGATGTTTTTTTTTTCTTATAGCATTGTTAAATAAAAGTAATTTCAAACCTTCCAACCTTAACACCTCCATTTGCTCGTCTGAATAGTGGAATGTTTCCTGTTGGGAGATTGGTCAAATATTTTTCTCTATTCTCGCAATGTTTAACACACTGTCGGAATGTTTCATACAATTTACTTTCCGTAATGTGCATTTTCTCACCTCGCTAGACGAATTTACTTTCATCTCAGTTCGGTGTTCCGATGAGAAAATAATGGTTTAAACCCATTTTTCAAACATCCACCACTCGCTCATATCGTCTTGTACATACGTTTACTATTATATTAACCAGCAAAACCCGGAATTCAACCTGAACATATCAAAGGCAACAAACCATTGGTAAGGAAATGGGATACATAAAAAAGAAAATTTCATCCACAACCTTCATCAACCACTCGCTTGGAAGTGCATTTGGTGTCCTTTGCTCTCACACAATCCTCCCGAAGATGTGTGTCCCCTTTCGCTGTATGCAGCATCTTGCAAGGTTGTGTATGTTTTCATCAAGACATTCCCTTCACCCGAAGGTCATGCGTTTCTGCATTCCGAAAATATTTTTGCGCTGAAACGCGTTCCACGGGGACTGCAGTTCATCTGACATACCATATAGGTGATGAATGTGCTCATGTCCTTTCAATAGTGAACATTCTCGTGGTTTCGTTCGTTCCGTAATGCGTCGTACTTCATATCTATTAGGGATCGTTCAATTATAACGTAACGATTTATGTTTATACACTTCACGTGCTTTAAATTTAATGTTACTTAAAAAAAAACTTCTATAATTCTTATTTAGAATTCTAATTGTTGGCGCTAACGCTTGCACCTACGCCTGTAAACGTGCGTTGGATGATAAAACGTCAGGACACGCATCCGGTTAATGAAATGTGCGTGCGCTGCGTCAAGCGATCGGCCTCTTTTCCATCCAACCACCGAGGAGACAGGACGAGTTTTAGTGTTCGCATCACCCCGCTCACACTCAAAACACCTGTTGAACAATAAACGTAACAAAGCTAAAACTCTAGCAACGTTTCTAGTGCAAATCTCGTGTAAAATTAAGTGTAATGGAAAGTGAGCATAAAGAAGTATCGACGCCTACTGCTAACTTGGCGATCGATCATCAAAAAAGTAGTGGAATCTCGACGCCTCGTGCTGTCCTGGCGATTGATGAACCACAGAGGAAGGAAGCGAAGCCCCACGTGGGCAAATACGGATCGGCGATATCGCTTGCTCTGTCTGACAGCAGCGATGACGATCAAGTGAGTGCAAAGTATGAGCAGCGCACGGCAGATGAGCAACGCACTGCAGATGAGGTGTTAAAGAGAAAAAAGGAGCTGGCGATCAAAAAAAAGCTCCTCGAGATCGAGCTCGAAATGTTACAACTGGAGAACGAGCACGTGGAAGGTGAACAACGGGATGATACGCAACTATCATCAGACACGCAGTCTACAATGGTATCGGCGGCGATTGCAACACATACAAAGGCAATCCGTAGTACATCGATTAGCATCGGAGGTGCAGCAAGTTCATCAACGGCAGCCGTATCATCGGGGGAACCGAAGCTATCCAGCACGGCGTTTGAACGCGGCAAGGTGTTTGACCTTACAACCGATCTGGTATTAGGCGCTACGATGAATCCGGCAACCGATACAACCATGAGCAGATCAGCAAACCGGGCAACGGAAGCTGAAACGAGTGTTCCAACGCTGTCCAGCACGGCGTTAGACCGTGGAATGGTGTGCGATCTGACGTTAGATCGTGTACCAACCACGTGCAAGGATGATCAGGTAAGATCACGTGAAGCAGAGCCAACGAGTGAACAAAAAGAAGCAAGAAAGACAATGCCTCGTGATTTACCGTCCTTTTCCGGAGCGCCGGACGATTGGCCACTCTTTATAAGTAGCTACAGACGAAGTAACAAAGTGTGCGGTTATAATAACGAAGAGAATCTAATCCGATTAACGCGATGTTTAAAAGGCAAAGCATTAGAAATAGTGAAAGGTCAATTAATATTGCCTGCATCGGTACCACGTGCAATAGAAATACTTAAATTCCATTTTGGAAGGCCGCAGGTAGTAGTTAATGTGTTATTGAACAAAATTAAAGCGACACCCCCAATAAGAACGGATAGGATTGAAACTCTAATGAATTTTGGAGTAGCTGTCGGAAATGCGTGTGACTATCTAACGGCAGCAGAAATGGAAAGCCATTTGTGCAATCCTATACTTCTGGAAGAGCTAGTTGATAGATTACCAGGACATTTGCAATTAGATTGGGCATTGTCAAGCCAATGTTACACAATGGAAACAGGTAAAGAAGTATCAATAAGGGAGTTTAATCGTTTTATTCAGAATCTTGTCGCTGCTGCCAGTAGTTTGAAAACTCGTACGGATGTAGTACAGCCGAAAGTTGAAACCAAAAGGGTGCATGGTCGCGTACAACTACATGATGCGGAAAATCAGGCGAAAATAGTACATTGTGCAATGTGTAAAAAAGACGGACATGAGTTAAGGAAATGTAAAGAATTTGAATCGTTGGAGCTAGTTAAAAAATGGGATGTGGTCAGGCAAACGGGTTTGTGCAGAAAATGTTTGAAACCACATGGAAGAAGACCGTGCAAATTTCCTGTAAAATGTAGGCTAGAAAATTGTTCGAGGGATCACCATCCTCTACTACACGCTCCACCAATTACTAACGCTATTCATAATACTTATCATGCGGATCCGTTACAGTTACTTTTTAGAGTAATTCCTGTTACATTGTACAACAAAGACAAACGCGTAGATACGTATGCATTCATAGATGAAGGTTCATCCTTGACACTCATAGACCAATCAATCGCAACCACTTTAGGAATAACAGGTACTAGGGAACCACTTCACCTAAAATGGACCGGTGACGTTACACGCGTTGAGGAAAATTCGGAAATAGTTTCGATGGAAATTTCGGGAAAGAACAAATCTAAATGCTATCCATTAAAGAATGTGAGAACGGTAGAAAATCTTAGCTTGTTTGAACAAACCTTAAGCAAACAATTTTTGTCGAAGTTTAAGCATTTTGAAGGAATACCTATCGAACCCTATTACGAACAAGTCCCGAAAATGTTGATAGGTATAGATCATCTGAAAATTGCTGCGCCATTAAAAATCAGAGAAGGCGAGGATTTGCAGCCAATAGCGACAAAAACGCGATTAGGATGGTGCGTCTATGGTGGTAGAGCTTTTGCAACCGAAGATTATCCAAGTTTTCATGTACATGGAACATTCGATATCAACATCAATACACAGCTAAGAATGTATTTCGCGGGTGAAGATTTGGGAACTAAACCAGTGCCATTGCCTGTATCAAAAGAAGAAGAAAGAAGTCGAAAAATCCTTCATGAAACTACTAGGAAAGTAGGAGGAAGATACGAAACAGGTTTATTATGGAAATTTGATGAAGTTGAATTACCTGATAGCTATTGTATGGCGTACAAACGACATAAACAATTGGAACGGAAACTTTTGAAAAATCCTATCATTAGAGAAAACATAACTAACCAACTGCAGGAATATGTACAGAAACAGTATGCGCACGTAGCCAGTGAAGAAGAACTGACCTCTGTTGAGGAGAGAAAAGTATGGTACCTCCCGATAGGTGTCGTAACCAATCCTAAGAAGCCGAACAAAGTTCGGATTGTATGGGATGCGGCTGCGACTGTAGGTGAAGTATCATTAAATAGTATGCTTATGAAGGGGCCTGAAGAACTGATCGTTACAATTCTACCTTCTATATATTTTAGGTTCAGGCAGTATTTGTATGCTGTTAGTGGTGACATTCGAGAAATGTTTCACCAAATCCGAATCAGAGCAGAGGATAAAAATGCTCAACGATTCCTGTGGCAGTCAGATCCGGATAAAGAACCCGACATTTATATATTGGATGTAGCAACCTTTGGTTCTACTTGCTCTCCAGCGTCGGCCAGATATGTGAAGGATCTAAATGCACAAACATATGAAAAGGAATATCCTAGAGCATACGAAGCGATAGTCAAAGAACATTTTGTAGATGATTTTGTAGGCAGTTTTGAAACTGTTGATGAGGCCAAAGAGGTTGCTCTACAAGTTAGGTATATACATGCGCAAGGAGGATTTGATATGAGGAATTGGATTTCCAATAATAATGAAATATTATCTCATTTAAAGGGATCGAAGCAAGTTGATGGAAAAACTTTAGGCGTGCAAGGAGATCAGTGGAGTGAAAGGGTGTTAGGTATGTTATGGCTCCCCTTCAGTGACACTCTTGCCTTTTCGACAGCAATTAGTGATGATATAAAGAATTTCATTAAGCTCAAGAGTAGGCCAACCAAAAGACAAGTATTGAGATGTCTTATGAGTATTTTTGATCCATTGGGCATGATTAGCCATTATACAATACAAGGAAAGATATTAATGCAAAACATTTGGCGCAAAAAACTTGAATGGGATGATGAAATAGGTGAAGAACATTACTCTACATGGAAACGGTGGACAAAACTATTTGATAAATTGTATATATTGAGAATACCTAGGTGTTATTTTGTAGGTGCATCTAGCCAATTGTATAATTCTTTACAGATGCACGTATTTGTTGATGCTAGCGAAGAAGCATACTGTAGTGCAGTATACTTTCGCGTGGAAGGGCGAGGAAAAGTGCAATGCACATTAGTTTCCGCGAAAGCAAAGGTAGCACCTTTGAAAACCTTATCAATACCGAGGTTAGAGTTGTTGGGAGCTGTGCTTGGAACAAGGCTAGCCGAGTTCGTACAAACTCATCATACCATACCTATAACGAAGCGATATTTCTGGAGCGACTCCAACACGGTTCTTTCATGGATTTTTGCGGATCATAGAAAATATAGTGCTTTTGTAGCCTGTCGTGTGGGTGAGATACTCAGTACGACCAATCCAACTGAATGGCGCTATGTGCCTTCGAAGGAAAATGTTGCTGATGACGGCACAAAATGGGGCAAAGAACCGAATATGGACTTTGGATCCAGATGGTTTCAGGGGCCTGATTTCTTGTACAACCCTGAGAATAAGTGGCCACAGCTAAAGACTAATACTTTAGCTTCCGTAGAAGAACTTAAAAGTCAACAACACTTACATGTGTCAAGCGCACCTTCAAATATAATTGAATTTGACAGGTTTAGTAATTTTAGTCGACTTCATCGAACCTTTGGTTGGATTCACCGATTTATTAGTCGTGCTAGATTGCACAAGCACGACAGCAAACACTCACATTTAACCAGAGAGGAATTAGCGTTAGCAGAGGAAACAATTTGGAAAATTGTTCAGAAGGAAATCTATCCCATTGAAGTAAGAATTCTTAAGTCCAGTACGGAAAATCAAAGATGTATTCCCAAGGATAGTGCGCTGCAGCAGTTATCCCCCTTTATGGATGAAAAGGGAATTCTACGTTGTGAAGGTAGGATCGAGATGATGGATGATTTAGCATTCGATGTGAAACATCCAATCATACTACCTCGCAAGCATAGAGTAGTTGAACTACTTATCCTATATTATCATCATAATATGAAACATGCTCACCAGGAAACTATAGTAAATGAACTTCGTCAAAAATTCCACATCTCTAGGATGAGGACAGAAGTGAAAAAAGTGATTAGAAATTGCCAGTATTGTAGGATTCGTAAGGCAATTCCACATACACCTAGGATGGCACCTTTGCCACCGGCTCGTCTAGCAGTTTCACATAGGCCATTTACTTACGTCGGTTTGGATTATTTCGGGCCAATTTTAGTCAAAATTGGTAGAAGCAACGTAAAACGATGGGTAGCCTTATTTACGTGCCTCACGATAAGAGCTATCCATCTAGCGGTCGTGCACAGCTTGACCACGGAATCTTGCATTGCAGCCATTAGGAGGTTTATTGGCAGGAGAGGCGCACCTTTGGAAATTTATAGTGACAATGGCACTAATTTTCAGGGCGCTAAGGCTATTTTGCAACAAGAGCTAAATAATATAAACGGTGAATTGTGTCGAACCTTCACGAACACTAATACACAATGGCATTGTATTCCACCAGGAACACCACACATGGGTGGAGCCTGGGAAAGAATGGTCAGATCAGTAAAAGTAGCAATGAAGAGTGTAGCCTTTGATGATCTAAGAAAACTCAATGATGAAGGTTTAAGCACCCTGATAGTTGAAGCAGAATTTTTAGTTAACTCGAGACCGTTGACTTATCTTCCTATAGACTCAGAAGAGGCAGAGGCTTTAACGCCAAACCATTTTTTGCTCGGATCCTCATCGGGAGCAAAGCAACCACCAATAGACTGCATTACATCCGCGTTCAAAATGAAGGAAAATTATGAACTCACTCAGAAGAAAATTAGTATGTTTTGGAGAAGGTGGATAGTAGAATATCTTCCCGTAATAACTCGTCGTACTAAATGGTTCGAAGAAACGGAACCGGTCCAAAAGGGTGATCTAGTTTTCATTGTAGATGAAAAAAGAAAAAACAAGTGGTTGCGAGGGAAGGTGGTGGATGTTTGCCAAGGATACGATGGTAGAATACGTCAGGCCTTAGTCTATACGAAGGAAGGAACGTTTAGGAGAGCAATATCTAAATTAGCGAAGATTGATATACGTTCCTAAGCGTAAATGAAATCACATTGAACATGAACTCACAAAAAGGGAAAATCGAAATATTGAATTAAGTAGTTAGAAATTAAAAGATTAAATAACTTAGAGGCGGCGTAGGCGAGTTAGTATAAGTGAACTGCGTTATACATTAAAATTGTGTTCATTGATAAGCGAGTTCACGGGAGGGGGTGTGTTGGCGCTAACGCTTGCACCTACGCCTGTAAACGTGCGTTGGATGATAAAACGTCAGGACACGCATCCGGTTAATGAAATGTGCGTGCGCTGCGTCAAGCGATCGGCCTCTTTTCCATCCAACCACCGAGGAGACAGGACGAGTTTTAGTGTTCGCATCACCCCGCTCACACTCAAAACACCTGTTGAACAATAAACGTAACACTAATGTTATATTACTTCTTTTGATACTTTATTTCTCCATAGATAGCGGCATAAAACTATCCGGATGGGTATTTGGTATCAATTTTGTCATGTGATTGATCTATAACTGTTATACGCATAACATTTTGTTGCAAAATTTCAAACAAATCGTCGTATCAAATAGCATGTCGTTGTTGCTTACTTCACATACTCAAATGTTTGAACACGATAACAAAAAAATTAATTCTTTATAGGTCTTCCTTATTTCGCACGTAATAAACATTACGAAGGATGCTCCCAGCGTTGCATTCTGTTACGATAGGAGGAGAAGGATTAAAAAATCTCACAAAAATCTCAATTATAGCGTTACGTATTATTTGTATAATCCCTTCCAAATTTTCCCCATTGCCTGCTGCCGATGTTTTCTCTCTTTGCCGTGTGTGATGCCACACACTTCATTTCACTTAAATCATGGCGGCTTCGGTCGACTGCTACACAACGGACCAAATCATATTTGTGCTAATTGAAAAAGATGTTTCATCCAATCCGCTGGAGAGTAAGGACCGGTAGGGTACGGGTTGGAAAAATTACTACCAGGTTTCTCCGTTCCCCAGCTTGACCAGCTGTTCTTATCACTCAAAATCATTCACAACATGCTATATCTTGACATTATGATTTATAGCACACTCGGTAACTGCCCTAGCTCGCTCGTGGTTGTGATTTACTGAGAAAATACACAGCCCACGTGTGTATGTTGCTGTCAAATGTGTTGGTTCTATCATCGTCAAATTACTGTTAGCAACTGTTACGAAACGCACAATTTTCCCTCGATATTTTTATTTAAGAAATTTACTTCATCTGAAATAAGGCTACACAAATATTGAGCTAGAAGGTAGAATAAATCAGATCAGAATAAAATATTAAAAATAATCCAACAAAATCATTACGAAGCAGAAAGCTACAGTGATGAGTTCATTAAAACTATTCCTATTCGATGGAGACGCCTGGTACTTCAAAAAAATCGCTCCATATAACCCCCTTTCAAGGATACAGAAATATCATACATCAGTACATCACAGCAAGAATGTACAGAATCATAAGTGGAGGCAACATAAATTATAGCTTTTCCATCAGTAATGAACCCGGTTCACACTCAGCAGCACCACTGGGACATATCCTTCAATCTACGAGTGGCTCGCATCACTCATCTTGCACACGTTATTTCGGCCACTTGTTAGGTTCCAGACGACGTTTAATTGATTTCGGCACACTTGAAGATGCGTCCCTGGAGGAGTTTGTTTTTCTTCTTCCGTCCGAGTCAAATCATGCCCTATAATGGGCACATGAATAAGCGCAAAACGACGAGATATTATCCTTCAATTAATTCCCCTAAGCACCATCACGCCAAAATAAATACCTACTCTTGTTCATCGAAACATCGTTCGGCATTGATGTTTGGAGGGAGTTTCATTGTATGGCCGGTGTAGTGATGTTTGTGTGCTTGTATGTTACACAATTCGTTTGTCATATTTATTGATGAAGGCAATTATGGTATTGATGAGGTTTTATTCGGTATCTTCCCTATGAATCAAACTGCTTGATCCTTCTTGAATGGTATAATGGAACGAACTATTATTCATGAATCAAAATAATGTAAATAAAACTATTGCAAACACCTTATGAGTAGCTAAACAAATACAGCCACAGAATCATTATCATCACTCCACATAAATCAGCAAGTTTTTTGTTCCCGCTACGCTGGCCCTATTTGTCCTTCTGCAATCTACGCATGCAGGCAAAGGTTGCGCTTCAAGATAACGAAAATTAATTAACAAGTTCACCGATCCATCCTGGGCGGTTGTTTATTACGCACATGCACAACCCAAGAGTCACAAAGTATTTCAGTAATGTCGTGCCCAACTATCATGCATCCAGTGCAATGCGGCCATTTTTTTTGTAATGCAACATAAAGAGTAAATTTGTTTTGCTTTTCGTATGTGTGTGTGTGTGTGTGGATTGACGTGACGGGTGGAAAATCATTTCCACCGTCGTGACTTTTGCATGGAGCTTAGTGACTTTGCAGCAAACGGCACACTAAGGCCGTGTGTGTGTATGAGTATGTGCTCATGTGGTCGGTGGAAGGGTAGTTTTCCTACCCCGTTATCACTATGTTTGCAATGAAATCCATGAGAAAAGTTTTCTGTTTTATGCTTGTCGTGGGTAAGTGTAGCCTGAAAATTGAAAGTTATTACCATGGTGAAAGGAGGCAAATGTGAAAGAAGAGAAAGCGCAGCACGGTTTTCATTTGTATTTGGGATTTTTATTCCACCCGGGGGTTTTTTTTTGCATGTGTTGCCGTAGCGACTGTACAAGCGAACCGAACAAATTCAAATGAACAGCACAAAATAATTTCTGTCAACAGTTTCCGTGCTCCACAAAAGTTACATTTTTCAGCGTAAGTTTTATGTAGGTATTAACATTACCAACGCGACGATTTTATTAACCTGCTACGGAAATATAAATGTTAAGGTACCTCATCAGTACAACTCTTCAACGCATCTTCATCTCAATTTGTTCGTACTCATGCGATTCATCTTGGGTGAGATAACAAATGCAAATAGTTTCCAACAGCTCTCCACAATTATCGGAAAACTTAATCCATTCTCTGTGTGCACTTCAAGGCAGACGAACCTTCTCTTCCATTGCCTTTAATCCCTATTCAACAAAAAAAATGAAAACCAAAAAGGATATGCTTTCTCATTTCCCTCAGTACGTTTTCCTGCACAACCGGGCCCCCCGGTCTCTCCAACCCGTCCGGTTTAATTGCTCAATGCTAACGAAATTAATCGTCACCAGTCGCTGAGAAGTTTGCAAGAGGATGCATCCGTTTCCGGACCTTGAAAACCGGCTATTCATGGTCCACTTGTGCTTTCCGCGCCTCGGTCTTTCCTCACTTCACCGGATTCGTGAAGATGATTCGCCATATTCGAGGTCGAGGCGAAAGCGATAACGCGCACAGTAAAACGGTACCGGTCCCGTGATGGAAATGAGACTCGACGGGGGTTGTTTTCCGTCCAGCTGACCCTCGCACCAGGGGAGGAAAGGCCCTCTGGGAAAGTTTTTAATTATAATGACTCTTACACTTTTACGAATAGCTCGATGATAATCGTTTCTCTTTTTTCGTTTCTATTCGTTTCTGCTTCCAGCTCCGGTCCCGTGCCTGTGCAGAGGAACAAAATATTTCGGTGAGTAATCATCGGTGGTTTTGTGCGAGAGGCTTGGAAGATCTTCCGGTGCGCGCTGCACGAGACGAGCACTTGACCCAAAGGATTATCTACGATGTGGCGTAAGAGAAAGAAGCTTAAAATCCGATGTCATGCACGGTAAGAAAATTTGCATTGCAATGATTTATCGCACTAATGTGAAAGCGCTCAGCAGTACAATGCATAATATTCTGTGTAGTTAATTGTTTTTTTTTTTACACTTTTTTGTAACCATGAAAGAGAATTCTATGCAATTATTGTAATTAAATAGTTTAAAATTATTTATCATTTAAATGCCTTTCTTTTTTCCCCATAGAATCTCCAACATCTTTTCCAATGTTCCAATGTTGCTGGTATTTTTTAAAATGCACATTCCTTGAACTAAATTTTGTAATGCTTTCTGGAATTTGGACATGAAATATCACTGTGTATCTTGGTTGACTTTTTCCGCGAAGTCTAACCCGGCGAAAGAATACGACAAAATATAGTGGAAAAAAAACATTCAGCCACTGTTCCGTTCCATTTCGGGTTCACCCTTCTGCTGGACACACTCTGGAGACTCGCAAACACCCGGGATGTCACCAGCGCGATTTCATTTGTTTTTTTTTTTTGTTTGCCCACCAACAGAATGGATAAAGTGTTTGCTCGCTGGATTCATTTTTCATCCGTCCGTTGCAATCTTTATCGCTTGTCATTGTGTTGCTTGATCAAAAATCGCACATTTTTGATAAAAAAAATGTTTGCTACTTCCACGGCAGGAGATCTTTTCTGCACGGTTTACTTTTACAGCGTATTTTCGTACTGGCGAGACTGGCCTAACCCTGCACAGTGGGGTCTTAAACTAACAGCGCGCGAATTGTGAAATGAATGACCATGCAAAACAAATAACCCGAGGAAAAGATAAGAAACCAGAAGTGGATAGAATCGGGGGTTTGGCAACATTTGGAAACAACTGGCTACAATATTGCGATTGCATGATAGGATGATGAGCATATTCGGTGGAATATGCTGCCCATTCTTTTTCGTGGAAAACGCCCACGAAAACTTATTATCGTAAAAGAAGTAGCGGAATTTCAATGGTTTGTTTTCTTTTTTCTTTTTTTGTTTAGGCGACTTCAAACGAAGCACCCTGTATTTTAAGGCACTACCGGGTAGGGCATTTTGAAATATAATTATTCATTTAAAATTTGTTTAATTGTAGCGAAAGTGGGGTGAAAGCTGAAAACGGTTTACAGCAAACGAAATTATTCTTTTTCAAATACTTAAATCAGTAAAAATATTGATTTTTAATTATATAAAAATATTGATTGTGATTAATTCAGTTTTCCAGAAAAGTAAAGTTCAAGGGAAACGTAAAGTATCTAGAGTTCAAACAAATTTACTTCTTCTTTGCATACCTTTGGGTGAGTTTAACGAAAACACTACCTCAGCGGTTATCATTTATTTTGTAACTTACATTTTTTCATAAATTGACATAATACATTTTCAAAAAAAATGTGTCGAATATTATTGTAAAAAAAAATTATTCTACATCACCAAAATGGACTACACAGCGCGAAAGTACACGGTGAGCTTTAATGGTTTATTAACATTCTTTAAAAGGTCTCATAAAATTATTTACTTTTCATTTTATCATCCTTTGACCTAGGGAAACACTTCTTCACTAGAACACTGCCTTCCTGCCTCAACATTCGGTGCATTTTCTCTCGTTACTTTATACTCAAGGATCCATTTTTAAGGTCATCAAAATGTAATAAAGTCTAATACTTTGCTAAATGGATGAGTGATTTTAATTGCCAGCATAACCAAAAGTCCTTGACGCGTAAACAAATGCTTCGATGCTCGTCAAATCAGCGTTTCACTTTTCTTAACAAACCCATTCAGTGTACAACGACAACCCAAAAAATAAAGAAGAGATTTTGTGGCCTCCATTCATGTCTTCGCCGATAGCAAGCCGAGGCAATAAAAATCAGTTGAACGATGGTGATTTCATTTCCAGCGCACAAACCCTTTCAGTGTTTTTTGGTAATGGCTCTTGAAAACAGAATTTGTTTTTGGTTGGCAGTATCTTATCATATATTTTTTTCTAAATCAGTTGTTACAATTTGCTTGAGCGTTGAAGCGAATTAGGAAATTATTTACATAATCGTGCCATATGTTGTTTTTATGGCCAATTGCTTTAGGAAATACTTCGATTTGAATGTTCAAACCATTTTGGGCTGAATAAGAAGCTTTACGCTCCGATCTTCGAAAGTACAATTGCAAGCTCGTTGCCTGCAGAGCTGCAATTGTAACGAAACAACAATTTTCACCAAGATAGATGAGGATCATCAACGAAGAAAAAAAAAATGCGAACCCTGAATTGACTTCATCAAATGAGATTTGCCTTTCCTTTCCTTTTTCTTGCCTACGATTAAACCACGCCTGCTAGAAACGTTCATATTTCTTCTAAACAATAAAGCTTCCGCTTGCCATTCGAAACGCAATCCATAAATGGTATCAAACTTGCTCCCTCCCTTGCGGGGTACTTGGCTTCCTCTGACCCTCTTCCGCTCTTTAATCTTCCACTCACACACATTTAAACAAAAATAAATTATTCAGCAGCTACACCGAAAGAGCAAACCAGTGACTGCGGCTACATAATGTTCACAATTTTATTCACCAGCAGCTTGACACAGAACAGACACACACGCAGCTCCATGGGAAGCGACAGGACGTTTTTGGTCTTTGACTTTGCTCAGACCGAGCAACGTGGCTGGTGCGTCCTGGACTGAATGGAATGATAAGAAATCCACAAACTTTACGACAAAACATTTTACAACCCACAATTCGGCTATGAACGTATATTGCGCATGTTAAGATTGTTTTATTTTGTGAAGCGCTTGTTACAAAATAAAGTTCCGAAGAATGTAAAAACTATTCTCACAATTTATTGAAGCTTACAGACTGTTTGATGGAAGAGGAAAATACGCAGTGCAATACAACAACTATAAAAATTTGCAATTATTATACCGAAAATGGGAATTAATTTTGTTACTCATATTGGTACATTTTAAAAACAATCAAGAAAAATGTCTAAAGATAAGGAAATTAATACAACCGCTGGTGATTTGTTACTCTTTTATATTACTCTTTTATAATTATCAATGTAAACAATCAGTTGATTCTTTTTATTGACTAAAATCCATTCAATTAACTTTTTCCACCATGTAAACATAAAAGAAAAAAAAAAGATTTTGTTTACATTTCATTTTTTTGTTTCAATTTAAACTTTCGTCCTATGCCTGATGGCTGTAACGACCCATCGGGACATCAGTGTTGTCATGTCGCGTGTGTACTTTCACACTGTGCCGCTCTTTTTACAAAAACCGTCCAGACGTTTCCACCGTAATAAGATAACAATGTCAGGAAACGCATCAAATTAAATTTGTGTCCACAGCGGGGTTTTCCATCACGGTATAATTTTCCCACAGTTATCGAACACAGCGAACAGTTCCTTTTTGTTTTTCACCCAAAACAAATGCAAAGAAGAAACACAAAAAAAAAGCAGTGGTACGGCAGTTAAGCGAAAACTTTGTGAAGCACACAACTAGTGATGGGAAAAGTAGCGAAAATTAAGTAACGGATCTGGTGCCTGGTTGTTTGGAAGATGTACCGGTACCGAGTACCGGGATACTCTGGTTATTTTACGTGTTATTTTACCCTGTTGGACTGGTTACTTTGGACCTGGTCGTCGCTCTAAGTACCTTGATAATTTACATGTTATTTTAACATGTACAAGTACCTGGATACTTTGGACCTGGTCGTCGCCATGAAGTCCATATTGTATCTGTTTATTTTTAAACCTAGTTACTTGTGAAATTTTGCATTTGGAGCTGTAGAGCTAATTATGTGCCTGATGTAACGAGGTTTTTTTTTAAATTTCTGGTCCTGGTCAGGTGCGTTACTTTAATGTAACGGTTCCGATTCACCAGGTCCAGCGATACTTTCCCATCACTACACACAACCGGACATGCTGTGTGCCATCACATCAAGATGGCACACATATTAAGCTGCTTCCGCTGACTGATAGACATTCTTTAAAATGCGTCACAAATTCGAATTTATGTCAACAGAATAACAATAGGTGTCTGATTTTGAGGTAAGTTGGAAAGGACAATAAAATAAATCAATTGTTTGATGTTCCAGTCGCTTTATAAGGTAATTGTTAATACGTTTCGATGAGTGAAGAACAAGAGAAAAATTTCGTTCTTATTGCTTGGACGTTGAATCATCACAATAGAATTGTGGTAGTCCTAAATGATAATTTTAACATAATTTTATTAATTAAATTTACATTTTTCATGCTTTGAGGGTTCATTCCAATATAAAGTAATATAATATAAAAACATCGAAATTAAGCACGGAGTTGTGAAACACTGCATAAACTAGGATACCTACGAAATAATTAAAATTGTTCCACTTTAGCTAAATCGAAATTCCACTGAATATAGGCTATATTTAGACGTTTTCAGTCTTGTCAAAAAGCATTTTTTTATTCTGTTTACCGTAACCGTATAACCGTAAGCTTTTGCAAACATTTCTTTTAAACATCGTTACCAGCTTCAGAACATCTGAAAACCTCCAAAATATGGCTTATAACAAAAGGCAACAACGCCATGCTAATGCTTACTACAAACAAATCCGCCCAAACCGTTTCTATCCTGAAGCGATTGGCAAAAGGTTCATACTTTGCATAGATGCCTACGGGAGTGATTCGTTTGTCGAAAACCCCACTGAACCAGGTAGCCTGCTCGCTTCGCTAAACCGTGCCCAGTGTATGACGCTGTGGGCCATGTTCCCTTTTTAGCAAAGCCACAATTTATGTTACGAAGAAACTATCATCAAAGTTTCGCAATTCGCTACCAACGCACCCGGTTTGGTTGCGCCTTTGTCCGAACAGAAATCATTGCGCTTTTCGGCTTTATCTTCAGGTTTTATAGTCAGAGGTTGGTTGTTTTTTTTTGTTGTTGTTCTGTTGTTGTTTTGCTTCCACCGTGCCAGTGGTTGTCGGTTGTATCCATTAAATGCGCTACGTTCGTTCTACACAGCGCGTGCACGTGGCATCGATAGCTCATATGAGACCCTATGCCTCGGGGTCGCATAATTTCTTAATTATGAAACGAACAGTGCCGCCCAAAATGATTCTCTCTCGTTGGCGGCAATGAAGTCTTGACTGTTTGCGACGTTTCGCCGACGGTGAAACTCCCAGCAGAGAGAGTAAAATCCAACCAGCGAGAGCCATAAATATGCGGACCGGACAAATATTGGACGTTGGTGTCGAGGCAATTTCAGGGTCCTGTTGCAGCACCGGGGCCAACGGTGGGTGGGTGGGTGTGAATAAATTTGGACAACGCTAAAGGTTGAAAGAAAGGTACATCGAGAGCAAAAAAAAAGACATGATCACTGGGATATGCATGAGAAGGATATGCCGGAGTTCATGTTCACGTACACTGACGCTGCTCAAAGCATTGAGGAAAAGTATACTTAATATAAACAAACAAAGTAGTTGAAGAAGATTTGTTTTCCTCGTATTAATTAAATGAAATATTTTGCCCAATTTCCAATTGCTATCAAAACGATCAACAAACCAAACGATAACTTTAACCACCAAATTAGTGAGCAACGCTCACCACTCAATCAATGTTGGCCAAACTATTGCCAGGCATGGCCACGATGCGGTTCGCGATGCTATCAAGCTTATTTTATCCTTGATGAAGTTTCGCTTTCATCCAGCTCTCCCAGGTGACAGTTTTGTTTAAAAATTAAACAAATTTATCAATTTTATACAGGTGTTAGATGCTTTTTACTTTCAACTACATATTGGGAAAAAGGGTTTTATTGTAAACGTCCATCATCCAGTCACAATAATATGATTTAAATATCTTCATATTGAAATTGTTTTCCCATTGATTTACTCAATAACCAACTGGTTTGTTTCGCCTAACAAGGTTGTCTCCCGGGAACGCTATTCATCCGTCTATCGTTTTCCGAAGCTTTGACTACTGATTGACTTAGAGCCTGTTCAAACATCAATAAGGCAACCGAAATACCACAACTTGCCCCCAGCGGGACGCTAGAAGGCAGCCAGCTCATCGTGATAAGTTTAATTGAAATATCAAACCAGTGTACCAGATGCTTTGCATTTAAAGCTGTGGCTAATAGGATTTTGACACTGAGTTGACAATCATCTCTCCGGAGGTTTGCCTTACGCGTGGTGTTAAATTTTTGGTTACGCCGGAAGCAAATAGACTTTTCGCTTATTAATTTGTATCCTATCCTTCCTTTTGGGAAGGCGTTCCAGCTAAGCATACAATCAACTTGATTGTTATTGTCCTGGGAGCTGTTTCAGCTATCCGATTGGGAGCGTATTCATTTGCTAATGCATTGCAATACCAGCTTTTGTACAGCTTGCGTGTTTTTTTTTTCATTCTTCTTCAGGAAATGGTATCCAAACAACTTCAAGACAAACCATTCCCCCTTTTCTGCTACACCTTCGAATGTTGTGAAACGATTAATAAATAATTATTCAAAATTTTCAGCATGATTTACAACGCGTTCGCCAGGCACCAATGAATACTCGCACGGAAATATTATGCAAATGTTACGTTATTATTTCGATACCATCGCGTGCAATTGCCTCGGCCAATATTTCAATTTCCCACAGATTTCACGAACGGAAATGAGGCCCACCACATTCAAAGACTCGCTGGCTGTAATTCATTACATTCACTTAATTACCATCGGGCATAAATTGTTGTGCATTTTGCCATAAAATTCCCTAACTTTTGCCACCGAGTGGTACCGCTGCCTGGTTCGGGCTTTTTGGACGGTTTTTCGGTGCGTACTGTCATACGGCCCCCTTTTTCGAACGAATTAATTAAGAAAGTTATTCGGGAGCTTCATTTCATACCAAAAATGCTTCAGTCAGATAATCTTGCACCTTCGCTCGATTAATTTCATTTTTCCCGTATACACACAGTCGATCGACGGGAGCGGAAGGGAAATAACGGTTAATTTTAACCGATACCTTCCTTTCATTTTGTGAGATGATGTAATTTATAATAGGAATCGTTTTAATATATACATTTTACACTACGGCTGCTAATTATCAATTTAAAATTATGAAGTTTATAATGTAATTATTTCCGAAATGAAACTGAATAGGGTTAATAAGCTGCTTTGCGGAAGATTCTTTGGCAGGTATTGCATAGCTACGGAAGTGTATTCATCACATTACAATATTGTTTGAATGCTTCAATGACAGCAATGCCTAAAAGTATGCAAACTGCATTACTTATCATATTTATAGAAATGTTTGTAGTAGATGGTTTGTTTGGGGATTTTTGCATGAATTTTATATGGAAAATATTAGAAGAAAAAAACCGAAAGGAAATAATGCAAAAGCCCAATTTTAAACGATGCAACATCATGTTCCATTCGAGTTCCTTTTCGCAACCATCAAATTAGTATGCTGCGTACCATCAATGGTATCTGATTCCCTTCCAGCACGTATCATTGTTTGATATGGTCAAATAAACAAACTACAATGCAGCTATCCAAAAGTCAAACACACCCAAAGAACACACAGCCGTGCATCTTTTACCCCCAAAAAAAAACCGAACGATGACAGAAGACGCCCGTGATAACGATCACAGCCTTTCGGTGAGCAAGAAACCCAGCACATACCCCAATATTCCATTACACTGCGGTCTTGACCAGCACGTTGACAACGATTTCGATTTGGTGCGTGCTGTCAAGCGAACACACTCGAACTCGAATGCACCACAGCTACGAGACGATTCCGCACGTATACCTCGATGTAAAGTGGGCACCCGGGCAGCCAGGTCAAATGATACCACCCCAAGCGACAAGCTAGCTAGAACTTGCCGCTCTAAAGACGCTGGCCCACAAACTACAACTGCAGTCAAGTGTAATGATAAGCAGCATGCATACGGGAGCCCTCTGATTTGTTCATGGTGCAGCCAGTACGGCACAGCTCATGCATGCCAGCACGCAGCACCGAACGGGTAAGTGTTTGCATTCACCGATCCTGGACCCGGGGACAGGGTTTCAATACGAGTCGGTAAGTAAAGATGCATCGACCTGTTTCAATTGCTAGGTCCATTGTGCACCATCCACTGTCGGTTGAAATCTCGAGAGAGAGAGAGAGAGATACTTCGGTTTCGATACAACATTGTTTTACTTTTGTGTTGTCTCACCGGCAACGACACCCTCCGTTGGCATAAATCTTCAAACTCTGGGAAAAATGTCGTACGCTTCTAAGCACAGCCAAGCTTGCAGCCATTTGTCTCTGCTGTTTGAAGTGGTTGTGCTCGAGTGAATCGAATCGTACAATATGTTTGAAATGAGCTTTACCGATTATTTCATGCAACAAGAATTTTCAACAGGATTAACCAACCTTCACGGTGGAGAATGGTAGAATCAGGATGATTCTGGGGAAGTAATTTCTATCTCTCACCGTATATCATTATGAAGGGATGAAGTAGGATTAGTAACGGATGCATTGCGTTGTTTGATCATTGCTTTTTTATTATTTTTCAAGTATTTTATACCGACAGTTAATGAACCTTTGAACTCTTTTTGTATTGAGACGACGATTTTGATTTATCCACAACATTCTTCAACAAATTTAATGAACAACAATAAAAAAAACCGACTAACAAAAAATAAATACCAACAAAAAGTGTCATGAATTGCATACATTAGGGCGTTTATCTCCAATGAAACAAATCGGGTTATGAAACCTTAAAGACATTTCCAGAAGCCATGCATAGATTGAAACAAATATAAATTTATTATCTAAATATAAATCTTTCCGTACAATTACTAACAACTATGAACGATTTCAAGTATCAAAACTACGGACACAAAAATATGTTTATGGCGAATAAAAATTTCGTAATCCATTCGTTCCATTCCAAACATAAGCCTCGATGAGTTTTATGAGACATTCTAGACTCATGGCCCCTTCATCGAAACAATCGTTAAGTGGAAGATGAAAACGTTTCTTTTTCTCTGTTCACAACCATATAACCCACACAAAAGGCTTGCACTGTATTGCGAATGCTCATCACACAACCTGTCCTGTAGAGGGAAAAACTCTAAAACGACAGTCTGATGTCCTGAGCTAAGACTAACTTGGATTGTGTCCTTTATTTCTACAACTTTTTTTTGGGGGGGTTTTGTTTTTTTGCTGCATCATCTACCCGATTTGTTTAGTACCTAATCGAGACGAAAAAAAAGCCACAGAGCAAAACAAAGAAGAAGAAAAAAGCAAACACACACTCACGTCTTATCGTCGTAAAGCAAAAACGGTGTGCACATATGCTCTCGGTTTTGTGTGGCTGTTTTGGAAAGTTTTTATTGTTTGTCGTAATCGGGACATACCATACTTTACGGCATCGATAATCATTGGCCGTGATATTTTTGCTGCCAGCTTCGGATACGGTTCCATCCACACACTGGCTGGGGGAGGCGGGATATTTTCATTGTACCAGAAACTGATTTTTGTGGACGAACATTTCTGGGGAATGGAAGTACGCTCAAGTACTTGAGCCATTTTCTTTCGATCGTAACTGTGCTGGTGCGGGGTTGAAGGTGAAATGAGCATTTTATTTATGACCTTCTATACCGCTAATCGTACACCCCGTAACCGTAAATGTGTTTATTGGTGGCAATAACAATTAGTTAAAGGTAATTGAATTGTGCGAAATCTTAAAGATCAATTGCGAAACGTGTTATCTGTTAGGAAAGTACCTATTAAGTATATCACGCGCATGTACAGAGAGTGAGAGAAAAATCATTATGTGGCTTTTTTTTTGTTTTCTTCTGGGGCGACATTTTATTCGTTTGTTACGACATTTGAATGTCGCTGATCAAGCTTCCCATTGTTGCTTTCCCTTGTTGCTCTAGTGACCATGTCGCATTTAGTATGCACTGTCTGCGCTAAAAGCAACAAAGTACGATCAAAAATACATCAAATTAAAAAAAAAGAAGAAATAACAGCACACACGAGCGCTCGTTTGGAATTACAAAACATGCAAAAGGAAAGATTCAGTTGCATGTGCAATTCAATACGTGCTGAAGCTTATGTGCGAGTTGTTGCGCCGGTAATCTTTTCCATTCGATACTGCCATCAGTTCTATGAGCGGATTCAAGTCAAAGAAAAGGGCACGTTTCGTATGCAACGACACAAGAGTGATTTGATGGAGAACGTTGTAATCTGTGGAAGATAGACAAGATTACTATTTTTTAATTTGATTTCCATATCAAATGTTTCAAATGGTACAATAATCATATTATTCTGTTTAATACGTTTCGTGATTTTTTCTTATTATTTTTGGGTTTATTGACTTAAAAAAGTTACTTTATCAAACAGTTTAATATTTTTGAAAAATTATTTTCTTAACAAAATCAAGGTTTACTAGAAAACGCATTTGGAAATAAATTTCAACAAACGAAAGTTCCTTCAAATATTGTATGAAATAAATTTCTTATTACAGCATCCAAAAGAGAGGCGTCTGATAAAGCACACCGAGGCCAACCGAAAGGCTGCAGCAGCTCAGGAAATGCAATGTTTATCACCCCACACAGGAGAAATTTCGTGGAGTTTGCGCTTTAAACGGTGCATGATCTTTCTACCACTCAAATTCATCCCGAACAATTTCACCCCCAAAAACCCCAGAACCCAAAGGAAGAACCAAAGGAGCAAACTCATGGGATCTTCGAGTTTAAACCTCGCGCACCACGGCACCACGGCTACACACGGGGAACTCTTTTTATCGCGTCAATTGTTTCAACACATTGCTTCCAACATTGCATCCTCCTCGGCCCCCACTTACAACACGCGCCCATGATGATTACAAACCGGGCGTTCTCTCATTTTCCCGTTTTCAGTTACGCCGCTTGTTCGCTGCCACGTCTGCTGGCATCCGATGACAAATAATGACAAGACATTGCCCACGGCTTTCATGTTCAATTTCACTGATCCCGACAGATTCTGTGCTGACCTGTGGTATGGATTGTGCTGGATCGTGTGAGAGAAAAAAAAATCAGACAAAGTGTTTAATATTATCGAGAGCAATAAAATCAATGCAAACAAAACCGACAATAATGAGCTGTCAGGTAAATGTCGGCTTTAATATATGGAAATTGTTTCTCATCACTAGCGATAGAGACAATGTTTTGCGATCTTTTTTTTATGAAATGAAACGACAAGCTTGATTGAAACACTTAAACTCGTATGTACAGCGGTTTGAATGAATTTAGGTGTTTTATAAATTTGACACATGAACACTTAACAAACACCTTAATGTATGCAATGCGCACAACAATTTTCGTTTAAAGTTCATTTTTCGATACAATAACATTTGATAATTGATTTTACATTTTACTAATGGTTGCAACAAATACTTTATTTCAATTAACAAAACCCAGAAAAATTAATCAATCTTTACCCAATCAAGTCAGGGGATAAATTAATCGCTTTACATCACTCGCAGTACAATAAAGCCTTCTTACGTTGATTAAAACTAGTGTCGATTGTGTTTCGACTGTCTTTCGCTTCTCTTTCATGTACACTTCTGTGTACGAATAAAATATTACAAAACAACATTTGAATATTCAATCCTGCCGGTGGTTGAAAGATTGAATGGTACGATACCGTGTCTGCAGTTAGATTAGAAGCATCAAGTCAAGCATAGCAAAGTCCACACACACACACAAAGATCGACCAAAACACCGAATGCAATAAATAAGTGACAGATGGCCTGACTGACTGCAGATCATCCATTCGAGCTGTTAAAGTTATAATGCTTGAGCGAGGAGCAAAGGAACCGAACGACACGAACTGGGAAATGGTCTTGCAAAGGGAACACGAGAACAGTATACATCCATCTGTAAGCTGGTGGTACAATAAATTATGCAGCCGTCGAACATGGGTGTATCGGTACAAGGATGGAGAGAAGAAAAAAAAATCGTTCGAAACACTTGCACATTCTGGAGCGTGGAGTGAAATAACAATTTAACCAACAAAGGAAGAATAGATTCAATTCCACACAAG
Source organism: Anopheles funestus (assembly GCF_943734845.2). Lineage (NCBI taxonomy): Eukaryota > Metazoa > Arthropoda > Insecta > Diptera > Culicidae > Anopheles > Anopheles funestus. The sequence goes on along the minus strand of NC_064598.1, from coordinate 36,047,989 downwards.
CTCTCGTTTACATTTTTATTAGTCACACTTTGCTGGGATATGTGTACGGATTGAATCGAAACCGAGCACGAAACGGTGCTGTACTTCTGCCGTCTGCAGTTCATATGTTCTAGTATGTTTTGCGTTTTACTGCACTGACAATGATACATGTTGTGCAATATTATCAATCAACCAGATAACCAATCTTGTTTATCCAGTGCAGAAAGTAGCAACGAGTACAACAAATTAATTACAACTTCTTGTTATGAAGGATCGAGTTTTCCCAATTTTTCCCCAAATGAAAAACATACAAATACAGTATAATTAAAAAGGGTTTTGTAATATAACAACAAAAAACCACACTGATTTGAATCCCTTTTGACGAAACCCAAATGCGACTCAAAACACAATTTGCTATTGAGCGTACAACTAACAACCCGCGCGTTAAATTGTAATTTATTCCAATCGCACAATTTAAAGGTTTTTACATTATCCAAAAGGTTGGAATAAATTAATAACAGAATAAAAATGGAAGCTTCGTACTTGATTAAATTTGCATTTACCCGAGCAGAATGCTTGAGGGGATCGTGTAATGAATACCGTGCTGTTTAGAAAATAATTAACTTATCTTAATATTGCAACTGCTTGTGTTTTCTTATCCTGTGCAACAAAGTTGTTTTTTTTTTATTTTGATTTGATTGTCTAATTTTTAGTAAAATTTATACAACCTCTTGGTATGTTTAAGCCTTATCTTAAACGACTCTGTCCGAGATTCCCTCACCTGCTTCATTTGTCTCTGAACATTTGAACGTATCAAATGTCCGTTAGTCCTTCATGCTAATAATTAAAATACGCCCCCTAGTTCAACCATTGCATCGACATATGCAACCAATTCATGCGGTCATCAACAACCCAACTAGAACATCCTGAAAAGACTAGCGGCACACCGGTACTGGAGTCTTTGCAGCCTGAACGACGTTTGTCAATCTCCCACAATGTGCCATACACTGGGTGCAGTCTACTTGCTCATCATAACTGATTATACGAGTTCGAAAAGTTATTCGACAACATCAGCTTACTATATCTGGGGCAGGAAGAATACTCGTCACTCGTCGTCCGGATGCTGTCAGTCAACGGCGAATGTAGCATGATGGCAGTGCAAACGAACAACGAGAACCGTCTCAGTACTCGAAGCGTCCGGAACTCGCTGCCTTCAACAACGTGCAAGCAAGCAAGCTGAAAAGTATCCTACGGTAAAGCACCGACGCCAACGCCAGTTCGGAACACATTTCAATGGCATAGATGACGGAAACCTATTAATCTGAGCTCTTGCACAGATTGTCTAACATCGGATGCGTCGATGGTAGAAGAAACTATGCCAATCTCGTCGACGCCACAATCATCGGATTAAAAACACCTGGTACTAGTTGCTTCAAAATGCTGTTAGAGCTGTCAATCAGGACGGAAGGGTTTTTTGGGCTTAGACATCTGTACAACCGATTGTTTCCTCCAATGCCGATGCTCATTTATCGCGTGATTTATAGCCGTTTATGTGCGCGCTTCACGCTGTTTCGCTAGGAATACGAGCGCGGCTTCAAGGTTATCGTGGATGTTGAATATGTTTAGAGTAAAAACTTCGTAGGTTACTTTTTAAAAGTGAGATTTTTAAGCATTTTTATATATTAATCATAGCATTACTAATTAGTGTTGTTATCGACAAGATCGTGTTTCAAAATCCTTTCGGACTATAGCGCCATTCTCAGGCCACTATCCTGCTACGAGTATATAAAGTCATGGAAAGATATAAATGGCATGCCAAGATCTCTTGACGTTTAGGTGCCATAAAAACCGCCTGAAGGTATGCCTTAAGTTTATTTAGCATTTGTCCTTCGATAATCGACATTAGACAGGAGTAAAGAATATATTTTGTTTACTCTAGTCAATATCACTTGTTTACTTTAATATCAATATCAAATTAAAATTCAAATAGCAATTCAACTCAATACAAATCAATACAAACTGCATATTTTTCACACACTAATGATCGTCAAAAATAAAAAATAAAATCATGTCTGCATACTTTTAGGCGCGCTCGATCATACCAGAAGAGGTTGACAATTATTTAAAACTAATTTGACAATAAAACATTCTAATCGCCCAACTCACTCCGCGGATCGGGCAAAATGCAAATTTATTTTCATTGGAAATCGCTTGACCAAGTGTTGCAAACACGTAACGAGCCTCCGTAACAGCACATTCCAGCAATTTCATTGCTACCTTATTATTAGCCACTTTTACACAAGCATATCCACTGCATGGTGGTAAACTTCTAATCCAGGTAACACTTTCTCAACCTTAAGTCTGACAAACAACCAGCGGAATAATACTTTACGGTGTGCAACGTGTGCAAGCCCAGCTGCGGTACCGGCCCTTTTGGCCACAATAAACGAAAGCTGGACGTAGACGTTCTCACTGATTCAATTATTCTTCGCCTGTAATCTTTATAATGCTCATAAACGCTTTAACGAGAGCGAAATAACCATTACTTTCCCATTTGCGCACCATATGAGGGACGATAATTATGGTGCCAGGCACGAGACCATGTACATCCGCTGGTGTTGGTAAAACCAGCGGCACACCAGCGACGCTACGTACAGTGCGAAACCCAGGACCGGCTCTTATGGATTTGGTTTGCAGTCAGACAGTGCAATAGGGCGCAAGCAAAGGGCACCATTGCTGCTGCTGCTTGCTGGGTAAAGCTAACATTGATTACCGATTTTACTATTTACTAGTTTATGGTGAGTCTTAAACGATGTTCGACATGGTATTAAGAACGGTAAAGTATCGTGAAAAATTATTAGCTTACGCTGTTGCAGCTTTCCGCTTCAGATTGTACGTAATAACTGTCGTTGGAAGTGGATTTTCCACTGCATGCGTCGAGAATGGGGATTTTTTTTTGCAGGAACTTAAACAGATTAAACAATCAAAGGTGTTACAAATGAAATGAAAGTGTACTACAAATAAAAGAAATTATTCCAACACGCGATGAAACACGGATGAATACCTGCCACAATATAATTAGGATTTCGTTTATCCGATTAGAGCGCGCTTATCCGATCTATGAAAATGAACATAGATGCGCATTTATTTACAACATTGCAGTTATTTATGGGATAACGGAATAGATGAATACCCTAGTAACACGCTTAAAGAACATAAACAAAGTAACAAAAAAAATACTTTAGAAAAACTAAGATCTTTTTTACGTATCTAATATGTGGCTATTGTTTGTGAATAATGGATATATGGGATTTTTAAGAGACAATTTACTAGTAAACTATATAAAACACCATGTGAAACTATATTAAAACCTCGTAAAACTAAATCAATCACTGTAAATTATCAAAAACTAAATTTCTAAGCTTTTTGTGTTGGTAAAGCATAAAATGATTTAATTGCATACTGTCAGGCTGATTCCTGAAGTGCACATAATACGCTACTAGTAGTAATGCCTAATATTATGCAAACTGCATAACATAATATTCTTTCGTAAAATAAAAAGTGATATAAAAAGAACTTTCGATAAATAGAAAATTTATAGTTATATCAGATCATATTAAACCAATTAAAACTCGTGTCTTGGAAGAGAAGATTATAGGCGAGGATGCGTTAAGAAATTTAAGGACTCTCAAACATCATGTTTAAATACATGTACGGCTCAAGATAAACAGATATCCGCTTTACTGCGGTAGTATGCATGTGATTAACTAAACCTTTTTTTTGTAATAATAAGCCAATCATATGAAAATATGGGAATGCTTCTTCATTAAATTAACCATTCCTTTTTTGTTACCCCTAATCTTAAAACCACAAAGATCGTATCACCCCGACCGCAAACAAAAACACACAAAAAATGCTCCTTGATCTAGTTTTTGCTCTTTTCCACTACGTTTATTTCTTTTCCATTCCATTTATTTCATTGCATGCCAAGCATGCTCTACCGAAAGAGAGGAAAACAAATAGACGATGGAATGAGTTGAAACTAGCAAAACCAGCAAGAACAAGCGGCCGCATTGTCATATAAATTGACTCTATGCTTTAAATGAAGCAAAAGTCACAACTGACCAGACGGCGGTTGGGCACAACATCTGCAAAAAACAAACACACAGGCCCAACCGTAACCTAACCTCAATTTCGGTGGTGTTGCAATTCGTTTTTAAAAATATTCCTATGCGCTCTTCAGTGAGCCATCTGTTCTGCCAGCACGGGGCCACCCCTTGCTGAAGCTGCTCATTGCCTGGGAAAAATGCTTACATCGCGTTATACTATTTGTATTTCTATGTTTTTTTTTCTTTAGTTTTCATTTGCCTTCGTTGCGCTTTCCATACATCCATCGGTTCCCAGTTCCAGTAAGCCGGGTAAGCCAGCCGCACAATCTCATGCACCATAAAGATCGTGCGATAGCATCAAGCGCCAGGAAAGAATACTTTTACTTCCACGCTGTCCCGGCCATGTGGGCAAAATGGTGGAGCACGATCCTGTTACACCTCCGCTAACTCGCTCGTTTGCCAGCTCGCTGTGACAGTTTAAATTTGCATGCAAACAAAGCAACAAACAAAAAAAACCTCGGCAAACAGTTTCCTCGGAATATGAACCTTCTGGCCGAAACGCACGCACAAAAAGGCTTCGTTTGGCGACTTTCCCAAAAAAGCCCTCCGAATGCTAAGCCTACGCGTTTTCACTTGCGTTATGACAGTTGTTGCATGGGAATGTTGTTTTCTATTCCACCCTGCCATGCTTCATGTCTCCTCGCGCCCTACCTTCCCCGTCAAGCCTAACCTATGCGGATGTCACTGTCACCAAAGTCACGACAGTAGAGGCATCATTTGCACAAGGATAAATTCCACGACACGCACGCCAGACCTTAACGCACGACAAACGCCAAACGATGGATAAGCTTTGACAGGGAAAGCATTTCGTGAAATGCAAAATCCGAAAATGATGAGCACGCGTGGTTTTTGAGCCACCCGCAGCCTGAAATAAGTTTAAATCGTAAATAATTTATGCTCGCCTGGGCCGGGGCGAATGGTTTCCTACACGAAGACACCCGCGTGCGAACGAACCGTCGCATCCGGTTCCGCACATACCAACAACCAAAGCGTGATAACATCAGGAACGATACCGATTGGCACTGGTTCCCGGGGTACACTAAGGTTAATTTAAATTCACTCTATAAATTCCAAACAAACCACGGTGGACATCGTTTGTGAACGAAATAATGGACCGACGGCGATGAGATGGGCTTCTGCTTCTGGCAATATGGTCGTTAAATATTTATCGCACTCTGTCACAAGAATCTGACGGCTAGGTCCGGAAGGAATTATGTATCGTATGTGTAGCGAGAACGAATCTAGAAAGGCGATACCTTACGACAGATATGAAGTGATCTGGACTTGGCCACAAATGTAATTTCGTGATATACAAATGGACTACCAGTTTGGTAGCAAAACATTAAACCTTTAATATGTATTAATTTTTACTGTCCAATTTGTAACGGGCTTTGTTAGGAAATTGATATTTGGATGTACATATGTAGTGCATCAGGAAGAAATCTGTGGAAAAGGTGGTGAAAATCTTGTCTCTTTTTTCAATATTTGGCTAAAGACCGTTTACCTAAAACTATTAAAATATCAAGAGATAATTTGAACTCAATCTCAATCCATACATCATCATAATGATTATAAAGGAGAGTTTGGAAGCTTTGAAAGTCTTGGACGACGTACAGACACACAAACTCCCCGAGAACGTTTGACATAAAACAATTGACTATCAAACGGTATCGAACAAGTTTTTCGAATATTTTTGTTAATGCCTTAAATGACAATTCAATTCCAAAGTAACTTCACAAAAGCTTATTCTGATAATGTATGTAGTCATATAATACATTATTTCCTTTAATTACATTGATTTATGCATTTTAAGAATATTTTTCTTTGCAAGCATCAACTCTATTTAATGCCCAAAGCAAATTTTGTGAATAATATTTCTATAACTTTGCTTCTTAAAGTGTTTCGTAGCTATGGGAATATACATACATTATCCACCCTGCGATATAATAGTTTACAATTTCCAAACAAAATACTTGAACAATTATGCAAAACTTCTTCCCTAGCCATCATCCTAATTATTCAACTTTAAGCATTATCCATTGAAAATACTTGCAAAATGCAAACGTCTTTGTATCGTCGCCAATCTGTACAAACTTGCATGTTGCACTATTGTTTGCCACGAAGGATTAAAGTCACTTCACGGCAAATGGCAACAAGTACCGTTTCCCACTTCTTGGGAAAAGTTTTACAACGCTACAATATTTATAGCATTGCACTTTTTTGCAACCAAACGAACCTCGCCAGCTACAGAAGCAGCCACTGCACGACCATCGAAACCTTCCCGTTCTACCCCGTTTGGGGCAATTTATTTTCATCGCCCAAATCTTTCCACGGCCACTTTAAAAATAACACATGAATGAATGATTTGAATAAACTGTGCAAATCGGTTCAATATTCCACAAGGGGGAATTCTCGCTTTCAGAGCAATTTCGTAGTTTTGTGGCATACAAGGCTGTGTTTTTTTTTTTTTTTTTTTGGTTTGTTTTGTTCGTTGCCGTTCTGTGTACTGCTGCAAGTACTACTGTTTGCCTTGGTTTCGGATGTGACAACGCGGTGTATGAGCCGTTTTCCGTTCCGTTTGGCCTTCAGCTCATTGAATATGAATGTGAAATAATCGGAGCGGGAAACTTGCTCCACCAAAAAACGGCTCCACCAGCATCGGCTGGGAAGGGAATCTGCTGCAACATCGGTACTTCGGCAATTGTCCCACTGCGGCCCGCTGCCGTCCGCAACGATCACGTACACAACGCCAGTAAATAATTGCCGCGCTGTTGTTTAATTGTTGCCAGCAAATGAACCGATGCAATGCGCGAGCTGAAACATTAGCATCGCCGGGTGTTTCGGGGGCAAAAACGTGTCTCACATAGTGTTCCTTTTGCACTGGGGTGGGGTTTCTTAAACGGGAGCCATTTTGTCACTTTGGACCATTGGTTTGCTTCGTTTACATAGGAATGCTTACATGAAGCGCTGTTCAATGTGATGTTGATGTGCTCCTCCTGGGAGAGACGTGTAAAATATTAACATGTCTGAGAAAATTAAATTATTTCATTAATAATTTTGTTCACTAGACATTTGTTTGTTAATTTTATGTTCAACAAGTGTTGCTTGTTGGGGCAGCCCGGTGGTACATGTGATAAACGGCGCCCGTCCACACGGCAGGGACCGGGTTCAAATCCCACCCGGACCGTCCCCCCGTAGCATGGACTGACTATCCTGCTACGTTGTAAAATAAGTCTTGATACGGCCAGGCCGTTCTAACCGAGCAAAAAAAAAGTGTTGCTTGTTAAAATAGTAAAATCATATTTTTATGTTGAATTTGTGCCTATAGGTATCCAATTTACAATATCGTTTAACTGCCACGCTGAAATCATAATAAAATTTATCTTCAAACACCCAGTTCAACTAAAATAATTTTAATAGCATACTTTCAGGCGCATCACAATATAATCAAGCGTTATTACACTGACACGGAGCAATGTAAAATATTTCTCTACAATGTTTTGCACTGTTTGTCAATTACTCACAACCTTATTATACACCGAATGGTATCAAGTGAAATGTTCCGAACTTCTACAAGCAACAAATAAATAATGACGCTTTATTGCTTCGTATCCTTCGCATATCAGCCACAAATTTCACCTCAACGTAACCCCTAGTGTAAACAGCATCCTATCCCATCCTATCCACCACCGACCGTTGCTTCGCTATTTGTGAATGGCTTGAATAAATCTCGTCCACTTCAAACGTTCGCGCCCACGCGCGATCTGGACATGCGTTCCGTATCTCTTCTCCACGGGTAGCAATCAACCTTTTGCTTCCTGTCGATAATGAATATTTCCTTGCCGAGCACACAAATTGCTCCACAGACGATACCTCGACACACAAACACACACAACCAAACAAAACTGCCGGCTGCCGATTTCAATTACATCCGAAAATTCCAATGTCCGTGCCAGAAGAAACTTACCGGCGAAGGCGGAGCTCGGTCAGAAGCTCGCAAGAACGTTTGCACATCATTTTATTTCAAACGAAATAATCAACCGGCTTGCGTTTCGCACTCGACGAGCCCGTGCCGATGCGAGTTCGTCCGGGCAAGACGAACGAGCCGTTCGCTTCTATTATTTACATCCAACACTTGCTAATGATTTCTCTCCTGCTGCCGACAAGAACGGTTCCCGGGGCGTCGGCTCTAGAAATATTCACAACTGAGCTGTTCGCCCGGTTCAAGTTTGCTGTTGCTCGGGTAACTTGAGCGGGCAATAAAAATAACAGTGCAACAGTCATCATCACGTGCCTTTGCAAAAACCGATCCCTGCAGACGGGGCAGTCGATGTACAAGCGTGGTGCAACTAGAGGACCTCGCCCCGGATAGTGACACAAATACAGCACGCTCGTGCAAGTAACAAGCAAATGATTGAAGTAAATTGAAGCGATGACTTCAAATGGATTGAAGGACGTGTCTAATCTGCCCGGATCAACCGATAGGCGAGCCCGGTACTGCATGGCCTTTCCCCATCCCGCAGCATAAACCGCAGTAGGCATGCTTTACGGCAAATGGTAATAGCGTCTTGAAACACGAGCACTCTAAACGGATTACAAGATCTCCGTTAACCTACGAGTAGTTCACACCGAAGATCCTTCCGCACAGCAGCGGACTATAAAGCGAATAGCATTTGCACGGATTGCATGAAAAGCATTTCTGCTGTGGACTGTGAAACCCCAAACCAAGGTTTCCAATTTATCTACTGTCCACGAGACGTGTATGCATGTGTGTGTGTGTGTGTGTGTGTGTCCACTTCATCCCGAGCGGGCAGCTCAGCAAATCTTTACCGGTCGGCCAGTCGGAAGAGGATAATTATCACACAATAACGTTACACTAAGTGACGCCTTCCAATGTGGACGTGTGGCGCAAGGAATTTGATCACTAAACAGGCAGCCCATCCGCAAACACACATCGCAGCCTGTACACATTTAGTGTTACCGTCAACGCTGCGGTTACCTAGTTTATTGCTGAACATGCATCACGAAACACCGCAATTGGTCACGGTCGCGATTTGAAGCGGGATTGCAGGACAGACGGTTTACGTTGGTAATTTATTATTAATGACTTGACAGCATACAAGTGAGTGTAACGGTGAGTGAAGGTGGTAGATTCGTTGTGCCGATGTGTGCAAACACAAATGTTGCTCTTGAAATTTTGGCTACATGTAAGGTTTTACTTGTACAGATTGCATTCTGGCATTAAATATTGCTTAACGTCATAATTACCTGATTTGCATAAGCCAGCTCGCATGAAAGGTGTTTGACAGCGAGATCATCATTTATTTCAACGGGCTTTACCTACCCAGTTAAACGCAGGACAAGGTACCGTTTCACCGATTCGAGAAGGAATTATCTCCCATACAATGTGTTTTTCTATCCCCGATTTTGTTACAAATAATTTATCAAAATCTCCTTTTCAAACTGACGTAAAATTCGAGGATTCTGTAAAAAAGCTTCTTCTTTGTGGGATTTTTTCAGGACTTTGCTAGAGCTTTCGAGGATTAATAAAAAAAGTGAGAAAAACTTATGGATAACAGTGAGCTTTTGGAAATCAATATCATTTTATTGATCATATCTTTCTACTCATTGCCAGTTCCTTATATTGCAGAATAAGGTTCCGTACCCATGACGGACAGGCGTTTGATTCATCTACTAATAGTCTTGGGAATAAATCTCGTGAAAAACCGCAGTTGCGGCATTCGTTATGTAATATTCCGATGACGTCAGGACGTATATCTGTGAATGCAAGAGTACATGAGAAAGTAAATCAATGAAATCCACGAGGACATAAGGACATAAATCATAGGGAGTTATAAATAAATACATATTTTCAATTATTTGCCTTCTATTTTATGTAACTTATGAAATAAGTATGACGTCAACAGTATTTCACATATTATAGACTAGTTTCTTTTTTACTACTCTTTAGAATAACCAACAGAATAGCTCTCAGAAAGAAAAAGTCTTATTAAAAGTTGTGATTGCATACCTATCAGGCTTGAAGAATCATGGTTGTACTTGGATAAAATCGAGTTCAATTTCATGTCGACGAAAGTCTCAAGGGAGATAACTACGAGGATGTTATCAATATGTGCACTCCGATCGTAAAACTTTTGCGCGTACAACCGACGAACGATCAACATGCTTTCAATTTTCCATCATAACTTTCGTTCCATTTTCTTTACTACACGAAACTTAAACCACAATAGGAAACTCATACACATCGAAAGCTAAGTATACATACGAACAGAGCGTGGAGTAACATTTAATAACAATAAGCGTTCTTTAATACCTACTTAACTACTTGCCGCACATCGTCCCAAACTCATAGGAAGTTACATCTGCTATTGAGTGACGTAAAGTAATCAATTGAATAAGGTTTTTCTTTCTTAACAAACCGTTTGCAAACGTATCCAAAGCAATAGAAAAAAACACCTTTCCGTACACCTGCAGAAAACCCATTTTCTACATTTTAAAATATGGCACCAACAAACGTTGAAACGTTGCATGTCTCGGTAACGCCCCAAAGCGCAAGGATGTTTTCCTTGGCACGCTGGGAAATTGTGTCACCCGTGAGCTTTTCATTTTTTCTTTATCATTCTTTCGCTTGCAAAACTTCCCTGTAACAATTTGTTTTTTTCTCTCTCTCTCTATCTTCTCAACATTTTCTGTAACAAATTCTACTTCTTTACCTCGCTGCAATCTACAGTTTCAGGACGGTTTTATGCTACATCCTGTGATGCCACAAGTTTGTGGTTTGCGTGCTTTCTCGCAGCATTTGTTTCATAGTTAGGTGGCTGGTGCTTTATTTCTTGCATTGTTATACCATGGTGCGCGATAAAAAAAAACGAAACGAAACCAACACCCAGACAAAAAGCGCCCTCAACCCAAAACAAGCACAATCATCATCAACCCGGGAGCTATTGAGCCACACGCCAAAGACGCATCGTGCAGATTTGAGTGTTGTTTTGTTTCCATTTTGTTGATATGCTTTTGCGAGCGAAACCCAAGGAAAACAACATGAAACCATTGCATCGGGATGGTACCGTGGAACGCCACAGCGAACAAATGGTGCTTAGACGAAAGCGAAACGATCATGGGAAGTGCCGCCTGCGGGCAAGTGTTTGGGTTTTTTTTTTGCCTGCAGGGAATCATAAGGAAGAAATATGTACCTATAATGGTTTCTGCGAAAAGAGAAAAAAGAGGAACACTTACAGGCAGGAAAAAAGACATCAATTATTGCTTGTGTTTGTAATTGGTTTGATTAAGTATGATGAAAAGCCGGTTGTTTGCTGGCAAACGCGGTTTCAAGAACATAATAACCAGAGGCTAGAACAAAACATCTTGATGTTCCTTCCTCTATCGGCAAGGCGCAAGCTAATCAGAGATACAACCCAATGTATCTCTGATTAATTATGCCTTGCAATTGTTTTTGTTAAATCCACATTTTAAAATGGACTTGGTGTCGGCTGCGTACTGCAGATCAGGAGTCTTGTAAATATGCGGAAACCAGAGGTATACCAGAGGCCGTAACCAGAAGTATCAGTGGACGGCGAAGATCTCGATGTACTTAATCAAGGAGATCTGCTACTAATATACTTAAAATTGATTGAACTCAGGCAAGCCGCGAATTCAATAAACGCTTTGTTGCGGGGAATCGTGCCTAATATTAGCTTCACAAACTCCCACGATGTAGATGACTCCATCAAGATACGTAATGAAGTGTATACCACACTCTGATACGTCCGGTAGTCCTCTATGGCCACGTGTCTTGAAGACAGCTAACAGAGGACACCTACGAAGAATCACTACGGAGGATCTTTGTGACCTTTTTGTGAGTAGGCCGTATGAAGCAGGATACATCGGTTGGAGCACGTGTTGAGCATGCCGAAGTCATGTTCTACCAAGAAGGTGCTCGTCAGATGAATGTCTTCTTGGCTGTAACAAGTGGAGCCAAACCTTTCATTCATTGGATGCAGGTGGGGAAGAAGCACATCACTTCTGGGCCGAAATTCCTTGAAACGGATTGGTAGATAGGCCATTTCTGCACGACGTGCTCAACCGCGAACGGGTCAATGATGATGAATACAATTTTTTTAAGGCGTGAGTTCCAACAAACCACAACCCTGCATAGGGGGAGACCTTTAAGATTTCCTCTTCTTTCGTGGAACTACAACCTCAAAAAGTCTTGGTCTGTCATTTCCTGACTTTATTTTCCTGCAACATGATAGTCAGTCCTGCGTACGAATTTACGGTCCGCATGGGATTTCGGTACCTGTCTTTTCATATAAGACCAGCTACAACCTACACAAGCTAGCCATTATGTCTATTAATGCTACAAGTAATATTTATTTTCCGTAGAATATATTTAACGAAACAAAAAAACCGATTCTTATTTGTACAATGATTATTTAACGCTTGCAGTATTCATTCGCAGCTGTTCAATTAACCATAAAGCACGCTTATCTCGTCTATACACAAACGTGGAACTTGTTTTTATTTGCTTGTTCGTTTCCATCATCACAGCGTTAAACTTACCGTCGTAGGAGGACATGAAAGCTTAACATTACATTTGATCTTCCACTTTTCTCGCACAAAACACCGCTTCAAACGGAACAACAAGCGCGAACGAAGAAACCGTTTGCCCAAAAGTTCCACGCTGAAAATGAGCATGAGCATGGGTAAAAGAAACCCTCACTTCCTCACATATCTTACATTACAATCTATGCACGCCAAAAACTTTCTACCAAATCTTACCCATCTAGGGGTATGTTTTAAACCAGGCAGCGTAACAGAAAATGGAAAGCTACCTCTGCAGAGGTTTTGCTGGGGTAGAGGAAAAAAAAACTTTTCAGTTTCCATAGCATTTGCTGGCAGTGTAAATGGAAAGTTTCTTTGTGGTATGTGTTATTTTCCTCCAGTTTGTTTTGTTTTTGTTTTCCAAAAATTCTCTTTCGTCCGGTGTATTTTCTTTGCATACCTTTCTGTCTCTCTCTCTCTCTCTCTTTCTGTTCTGATTTACCAACGCGTAGTATTCCACTTCTCTTGTCACACGTACATGGTACACACTCCTATTCTATCTGCTTTCTATAAGTTCAAAAAAGTATAGAAGCAAAAAACCGAAATGAAGACAAAAATCACCTCCCACGTGAAGATAAGCGAGAAAACAAAAAAAAAACACAACCCAATCCAACCACGGCTTCTGTTGGATAATTCAAAGTGTCTCGGGCAGGATATGGAGGATTTTCCAGTTTTCTTATTCCCAACCTCTCATCCCACACCGGGCTGAGACGGTGCTGTTCGGGAGCACATTTGCCTGAGCTAAATTTCAATTAAATAATAGTTCTTAAGGTGGCTTTAAGATACTAATTTATGCTGACAATGATTGTTCCATTTGCACGGTAAAATTTCCATCTTAATTTTTATACATCAGCTCGAGGGAAAAAGAAAAAAACAGACAACATGGAAGTATGCAAAGATGTGCTAAAGAAGGAGAGCTAAAAACCACTGTTTCGTGGTAGACCAAGTTTGCAACAAAAGAACAAATAACATAGTTTAGCAAACATATTTTCGCCCTCAGCATAGTAAAATGCGTTCCGTGTACTTCCGTTGTTTTTTCTTTTCGGGGTAAATAAAATGAAACAAGCTCTGGCATGATGGCGAGAAAAATGCAATATTCTACAGAAACAGCTTCTACATGGGAAAGAATGATGATAAAATGTAACCCAAAAAAAAAGATTTATTTTCAAAAAGATGAGCAAATAAAACAAAACATAACTAGTTTGAATTACTTTCACAACCTCTTTTAACACTCTTTCATCACTTTCAATAGATGTTAATCTTTCCGATAGAAACCTTCCAACTGCACTGTTACAAAACCCATTCGGTAATCTTGTTACAAGTGAATAAGTGATTTGCAAAATCAATATTGAATGAGCAATCTACATTTAGAAAGCATTTCTGATACGTTTTGTCATAGTCCACTTTAGACTTTATCGGTCGATCTGGCTTGAGGCTATATTTTGATCCACGTCGTCTATCCATCTGCACGAATCTTAACGTAGGCTGGCAGCTGGTGTCCATTTGTCGAAACAGTTTCTTTCAAGTGGCGAAGCTAGTTTTTCATTGTCAGTCAATAGATGTAAATGTATTCACATAGTGACCATCACAATCCTTTATCCTTCGTATAATTCTAACGAACATCGTGTAACAACGATGTACATACAGTTCAAATTCCCTCTTCTATTGAGTTCAAGTGTACAGAGATGTAGTAGATTTAGTTTAAAAAGTATTTAGAGATTTAGATTTAGTTTAGAAGTATTTTTTTATTCATATCTACTATCAGTTAAAAACGTTTAAATTTTTTGAAAGAAGTATTTCATCTAATATGTTCATTTAATATTGAATATTTAATATATGTCATACTGTATGGTATAGACCAGGACCAGTACAAAATCCCATTCGGAATTCCTCCGTATAGAGGACTACCTACCGTTCTTTATGTTTGGCATTTACATTATGTTCATTTTGCTCTACTCCGTGTGACTTTCTTTTGTTTTATTTTATTATTTACTTTTATTTTTTTTATTTTACTAGCTAATCATAATTATTATTTCATTTTTGATCATTACTTGGGTAAAATAGAAATACATTTAATCTTCTTTGTCTAAAATAAACTAACATGAAAGATAGTAATAATGAAATTAGCAGTCTCAATGTAAGTGATCTTCAAATATTCATCGCACAAAGTACCGTCAATTACAAGGAATCACCTTCCGAATCATGAACTGTTTAAAGCATACCACCTGTGCAAACAGCAAAAGAGCAAATTGCCGATCCAATGGTGGGTACACGTGCATCTGTTCCTGAAGCAAACCAGCGTCCGAAGCAATGAAATTTTGACACTCGTACGAACGGTAACGGATTTCATCAGACCCACGTCAACCACTACGAAAGGTGGAGTATGAACAAGAGTAAATATATTCAAAAAACTGTTACCACTCTCGCATCGTTTGTTTTCATCGAAGGAACGGTCCAATAAAATCGATTAAATAATTTAAATTTTATCGAAAAATAGTTTCTTCCATGAATGACTTCCCCAGCAAGAAACACTGTAGCGAAAAACATATCGTTTGCAGTGCATTATGCTGCAAAGGAAAACATTTTTGAAATAACATAACAATTTCAACCACAGCACAGAATTTTCCATCTCACAAAGCTTTTTGACTGAATGAAGCATGGCAATGGAGAAAAGGGTACTTCCATCACCAGCACCACCTATCTTAAACGAAAATTGAAATGATTTCGAAACACTTCCATCACTTTGGCTCGCTGCCAAAAACCGTTTCGCTCAAGCGTTCAGTTCAACCGACAAGAGCTTCCACACTCCCATCAACTACTATTGTTTTTCAGTGGAACAAATTGTTGAAATTGCTCCGACTATTAAATGCATTTCAAATTCATGAATTTTGCAATGAGTTGAAAAGTGCCATTTCGGCAGCATTACTAGTAGCATCACACCGCACGTCGCTAAAGGTACACGTACGTACCGCTCAGCACCTTCCGTTCCGGATGCAAATTACAGTTCCAATTCGGTCACATTGGTGCTTTTCACTGCGTGACGACACGTGCACATCCCCTCGAAACCTGGGAGAAATGAGCTAATCAAATTACATTTTACGACCGTACACACACTGCCGGCAATATGCTTGGCAAAACTGTCAAACGACCAAACACACGATACTATTGCATCGTACCGCAAAGCACCAGGGAAGGGTAATTATTTCGTCAAATCGTCATAAACCACCATCGAGGTGATTGCTTTGGAAGAACTAAGGAGCATAGTTTATTGTGATGGTTATCGTTTAAATGGATGCCACGAATGGTTTTTTGAACTTTGCATATTGATCGTAAACAAATACTGACGATAAAGCATATCTCATCAATTTGTGATCATCAAGCGGTAACTGAGTCGACGACGACGTCATCGGACGTAGTAAAAAAGGATAAAGTAAGTTAATCTCGACGATAAGCTATTTAATCTCGACTTCGTAAGCTATTTATTTCATGAGTGAGTCAAATGTCGCCGCATGAGTGTATTGACACTTCACGAGTTATTTATCTCAAGAGTTATATAACTCTTCCTCTTTCACAAATTTTATAAACATCGAAACAATAAATAATCTTTTCTTTATTTGATTGATGAACCCCTCCACCCACTTACGGTATACAATTATTGTACCGATTGGTGATGCGGAATCATGAATCCAGTCCAGAGTGGAATCTTAAATCCACTGCGACTCCATCTTCAAGATTTGAAAAAGGTTTCTTCTAGGTTTTCCGCAGCTTTTATTGGTTTGGAAAGCTCCGTTGCCATCGACGACATTATTTAAACACAACAAGAGATAGTTTTCCATAATTTAGTAACGCTGTTTTTCGCTGTTCTGTATCACTTTGTTGACAGCAGCAGTATGTTTTTAATGCTTATTTTTAAGTGATTGAAATGATTGAAAGAGATTGACCCATCACTAGTACCGATGCATAACTCTTGAAAGAAGTCAGTTGAAAAATTTCCTCATTGCGAAGACTCATTCAATCGGAGTCAATTCAGTTTTATATCTTCTACACTTCCTAAAATAGATTAAAATAGAAAGCCTTAATCTATGCTACTCGTTTATCATAATTTTATTCCTTACATGATTTTAAGACAATTAAGGGTGTATTTATGATTTATTGATTTTCGAATGATGAACCTTGAAATCTGTATCATTAGTTTAAATTAACGATTGACGAAATAATTAACCAAGCTAGTTAAAGAGTAAACATAACTTCTCTCTTTCGCCCGATAACTAATCACCTTCCTTTCGCCGTCACCCAAAAACCGATTGGCACTAATCTTTAAATGCCACAAGTGAAACACCCTTCTACCCAAAAACAGTAATTGTCTAATGGAATACCACATAATCACAACCACCAAATCGTGGTTGCCGAAAGCTACTTTAAAGGAAAAAGAACCCAAACCACTACGATTCGCACCACCGTTGTTACCGCTCTACAATCGAACCGTCACCATCATCGCCGGGTTACGGCTTTGAGCTGATTAATTTTCTCGAACTCAATTACCTGTAACGAGTTTAAACATTTCCATCACACGGTAATCACATTTACGGTCTGGCGAATAGTGTCACACATATCATCGACATCCCGTGCAGGAAGGGCGTTCGCTTTCTGCGCTTCCTGCGTGTCCCCGAAAAAGGCATCGGATCGACGACACAACTACGAAACCCATCCTTACCCACCAACAATACAACACACGCTCGCTTTACGTCTTTGGTGAACAACGAAATTTTCCACCATCGCCTGCGGGTGACAAAACAAATCCTTCGACCCGGTTTTCATTATTCCATTAAAACTTTCGACAGCACTATCGTGTGGGTCCGTGGGTTTTGTGGTTTTCCGGGTTTCGGTTGCTGGGAGGTTTTGGAAAGTGGATGGAAGTATTGCAAACACAGACGTTAACGTGCCAATTTTTTTTGTTTGCACCAGCTAGCTCACGACGAAGACAAGATGCTTGGACAGGTTAGTCCCGATCTATAATTATATTAACGGTCATCGAATTTTGCAAGGGTGAAAAGAATCCCCAATAAGGGATAAGGAAACGGAAAAGGGTTCTATGAGACCATCACAATCAATTGACAATCAATACGAAACTTTATGGAAAATACAGTATTTATCCGGCCAGTTTAGTGCTATACTCCAGCCCTAAACTTCTTTCTAAAAACCCATCTTCGGTGGCTTCAAGCAATCTTGTCTAAGCAGACTTTAACGTCCAAAGCCCGCTAATCCTATAAATTAATGAGTTCACAAACAAAAATAGAGACACTTTTAATGGAAATTTCAAAGCAACATAATCTACCTACAAAAATGGAACGCTCACAACGATCTTCACACAGAGTCTCCCATTTAAAGCGTCCTCTTATCTATCACGTCGTGGCTCGCGTAAAGCCTTATCCCTTCAGCCTCGCTGCACAATTCTTCCAATCGGGTTTTGTGGTCCATTCTGAGAACGGGGGGAAAACACTTCGTAAAGCACTAGGCAGTTCGGGACAATGATCCCAAGCGATCCCACGTGGGCTTGATTTATTAGCATTCCGAGAAATCTTCAACTCGTTTGTACGAGTCGGACTCCGGTGCTGGATGAGAGCAAAGCCAAGTTTGTATTTCATCTTCTAGGTGAGACTCTGGAACGAACATTCGGTCTCGTTCGATTACAACGACCATACATAGAGGGATGTCCCAAAAGGCAGATCCGTTCTAAAAGATGCAATAAGTTTAAAAATGTAAAATTTCCCTTTTAAAACATACATTCTAAAACACAGATTGCATACTTTAAGGCAAATTTTACAACTTTCTTTAAAAACGCCTGATAGTATACAATTCGTGTTACAAATTTCACTTGATATGGCGCTGCTAGAAGCTTAATTACTTCTTTTCGGGAAATTCGGCCACCTGGGTGTAGGTACACTTTTCCCGTAGTTCAATCCTTTACCCTTTTTCTTTGCCGGTAAACTACACTTTCTGAAGCTGCTTTTGTTCAGGTGAGCGATTTAAAACGTTGTCCACCAGGAAGAAGCACCGTTCGGGATCATGTTGACATCGCCAGCATAATGCCATTGACCACATGACATTTAGCCCGGACGTTTTTTTTTTACTTTCCGTGTGCAACTTCCGTTTCAGGTCCCAGTGTTTGCTTGGCTCTCTGGCCAAAAAGGAAATATAATACTAGCATTCTCTTACCCATCCAGTGCCAAAATGAAATGGACGTGAGGTCTTTTACGTACGGAATTTGGTAGAAACGGTCTCTGTATCCCCGGCATCGGATCGGTTTTATTCTGCCGTTCTTTTATTATTTCGGTACCGAACGATTGTGCTGGTACAAGAAGTGGTACCATCCGTAAGTTTTTTTTTTTTGGCAGGGAGGGCTACAGTCCGTGTGGAACTTTTCCCGATTGACCATCAGGATGGTTTGTTGTGGGTACTGTTAGGGGTGAGTAGATGTGGTGGTTAAACACATAATGCAACATTCGTTCTACGCTGTCTTGCTGGCTACAATGAAGTTGCTTCTCGCAACCAGGTTAACCGGCTTTCGTGCACGCCAGTCGACATCGAGGGATTTTGACATTTTCCGGTCAAAAGCGGATTTGGCTCTTCGCATTCGATTATGAGACGTACCCGCTTTCGAACTTTTGTTGACGCACAGATATAGGTGTGCAGCTCAATCTAACCTTTTTTTGGTATTCTTTTTCTACTTGCTCAATCTTCTCAAAAAGGAAAACAAAACCACAGAAGAAAAAAAAACACCCCAACAGGATGATACAGGGATTAAAGTCGTAAGAAACTTCACCTGTCAGCTCCAGTTCGAAAGGTCACCGGGACGAACTGTATGCGTGTGTGTATGTGTTTATACTGCAAATCATTTACTATCAATCATTTTGCCGGTATACCGAAGCATCGGAAACATATTTGAAATGAAGCCGCCGTGTTCCTGACAGTGTTAAATAAAATGGGAAAACCGAACTCGTTAACTATCCCCAAGCCCATCAACTTCGACAGGTTCGCGCAAAATAAAAACAATAAAATGGACACCCTAGTTCCTATTAAATAAAAGCCACAAAACTACCACCGGCGGAAGAGTTCAACGTCAATATTGTCATTAATTTTGCACACACCGCTCCATTTCGCAGTTCATCTGTCCACAAATCGCGGTCCACGAAAACTTACAACCTCGCCAAGCGAACCAAGCGTTGTATTGGCGGCGATGGGGTGGAATCTGTCCGTTTGTTTACGTACAATCTCATCACGGAGTTCCCCCCGGAACCGGAACTAGCGGCCGGAACAACACAATCCTCTGTTGCGAATTTATTATCCTGCCAAACACGTGTGCTTCGTCATAAAATATTATACGGTGATAAACATTTTCTATTATCTCCTTTGTACCTTCTGCATCTCCTTCCTTCATGGACACCCGTATGCGTGCACAATTGCGTGCACCTGGCGAAATCGATCGGGTGTGAACTAAGCCATGAATACTGATTCATTTGCACTCTCACCGGCTTCAGCTGGGTAATGAAGTCGACAATAAGGGATCGTCGACGGGGATCGTTCCATTGCATGCGGTTGATCATCAAACATGTGTGTCAACATGTTGGGAATATGGTCCTGATGATATAGTTTTATGTGTGAACTCTACAGCCTGCCTTGTGTGTCCTGCCAGAGTGTGTGACACTATCATTAACGGTGCTGCAGAGAGAAAGCAAAAGAGGGCTGCTCCCGCTGTCGATACGAATTGAATGCATTTCATCGGAATGTATCTATGTCGACTTCCTGATCATTAGTGCACGCAGGGCACGTACGTAATTGCATTGGCACACTAACATGACACAACATTATACACCCACTCACCGCCCTTTGCCATTTGACATGCATTGCATAGTTTAGTTATTATTTACTGTGTACGTTCATTTGATGTGGTTGTGTAGGATAATCGTTCAAATATTTTTTTTTTTTTTTTGCTCGGTTAGAACGGCCTGGCCGTATCAAGACTTATTTTACCACGTAGCAGGATAGTCAGTCCATGCTACGGGGAGACGGTCCGGATGGGATTTGAACCCGGTCCCTGCCGTGTGGACGGGCGCCGTTTTTCACATGCACCACCGGGCCGCCCCTAATCGTTCAAATATTTCATATTTATTTATTTTTTTTCTGGAAATAATTTCTTCGTCAACAAAAGTTGTTGTTTATCGACGGGAAAAATAGTTTAATTTTTGGAAAAAAATACCCTCAAAATGTCTGAAGTAAGCACATCTGTTGGGATTCAATACACAATTCAACTGAGAGAAATCTTTGCAAGAGTACCATTACCCTCACACCAAAGAGCTTAACCGAAAGGGAACCGATCTACTAAAGAACAAAAATAGTTAACCAATAAAAATCGATTTTGTTGCTTTTTGGAAAACATAAAAACAGCATCTCTAGGTATACTTTACTCTTACAAGAAAACCCATTTATTTGAGCATTATCTTTTCGTTCCATTTGCTAACCACAATATGTTTGGTTTTTTATCCACACACACACACAAAAACCCACCAACTATGTCGACCACAATAGTACACCATATGTTATCCGGTCGAAAAGAAAACCGCCAGTCCAGTGCACCAGTTATAGCTACTATTTATGTTCTGATTAAGCACTGGCTAGCATCTTAATTTCTGCACGGTTGCAGCTGTAACTGCGATAAACGAAGCGACTCACCCGGCTTTATCGCCTTCGGTTTCGAGCATTTTATGCCTTTCTGATGCCTGTATTTGCGATCGTGAAGCGATCTACTCTCTAACATCAATGTCAACGCCATCATCACCATTACTCGCCATCGTCCTTTCACCCTCCCTCTAAACGATCCTGACTTTTCTTACACTCTGGTCGAAAGTAACTTTCGTTTTGTTTCAGGCAAAGTTGCTGCTGTGCCGCTTATCGAATGGAACATAAAAATTGGTGGGTAGGGCGGGAGGGTACCACATCGAATTTCTGCTTCAGATTTATGTTGCCCGATAAACGATGCCGATGTGGTGACGCACCATCGTAAGCGAGTTGAGTGACGTTTCAAATCCACACCCGCAAGGCCATGTCTTTGATGAATTTTGCCTCTAGCTATATACATTTACCCACCGTTTGGGTGTGGGGGAGCTTCTTCATGCAAGTATTCACAACAGACAGGGCAGTCACGCGTATGTGCAGATATGTTTTGGGATTTTATGCGAGCACACTCGAGTGCACGAGATAAAGCAAGTAAATCAAAGCGAGAGAAGAGAAAAAGGACGAAGGGAGGTTGGGTATAAAAATGGAGGAAAAAAAATCTCAACAGTCACAACGTTAGCATCAACCATCAACTTTGCACGGTGGTAACGCTACCGGTGACCTCTGGCAGAATCACTACTCTGTCGCTTTACGAGACAACATTTTGATTGAGCACACGAGAGCAAAAGCTCCTTCTAATCAGTCTGGTTTTGCACTCGATCTAACCATAATCCTTTATATGCTGCTTCGAATGTACAAA
The DNA here is from genome assembly GCF_943734845.2 of Anopheles funestus. NCBI lineage: Eukaryota > Metazoa > Arthropoda > Insecta > Diptera > Culicidae > Anopheles > Anopheles funestus. The sequence goes on along the minus strand of NC_064598.1, from coordinate 36,025,687 downwards.
AAAAGGGCATCATGACATGACGTGTACACGATCGACAGCATATTTGAAAGTGGATTTAACATCACCATTTAATTCAAACAGATTAGTGTTTAAACCATCCTTTCTAACGATGGAAAGAAGCACTGGATAACACGAAATATCCGTAGTTATGAATATTAGGCATTTGCTATAGAGAGGGGGAAAAAACCATCATTCGATGGAGATGTATTTTTCAGTTTTCCCCGCGAAACTTTCTCGTGTAAATGCCACATGGTACACAGTTATAGTTATTTCCATTTCCGTTGAATTGCAAAAGAAGAGAGCACAAAAAAAACTGTACATCGTTTTGCAAACACATTTCCTTGCACATACCATGCTTATAGTGGATGCCGACAGCATTTTGACACTGCCAGTGCTACGGAGATGAACGCGACTCACACGGTACGACGTTTCGTAACGAGAATAGTGGGTCCATTATTTTCATGCGGAACCATGAAACGGTTCAATGTTTACAGCCAATTCTAGTGAACGAACCCAAGATACCCTGTGTTTTTTCCCCCGTGGGCTAAACTAACTGTTGCAATTTTGCGATAAAAAAATGCTAGCGCTTATTCAGTGGAAATTCACTATTCATATTCATATCAATGAAAATTCATGGAATTGATTTAAAAGATTATGAAACAATCATACTTTGACTGTTGGAAAAAAGTTTCTTTCCGTTCTTCGAAATAGTAAGACGCGTTGTACACGAAAATGGTTTGGTTCTTCTGTTTCATTGCAGTAAAAAGTTGTAAACCCTATGGAATGTTACACACAATTATAATGTTTAGTGTTTTGCTTTAAGTAATTTCATCAACACTCAATCAAAATGGCAAATGGCATTTGGTAATAAATTTTCCATTAGAACCATTTTTAAAAATAGTTAGACAAAATTTGTTACGAGCTCAGCATTGATTTTTAGCTCCCCTTGGGATACTATGGATAAATCCTTTCAAAAATCTAAAACCACACAAAACACTGTTCACTACCACTACCTCAAAGGATACTTTTTTTTTTTTTGGTTGCACCCCATTTTGCCCCGTTCCGAAACATTGGCACTTTTCTCGCATCCATTCCTGTTGCAATTCCAATCGAAACCCATTCCAAATTGAGTCGATTAGTATTCCAAATGAACATTTACCATTTTCCGTGAGTGGGCCTTTACCTTTGCTCTCTTTTTTCCCTTCTTTTTTCTTTCTTTCTCCATTCCATTCCGTCAATCGTTCAAAGCGCTACAAAACCCGTTAACCCCGAACGTTAGTTTTGCGCAGAACAGAAGGTCAGAATTGGTAAAATTTACTCCCTCTTCTCGGGTGGCCTGCTAAATGAACACATCTGCGATTGAAGTGAAATACTCGTCCTGGCAAAAGGTAAGGAGGAGGAAAACGTGGAGAAGGTGGGATAAAAGGAATGTGGAGGAAAGCTTCGACAGCGGTGAAAAAGATTGAACTTTGTATGTGCTTTTTTATTTGCAAAAACCCGGCTTGGAATAGTTGGGCTATGTAAATTAGAATCGCCCCGACGTAACGTACCGTAACGAGTTGCAGTTTTGAAATCCTTTATTGAATACATTTTCCATTTTCCCTCCAAAACCGTCTTCCTCCTACCCCCTTTTCGATCACATTCCTAGTCGCCTGCTCGATCGTTCGTTCGAGTTTGTGGAAATATTTGACACAAGATTTCATGCAAACGGGTGGAAAAAAAACCCACTTTAGCTCAACCTTAATTACAACCCATCGATTGTACAGGTGAAATAGGACATTTTGATTAGTAACATTGCAAACGGTTTAAAATTGGAGACCATTATCTGACTGGTGCAATCGGCTGTAACGATTATTTTAGCTGACACTTGTTCGCCAGTGGATCAATGTCTTTTGATTCCATCGTTGTACATTGCACTAAGCATACTTTAAAATATTGCGACAGAAATATTCTAGTTGTGCTACCTGAAGACGACATTGAAGCGTCTATTTCCTTACGAGTGTTAGGATGTCGATCAATAGATTGCATAACTTTAGGCGATCTGTATCAATGAGTTTTATAAATTGGTTCTTAAGGATAAGTACATTTTAGAAACATGTTCCTTTCAGTTTTTCCTCTAGAATTTCCTTTCTACAAACTTATGAAGGGTGTTCCACGTCGAGAATCGTGTTAAACGTTACTATGAAAGAGAAATGGAGCCAGCGTGGTAATTTCATTGGATTTACCGGTGAAATTCAAGGGCACGGAAACTGTACCTCATTGTCTCATCATCGATGACAATATCCATAAACAATAACCCCATTCAACGTTTGGGGCGACCCGGTGGTGCATGTGAAAAACGGCGCCCGTCCACACGGCAGGGACCGGGTTCAAATCCCATCCGGACCGTCTCCCCGTAGCATGGACTGACTATCCTGCTACGTGGTAAAATAAGTCTTGATACGGCCAGGCCGTTCTAACCGAGCAAAAAAAAAAAAAAAACCCATTCAACGTACTAAAATAAAAGGCACATTGAAAAATACTGAGCTGTTATGAATCAGGCACTGAGGAAGCTTTCCAAGGAATTAAAATCTGAGGAGGACATGAAGAAAATGTGAGTTGCTGTATTAAAGAGGTTGAAGCCATTTGTTGTACAAAACCTAATGAGGGAAGTTAGGGATAAGAAGCGAGCAGCTTTGATATTGAAATATACTAAAAGCTCACTACAAATTGTATTGTATAAATTGTATTGTATTGTCTGATAATTCGGAAAGAATTGGTTTACTAAAACAAATTTTTAAATATTTTTTCTACACCGTTTTTTTATATCAATAGATCAATTGTTATTCTTCGAATTTATCAAATGCAATATATTCCGAAACGTTTTGCTTGTTTTGCGATGTGTTGCTATAAAGTTGAAACCCGTCTGGCTGTACCATGATACCTCGCGTTGTTCAACTGATCCAAGCTCTTTTGTAACAATATAAAAAAAACACATTCAGCTGGTGAAAACAATTAGTTAAAAGGATTAAATGAATTTAAAAAAATACAAAGATGAGAATACAAAGTAAAAAGAAACGTATGCAGAAATATATGAAACACACAAATCCAATCAACTAAAGTGTAGTGGAACACATGAAGAGAAGCATATAGTTCATAAAGCCCATGAAGCAAATACAATGAAACAGACAATAAAATAAAACGTATTTTCACCTAATAATAAAGAATCATGTAAATTTTCAAGCATTCAAAACAATTGCAACCCGTCCGTATAATAATAACTCCACTTTTTCAACTCACTAGGCCACATTTTGCAACGGCATACCTTTTATCAGCCTATTTTCCACACCGTTATTTATTACAAAGCATGCCGTTGCAAAACTAATACAAATAGCTCATCATCATCACATCCTTTGCCACGTTCGTTTACCTTTCGTCCAAACGTAAGTCAGTTTTCAGCGCTCGCAATCCTATCCTTAGCCCTCCCCTTAGCATGGATCATAATTCATAGCGTTTTAGGCGTATTTCATAAATTAATCTACATCGTTTGTTATCTTTCCATCCAGATGCTTCTGGTGGCGGGACCGGTTCACACCATTTGTTGTCCGTCCGCAACCAACTCGGCTTTGACCACAGTTTCTGCCACTAGCACTAGAAGTGGCTGTGGTTATGGCAATCTACCCACGCTTGATGCGCTAACTCGCTGTGGCATAATGTTTCGTGTCGGGCAGGTTTAAAAATATACGCCAAATTAATAATAGCCAAACTGACTTTTATTTATGTGCTGTTTCATGAGCTTTTCAATTGTTTGAATACGTAATGCAATTAAAATGACTTGGCTAGATTTTCCGCGAACAGAAAAAAAAACATCAAAAACTTTAACCCTTATCTCGTGCATGCTGATTTAGCAGCTTCCAGCATCACTACTGCGGAGTGGTTTGATAATGTTTTGATTCGATTTTTACACTATGTAAATCACACATTCAAAATGTCCCTTTTCGTCGTATGTAAACCGCAAAACCCCTTTACGAGCAACAACAGCTTATAATTAAGTTTCTCTCATTTTCCCATTACTAGCAGCTATCGAAAGTATAACTTCTCGTCAACATACTACTGACTGTTGCCGCTCAACAAAACCACACTTCAATGTTTTCACAAACAGTTAATAACGTGTTACCGAACGTTGGAACGTTAGCGCACAGGTGAACACACAACCCCAGCTGATCATACCCGAGGACAGAAAGTTTCGTGCGAGTCAATCAGCAACAGTGCAAACAGTGGCGAAAACTTGCCTTAACATGGGTAAAGTTTGACGCGTTCGTATGAACAGCAAATTGTCACCCGAATAATTACCATATGCTCCTTCGTTACAGCACCGACCAGACTACTGCTGCCTTGCAGCACCCTTACCGGTGACGGGGGTGTCGTTACAGCAAATGGGAAGCTTTCGGCTGGCACGTTTGCACCGTGCTGCTAATACATGGCGGCGGTAGACGCCTCTGTATTGTGTCACCGGTTAAAAAGGTAACTTTTTGTATGATAAACTTTGCGAAAATAGTTATGCTTTCTATTGGGTACGGTTCGAGATGATTCGTGCTTGCTATGCGGTGCGGTGCAATATATGGAAAGCATACAGGTGCATATTGAACATTGAATATTTTATTGTGCGCAGAGGGTGATGATTGAAGTTTGATGGTGAATATTAGCAAGATACAAAAACAGTCGTGTTAATGTCGCCGGATGACATGCAGTAATGAAGTAATTTTGTCATACGGAATGCATACTTTTAGGCGTGCCTCACATAGCACTTAGAATATATGTATTTTGCTATTTTATCAAGCGGAAATTTCACACTGCTACAATTTCAAATATTTTTGATATCATTAAACAATGTTACGACTTTCGTAAATTACGCCAGGAATGTCATATTCAAATATATGTGAGTATTTAAAATAAATGTAAAGTGTAAAGCTGCAATATCTTTATGCTCTAGCACTACATTTTTTAAATTATTTAATGTGAAAGGAGAAAAAGGTTAAGGTAAGCAACTAAAGCATCTTTTACATTGATAACTTAAAAAATAACTAAATTCTGTAAATCGTTCATTTTCTCAATTCGCATTCGCATATTCAATCAAAAAGCTATCCTCTTTAATAACAGGCTTTTCTGTGAGAAACGAAATGGCTGCCAGCAATAATAATAAAATATTGCTTTCAAATTATATAACTTCTGGCGTTTTGTATTGTAGAGAGCAATTCGAAATGGGCGGCGTAATATATTTAAAATTTAATTTTTTTTTCTTAATATAAAGAAAATTTAAAATGTTTTCGGAATAAAAAAGAAACAGAAACAAATTAATTATCCTTCATACTATTACATAGAAAAAAATGATAACAGGCTTCACCTAAAGAAAACCAACAGCAACTCAACAATACACCATTGTTTCTATCATGTACGATGACAGCGAATGAAAAAAAAACTACATCCCAAAATCAAGTTTCACTTGTATCACATTCACCAAAAACGAATTGCATCAAATGCACAATGTAGCAACTCTTGTAGCCAGCATACGACACAGTTTTGCCGTGTACATCAAAACTCATTCAAACCCCTTTCTATGGTACAGCGTTTCCCATGTACCGGCCACAAAATGTCTCCCCCAAAAAAAATCCAAGATCGAAGCATAACGCCACAATATATTTATATACACACACACACACACACACGCCAATCAGGGCTGAATCACAGAGGGTACAAATTGATTTCCAATAGAACCACCATCAACAAACGGCAAAAGCCAAACGGGAAAGCGATACCCCCGAATTGATTCGTGAGCTCCAATGTTCGTGACGAACGTGAAGCTTTTTGGGCCGATTGTAGTTGATGCCCGGTGAAAAGTCCTTTCCGTCGGTTGCGCGGGAAAACATAGTAAAAAAAAATGCAACAATAGACGAACGTGCTGTGAATGCAAAAAAAAAACGATAACCAACCTTGCCCCAATTGGTGTTTGGAGAAACAACACATAAAATCCCTCCCCGCTCTGGTTTCGATTGTACAGTTTTTCCCTGCAACAGATGCCGATCTTCCCAATATCGTCTGATTTGTGGCAAATCCGGAAACATCGTACGTTTCGTTCGTTTGCTCGAAAAAGAAATTTAAATACTTTGTTTAACTAGTGGGAAAGTTTGTTACAATATCGAACCACCAGCCAAACTTTTACTGTAAGGCACAGAAAAAAATATTGACCATACTGCCTTCGTTCTCATTACGCCCGTTTGTGGTGCGCGCTTCAGTTTCGACTTTAATTTTCTCGAAACAGGTCAATTTTCGAGTCGCGTCGAACGAACAAAACAAAAAACGGACACGTCAACAAAATTCTCAACCTTCCTCGGATGAGCAGCTAATTAATGTGGCTGTCTTCACCATTACTGAGCAATTCAATCAATTCTCGAAGTTCGTTTAATTTCGCCTGTTTAAAATACGTGGTAAGAATAAATGATTGCACCTGAGAGTAAAATGGAAGCACGTAGAAAATTGAAGACTTTTGCTTTAAAAAATATGACTTACCTTGCCTAATTGTTTCTGATAAAAAAACAGACGGTCGGATGGAGTTAAATAAATGATGCTTTTTAACAATTCCACGTAAGTTAAATTCGAAATAAATGTTGATAGATATGAACTCGGAAAGCTATTATCTCTTCAGTAGGATTCAATCGTGCATAAAACATCATGGATGCTGGTGAAAACATGAAGATTATGCTGAACAGATACCCTAACATGAAAGCAAATGCCACATTCTAGTAAATAGAAAACAATTATAGAGAAATTCCACTTCGCTTCAGTTTTGTAAAAAAAGAGGTTTTTTCCCTCAAAACATCAGCTTTTTCCCTTGCAAGACAGGAAATAATATTTTCCTGTGGAATTACAATGGAACTACCGAACGTACCAAAATAATACCGATCACTGTCACAAACACGGTAGCAATCCACTTTGGAACTTGCATCCAAATTTCCTTCGCCTTTACGCAGACCGGACATGCTCAATTATTCAAACATCATCAGCAACCCGTAAAATCGTCGGAAATCTCCTTGCAAATGCGCTACCACACTCGCCGACTCGCCGAAACGCAAACAGTCAAGCTGATTAATTCATTTAACCCCAAACTGCCCGCACCTCCTCCTCCTCCTCCTCACACCGTACTGAAGTTGCCAAATTCATTTAAAACCCGTCGAGCCATTTCGATCCTGCTTTTACCGGGAACGGATCCGCCATGGAATGGTGCAACTTTACTCCCGTTACCTTGGCGAGATGCTGTACCCAGCCTTTTCGGTGGTAAGTAAAATTTGATTAGCCGAAATCGAAAGCAAAGCCAAAACGACACAAATTACCAAATCCCCACCGGAGTCCCCGGTCACGAAATTCAAATTCAAAGAAGGACTACGAACCCGGGGCAACGGATTATTCTCCGTCGGTACCGTTGAACGATAATGTCGTTGGGCCCCGTTTCGTTAGGGAGGAAGTTGGATGGAGTTTTGTTGCCTACCTGCACGTATCTGCAAATGGGTCCATTTATGTAAACTGGTTGAGATTTGAAACCGTATCGAGAATGTTTGGAAATTAATGTGTGCTTATCCGGTGGAAGAAATGAGTGGAAATGTTACGCAGTAAGCTTTTTAAAATTACACTATAATATAAGTTTCATTGGAAGACGGGTCCGGGAAGGGGTGGATGGCAATTTAATTTAATTTCTGGAATTCATTCATGCGTATATTTTTTATTGTATCTCATTTGTTTTATTTTTGCCGTAGTTCAAATGTCAGTCAATCTATCACTACCGATCAGAAATAATTTTACACGTTCAGAGAAATTTAATGTAGTTTAAACTCACGTTATTCTCCAAAATCTGAATCAAAGAATTAAATCTCTCCAATTATTTTGTAAAATACAAATTCATACGAAAACAGATAAAAATATTGTAAGGTTAATTTGTATGAATTGCATACTTTCAAGAGGTTATTGTTCTACAGTATGGCCAGGCCGTTCTACATGAATAAAAAAGAGGTATTTTATAGATAACGTATCAAACGTTCAAAAACAAATATTTAATTAAATGTTGACAATTCCAAGGACTATAAATATTTTAAAAAAATTAAAACATATGTTTTCCTTTTTTTTTTTGACACAATTCAACTTTCATCCGGCTCCAGTAGTTTGATAAATATTTATTTAGAAAACTATCATGATCAGCCGTAATTATAAATGCCGTTATTGCTTCAGTAGTTAATTAATTACTGGTTTATACTTTTTATCTATCTCCTCGTGCTGTATGTAATGAAATTAATGTTTTAAAACCCCTCGCACATTCACAGCCAGGCAATACTGATTTCATTTCTATTTAATGAATTTAATTTAAGAATTAAACCATGCATATTAATTCCTTTACACCACTGTTCATTTCAACAGTTCGTTCATATTAATAAAAACATCAACAGAAACTAATTAAATCTACTAATTGAAATTACAAATCTAAAAGCTTCCAATTTTGCACCCATATAAATGCTAGAATGCCTGTAATTCAATGTCCAAGCAACAGTGTTAAACTCATCTCACGCCGACAGTGGAGGATGGAGCCCTTTGGAGGCTCTCTCTAGGCGGAATAGCTATTGGGAGTGCTCCTATCAATACAAAACTACTGACCGAGAGAGGATAATTTACTTGAGCTTTTAGGCAAACTTTTGTTTTTGAGCCTAACACTATATTTTGCATCGCATTTGTATCCTCACAGATAGGATATCACTTTTTGTGCTCCAAAAAACAACGCTTGGAAATTTCGCCAGAGTAACCGGAAAACCAAGAGCTCTTTTTCACAACGTCCGATCGCTACTGATCACAATCTCTCCTTATCTCATGGGGCATTAGCTCGATCAGCTGGCAATGAACTTGTTAAAAAAGGGACCCCTTTCCAATACCGCAGATATTGGATGAGAAAGGATTTCTTCTGCTACCAACATTCATTCACATTTCCGTTTTTCGAGGCCCTCCTGACCGGACGGGCCACTGCACGTCGGCATGATCCGGATGGGCTTAGCATCATCATCATCCAATCACTTTCAGCAGTACATTGACGCATTAAGCAAATGAGTACGAAATTTACCCTTACCCGAAGGTGATTATTCCACAGAACAGAACACGGGGACAAATCCTGTTTTTAATCCCCTTAATCAGCTACCATTTCCAATCTCTGCTCATCTAGCGGGAGACTCGTAAAACATTTGTGTACCGTAAATTCGATGCATCGGGCCGGAAACTGCTCATTTATTTCGATTGTGGCTTCAATTTGCTACAACTTCCCCTAACACTCAAACCAGCCGTATCCACTACTAATTAACTCAAAATACTTATCACACCCGACCCGTGTTGGAAATTGTTTGACGAGAGTAATAATTAACATGTCCGGATGTGGTGCCACTTTTTTGTGTTTAATTTTTTTTCTGGAGTTTTTCCCCCTTCAACCGAATCCGATGACTGGCGCGTAATTTAAACTCGTGCGCAAAGTAACACTTTTCGGATGGCGGAAACCATGCAAATTTCTCCTACGAGTTTTTTCGAACTTTGTGCCGGATGTTCATCCAGCATCCAAAATTCCATCGGATATCGGACGCTTTACAACGACGTCATCGCTGCTGTGCAGAAGGATGAAAGCGCAACAAGACACCAAAACTGTCCACAACAAAAAACGCGAAAAAAAACTGGATGTACTATATGTGTAGCATCACTCTATTGCTGGACGAAGAGCACGGTCCACGGTGTCACTAGACCGTCGTCATAATTTCGCGTGCGTTAATTAATTTTCCTCGTTTACACTTCATTAAAAAATGGCTCAACGTACCGGGGGCCACGCGCCGTTGACCACGTATGCAAATTCGAAGCAATGCAAATAAAAGTCACACAAAAATGGTCGGCCACGCACGGTTTAATGTGGCGGCCGAAAAGCTGGACGTTCCGTCAAGCGAGCAAAGGGGCTTCCGGTTTGTTTGAACATCGATCTTGTCTGTCAGCGTTGCAAATGGATGTGTGTACTCTCTCGTATGTGACTAATGATATAAAACCATTCAACCTGAGGTTGAAATAATGGCACAAGCTTCGCAAGTATCTGTTTTTCCCTTCTCTCCTTATTTGATCCACATTCCATGCTTAATTTGAACAACGTATAGAGTGGGACAGAAACGAAACGAAACAGTAAGCACACTACCAAACATTGTACACATTCTCAATCATCGACAAACGGGAATGCAGTTATGGAAATGAGATCAGAAAAATGATTATTTATGAGGTAATTTGTTTGCTTTAATTGATCGCTTTATCTACTCCTTGTGACGGGATGTCGGAACTGCGAGAAATAAATTACACCCATCCTGGGCTGTCACATTACGTGTTCGTAACAACGCTTGGACCATTGAAAAAATAAAGCAACAGAAGCAACAAATTTTAAAATGAAAATTTTTAACTCTTTATTTTTAAATTAATATATATGTATATATATATTTTCTATTCATTTTTCCACTGTTTTCAATCCGACCAAAAAAACAAACAAACGATTTTTATACATCGTTTATTGTTGCCTTTTTTTACACATCTTTTTTTGTTAAGACTGACTGGTTAAAAAAAACAATCGAACTGTTTACGAATGCATGGTTTACAGGCTTCTCCTTTAAAAGTTCGCCACAAAGTATGCAATTTGCGCAGCATTCTTACTTTCTTACAGCTTTTTGGAACAACTCTTAGCATCGTTTTTTTATCGTAGTACAGCATGATTGCTATTTTTAAATTCCAAACAACGAAGATGTCTATCGAATCAACTGCCAACAAGGCTACAATTGCCGCACATACTACGGGCAGGACTGAGAAACACAAACATGCTTAAAGTGGAGCGAAACAAACAAAATCAAATACTGTAAATTCTGAATGTCGAAAAGACTTGTTAGTACCGACTTTATACGCTTTTAATATACATATCCCTTATACAATTCCTAAGATTATATACACGTACTTGACGGTGTAAGTTTAACGACTAGACTGTGTTTAATACGGTTTTTTATGCAACTAAATTCCATTTCATTTGTCTTCCTCGGCACCATATTGGTCAAACCATGGTTCATTTTTATCTCGTTTGGCAGTCCACTTGTTTTCTGCTTGTTGGTTGGATGTGTTTTGTAAAATTATTGCCTGCTGCATAAAAAAAAAACATCTGTCCCTCCGTTTGGTCGCATTTCCAATTCAATTCGGTTTGCATTGAATTAAACATGAAACTATTCGTTTGATGCATTGCAATAATAGCTTTGAACCGACACCGTTACCAAGCACACCTTTTTACTTGACTCGATGTTAAATTCTCAATTTGTTTTCGATCAATACATTTGTCTATGTTCAGTCCCACGGCTATAGCCAGTTCACTACGAGTAATTGGTTATACTGTTAAAGTTGCGGTTGATTACAATTTGTGTTGGTGCCCTTTTTTGTATCTAATAGTATTGACGCTCACGAATCTGATTATCCGACTTCGAAACGGTGCCTTCGATAACATGTGATTGCTAAAGTTTGCTTTGGGAGTAATATGTTTTGATATTTTTCTGCTTTTACCTTTACATCGGAATGCAAGTATGCAACTAAACAACTCTTTTGTGCACATTCGAATAGCTAGATAAGTAATCTTTAGTAATACTAATGTAATTGAGTAAAATTATATTATTCACATTTTTCCTGGAATGCTTCGTAATAGTTTTGCATTTGGTTTTTTAAATTAACGCAACATAAACTAAAGGTTAGTGTAATCTCATTAAAAATACATGACTTGTTTCGAATCAATTTAAGCTAACAGTATTTTAGTAAGATAAAAATATACAATACTCGGCAAATCGCAAGTATGCCAAATCTAGTTTTAGTACCACTGTTGCCGGTTATGATGTGCTGCCGTTACATTTAGCATAGACCCAAATAGACCGACAACAGTTGTGGGAGTGGCTGACGATTTAAAACACTATATTGCATATCTTTAGGCGTGCAAAGCCTTAACTCCCCACGATGGAGTCATATTGGAATGCACTAATATTGAGTTCACTCAACCTCTCCACACCAGAATCGTTCGAAGTAAAGGTAATTAAATAAATGCTAGCATTGCTGCCTTGTGCCACAACGATACCGACATTTTGTCTGCTGTTTTAGAACCATTTGCTTTTTTTGATTGATTAGAAAAATAAATCCCTACTTTACAAATCATCAGTTTATCACAGCCAATTTTATGGGTAACTCTACAGCGGACAACATCTGTACGTGATCAATTTTCTTTGCTTGCCTACAGCACCCTTGCTAATGGATATCGCGGTTAATATTAGAACCATTTGTTGCAATTCTTTGAAATTCCGTTTTCTTTCTCACTTCTATCAAACCAATCTAAAAATACGTCTGGGATGATGTCGTTGATTACAAGGGCCATATTTTAGCACATTAATTTTGTGAACCAACGCGTCCTGACAATGAATGACGAGCTCGAGCACAGAGAAGTATTGGTTTCGTCGACACTTATACCCACTACACCATGTAAGTTTTCACGTACTGCTAGGATTGGTTCGTGTCGCAAGCATTCGATCGTCGTCCCGAAATCGACGTAGAGGACGCTCCGGAACCGGGTGTAGCTGTAAGCATAGTACTACCCGATGATGAGCTGCGTCTATCTTTCGTCCCATGTACGGAAGAGCTTGTAGTAGCGCCACTGCCAACATAACCCGTCGGTGATTGTAGCGGTGAATCCACGTCGAGCACAATTTCCGGCGTGAAGCGCACCCGACTTTGGGAGGAAATTGAGGACGAATTGTCCTTTGCGCTCAGGTACGAACTATCATCGCTGGTGAGACTGTCGGGAGGGGTTGGATTGGTTGTGCTAGAAGTACCTCCATGTGTACCGTAACCATGCCCCGTACTGCCAGCTGCACCATACTTCGCTTGGGAGCTGGAAGGCGTTGTCTGCTGCTGATGCGTCGGATGAGAATGTGTGTACTTCTTCATGCTGGAGCGTAACTTCGTTTGGGGTCTTAAGTTGTTCGACAGCGTTCCACCACTATCACCATGATCCAACCCCAGCACCGTGTACGGACGCTCTTCCTGTTCGATACCGCTCATAAACTCACCGGACAGATGTCCACCATGGCTGCTTGGAGAGTAGTGTGCTTGCAGGCTCGACTGCCTTCGGAAGAAGTTCGGTACATTCTCGTACTGATGCATTCGACTCGTCGCTTGGAAGGCTACCGGAGGCTCATGAAGTTTGGATGTACTTGCCATCGACAAACGACCAGGCGTTGGAGTATCGTTACCGCCGCTTGATAGATACAGCTCACCAAACTTGTAAGTAGCATCGTCTAAAAGCTGTGTACTGATGTCATCTCCCTCCATGTGAAACCCTTGATTAACGTTACTACTGTGCATGGTACTGGAAATGTTCGAGTGTGTTCTACGATGACCCGTGGCACTGATGCCCATCGTTGGAACTCGAGTACCCGTGGCTCTCACACTTCCAGCATTCCCTGTGGATCCGTCGTACGCATAATCATGGTACGAGGCACTGTCATAATGGTGATCCTCATACACCGGTTCCCCACCGTACGATTTCGTTTCACGCTCGAACGCGAAATTAATCGCTGGACGATAAGGAAAGTAATGCGATCCTGTTCGTGGAGGATAAAGAATGCATAAAGCTTACCGCAACTTCACTGGAGTTAACATTGCTTACCAATGTAGCTACCCGTGGCAGCCCGATTATTTGTGTTAAAGATTGGATTATGCTGCATATACCCATCGTACTCGCCCGGAATGTAGAGACCGGCTCTACTTTCACGCTCTTCCGGCAGGTCTCCATAATCCATGAACGATGTGGCGCTAGACTTCCGACGAGGCGAAGGAGTCGGCGGTTGCGTACCGGCTCCCACACTAAAAGATGAGCTTGGTCCTGATGGGGTGTAGTTCGAACCGAGACCGCTCGTCGTTGACATTGTCGAAGGTAGATAATGTTGTGGTGAGTCGCTGTACTTCAACACACGCTCATCTTGCCGCGGGCTGGTCGATTGACTCGTTACCTTTCTATAAATATCAACAATACAGACAGCTTATATTACTAAATATATTCTCTTGGTACTTCGGGTACACTACTAACCGAGTCTGCTGTCTGACTGGTTCATGGAACGGTGTACTGTTTTGTGCATACAATCTGTCCTCTTGGGCTTGAGTCAGCTCCTCTTCGTACGCGTCCTGACTCAGCGCATTGTCCAAAGATTGTGCACTGGTTAGTGGTGGCATCGCCTCTAACCGATGCATACCTTCCAGATGCAGAGGATGAGAATCATGTACTGCCTGCAGTTGATGGTGATAAGGACTAGCGGGTTGTGAGTACGATTCGTACTGTTGTAACGGGCCAGGATGTAGCTTCGGATGTAACGGAGTAACGTTCGATACACGAACATCATACCCAGAAGCAACACCTGCCAACATTGAAGCCATGTTGTAAAGCACCAGCTCGATGATCGACGGTTTGGGCTTTCGTTGGCCCTCGGAAGCGTACAACGTTGGCATCGGAACGGTACTCGGCAGAGAACCGAATCGATTAAGACTAGAGCAGAGCGGCGTTACACTCAGTGTCGACATATCTGTACCGGGTCCGGCACCAAGGTTTGCCGTCGTAGCATACCACGCATCCTCGGTATCGTAATCTGCGTTTAAAATAAGGTGAGGTGTAGCACACCAAACGTTACTATACCGTGATACCCTAATACCCTAGTACCAAATGATGATAATGTCCGAAGACTTTAACGCTCCTTAACCCCGCTAACAACGATCAGACAACGAAGAATATTCTACAACAGGAATTACATGAAGAAATAATATGCTTCTTCCATCAGATTCAGCTTTATATCTAGTTCTAACCAAGCAGTAAGACTAATTTATGCAAAATATGACTTATATTACTTATCTGCAAACAAACACCAAGTAGTGCATAACGTAACCAAAATTTCCACTAATTACTAATTCATCAAATAAATTTCTTTCGAACAATTTCAGCAATACTATATATTTAATATTATTACAGTTACAGGAGCAATCAATCTAAATATGAAACAAATTATTCTAAAAGTATTGTCTAGAAACATTACAGTACTATTATTAGTATCCCAAAAATCCGAACTTTATTTACAGTTATTTAAAAAAAAGGAACAGTTTCACCAAACCCATCAAAATAGGTAAGCTAAGCTGCTAATTGAGAGAGAAAATGGAAGCTTTTCATTACTAACTAACTACCAGCATAAAAAAAGAAACACCAAGCAACGACAAAATAATTTCAAAACAATAAAAAAAAAACAAAAATAAACACTCAACGAGCAAAGAATAAAAAAACACAACCAAAAAACCATTCATTCATCGCTATGCATAAAACTTAGTTTTTATTTTTCCAAATAAAAATAATAATTATAATCATAAACTGTGATCATCTACAAATTGTGACACTTGCTTAAAAAGATTTTTTTTACGAAAATGACGCAATTTCGTTCATCGATAATAGACTACCATAGTACAATAAGACAATTTACTCCTAAAAATCCAGATACTTCAAGCTTACAATTTCATTGTATCACTTAAATGAAAACAGATAAAAATTAAAATCATTTTATTTTCCCTAACAAGGCAATGGTTTGTGTACGTATTGTGAGTATGAATGAGTGTATAAAGAGTGTCTTTATGAAAACAGCGATGATAGCGTTAATCGTCCTGTGTGGCTGCCTGCCGTTACTAGCAACCGTGACTATACAGAGCTCACGATTTCGATTAAGTTCTAGTTTTGTTTACATTCTAATGTACCTTTCAGTTTATTTATCTATCTTCTTACATTTTACCAATGGTTGCAATTATCGCGTTTGTCTTACACGTTAAGACACGTGCTTTAGTCGGGAAAAGCATGTTTTTTTTCGTTTCTCTGCCCATTTCAAATGTTTCCAACGATTTTGTGTATGAAAATTTTACACATGCCCACAATCGCATTAGCTATTTTGTCGCTACTGTTTTGTTTGCATTATAGTAAAAGCTTTTAACGAAGAAGAATGCTTGGCCCATCACCGGGAAGATTTTCCAGTTTTAAAGCTCTGTTAAACGACCAAGTTGTTTCGCTGTAACTCCATATAGCCCTTAATCCAATGCTTCAACCACCTCGTTTTCTGGTTAAAATTGATTAATGACAGTGACACGTTCTTAAAACTACAACAGGGTAAAATTGTTCGTTGTTGTGTCAGCAAACGGTACAGTTGACTTAACACCTTTCCCCTCGCGCAATTACGCCGCCAAAAAAGGTAAATGGATAGAGATGAAACTCTTCTCTTGGAGTTCATTTGTGTTATAGGAATGAATTTAGATTTTCGTATTAAATTTTATTGCACGCTTATACCATCTACGATTAGTATACGACAGCAGCATCCATCGAGAGCAAACCCTTCGAATCCTATTATATTACCGATGAATTAATAACACGCATTCACAATTCGTTTTGATGCTCCAACAGCTGTGTAGATTGCATTTAAATGAGTATCACAAGGACCAGTTATTAGTATAGAAAAAACATTGAACAGGTTTATCATAACGCACGGGATGACACAACATACAATGCCTATTTGTAATTGGCATAGATTTTCACTATTTTACATTCGTCAAAATAGCTTGATTGTGGAAAGCCCGATCCCATGTGCATTCTAAACTGTTTATCAAACGTTCTAAGTCCATTTAGTCTAGCAATTCAGACAGATCAAAGGGAATATCGGTAAGTCTGTTGCTAAATCTGACAAAACTAGTAAAACTACATACTTTGAGGCGAATGTAGCAAAAATAAGTAAAGAGACAAATTTGCATCTGAAAACGCCTAGAGTTATGCAATCAACGTACTTTCCATGCCCATAACCATCAGATGCAAACGACGTAAAAAGGCTTTATGAGATGGCATATCCGGGGTGGCAAATTTTTTTCTTTATGACACTTTGTCAGCGGTTTATTGGTCATTTTTTCATCATCAGCGGTCCATTGATATGTCAACAATATTCACGCAACCATTCAAATCGATCAGGCTAAAACTGAAATCATACAACACTAGTATAAAACCCTTTCTGTTGCAAGTCGAACTTAGTATAATGGATAAAATATCAATATTACATGTCAATAACTTTCGTCCGCTCCATCATATCGATCATGTTCATCAAAAAGAGATGAAAATGCAGTCCACGGTTTAAAATGTCCTCCCTAAAGGACGATCCCAAAGAGCATTCGGTAAAATATTAATCCTGAACAGGACTGAATATCCATCACACATGTTACAATTATTCTCCCTTAACTAGAGGTCACTCTTAAGCAATCGTTGTATACTTTGCTTAGCAGTTTCCTCTGCAGTAGGCAATCCTAATAGCGGTCTGCTTAGAGCTCAAACGCCTCGCACCACTACAGATCGTTAGGTTCGATTCCTATATCTGAGCCGAAATGCTGCATTGGCAGTAGTTTTCAACACCAAGAAACAAACAATCGTTCGTTTCATGCTCAGTTCTGCGAATCACTGGGACGACGGATCGTACCCAGATAGTTTTCGTTGCTCTGCACGATCAGATAGTTATCGGTGCGCCGAATCATGGCATATGGAGACTCATTCTCGACACCGCCCGTTTCGCCATCGATCAGCAGCAGCTGATCCTGTTCGGTTGTTGTGCTGCTGTTTACAGTTGTCGGTCGTCTCAGATAAATACTGTTTGTGTGGTGCACGAGCCGACGCGTCTTGTGAATCGCGTCGCTTCGATCCGTTGCGCCAGCTCTATTGCGCTTGAACGGTAGCAGATGACTTAATTTGAGTTTCTTCTTCGTACGACCAAGCTTCCGGCGGAAGCTTTCGTGTGAACGTCCCACATCGGTGGACGATTCTTCGCCCGAACCGTTAGAAAGTGGATTCGGGCATGGGGGCCACAACAGATTCGAACCTGCGATCGGTTCGTAGTCGGAACAGTGCACGTCCACATCGGATCGGAACGTAACGACCGAACTTTTGCGTGACGACGACATCTGCTCACCATGCGCATGAACAACTGAAGATCCTTCGTCACGCTCCGGATCACCCCTGTCAGTAGCATCGGCACCGACAATGCCCTCACTCCCACTCAGCTCTAAGTTACCGAACGATTCCTGCAGCTGTCCGACACTGCGGGTTTCGGCGGTGCTGACCGTGCTACTTCGACTCTCTCCCGCACTATCACCATCGGTAACGACGCCATTTGACTCCCGTGCACCGACCAGATAGTTTTCGCGCTTAAACTTGGATCGGTTCCAGTCCTGACCGGCCCAGTAGGACGTCAAATTGTCACTCGAACGCGAACCGGACATCCGGTAAGTGCTCATCGTGTCACACTGCGAACCGGCGGAGGAATGAGCATAGTCAAACTCATTCGGATCGCTTTCCTTACGCGAGAAAATGTTCTCTATGCTTTGTTGCAGCGTTTTATAGAACACGCGATCGTACTCTACCACGTCCTGCAGTGTACCCTTGGTGCCGTCGGACCGGCTGCGGCCGGACCAATCGTCACTGCCGTCATAGCTGGGAACTAGTACCGACGCCTCCGACTGAGCCCTACCATTATCCGTGTGAATATGATGGGGATGATGAGGATTACTATGTTGAAGATGATTACTTCTATTGCTACTACAGACACCGTTGTTGCTATCGACAGTACGGGGTACGGTGGTGTGGTAGTGTTGGAAGGTATTATGCATACGATTACGATTAATATTGCTATTATTATCATTACTAGAACAAGTAGTAGTAGTATTGGTACGGCTATAGTTACGGTTGGCTTCGATGGCGTTCAGCCCATCGTCGTGACTTTTACCTAGGATTTCGTGCCGCGACGAACTAGCGGACATCGCTGTTACTCGGGATTTGTCCAGATTCGGGGCACTCTTGCTGAACTGTTGCGGTCGGGCGCTCGGTCGCATCGTCGGCAAGTGGCTCCGCTCCCGCTGGTGCAGCGTCGATGGACCCCAGGTCTTACCCTTGATAGTATCGCCAGGAACTGCATCACGGTGTAGTGCAACGGTTGACAGTCATGCCATGATCAAACATTATTTCAAATGAGAATTTATTCGTCAGCAGCATTCGATTGGTACGCACCAAGCGAACAATGGTTAGGGTTAGTTGTTAGCATTGCACGCACATCGAACTAAAGCAATGTATCCATTCAATGGTTAGTAGAATTGCTCTTTGACGCAAAAAGCTGAAGGAGATAATGTTCCTTCAACTGCCATGAACACATCCGTAAGATACGGCGGATTAAGATCAAAATATTTTTTTTCAGAACAAGAACTTCTTGCATTAATTCACACGGTATGATGCATTTTTTTGCATTCAGCAAAAATGATTGATGTTATTTGAATTATTCGCGATCATTTTCAACTGCATTAACTTGAGACTGAAGACATTTTTTCTGGGATACAATAATCGCAGACAAAGATAAAAAAAAACAAATACTTTTCAAATACCTAATCTTATACACGCATCACACTTTTACCGCACATCAAGAAGGTAATCCGTATGCTAATCGGATAATCTTATCAACAATAATAGAAATCGACCAATGATTTCACATCGTATCTGCTGCTAACATAAACAAAAGGAATACTGATAAAAGCAACTAAAACTCGAAACGATACACACAAAAACGCACCTAAGACAAACTTAAGTAACGATAGTTTGCAAACTAAATCACGCATTTTGTATCAAACATGCAAATGAAGACGCGCTTGGCTACGGGGAAACGACACGCTTCCGTTATCGGTACAAGTCAATATTGTATTTTTATACACACGGCACAGCTGCTGTATATGTGTTGAAAAGAAATCAAAACTAAAGCGTATCTATGACGAAAGCGTCGTGAGTAGGCAAAAAACGGTGAATTAACCTAACTAATCTGGAACGCAAAGATAACAAACAAGATAGTTAAGAATCGAACTGGTGTGTATTTTTTGTTCATAGTTTCGTTCCATTCTTCTTTCAGCCAGAGTCAAAAAACGTTACTATTGGTTGAAACGATGTGAAAAAATAGCCCCATAAAGAGAGGGCTTATTAAATCGCGAGGAAAAAGCTTTGCAAGAAAATTGTAGTGGATATGAAAAAATAAATCTAAGAAAATCGTCGACTAGCAGTACATTTCTTGCCTTCTCTACGATTTCCAATTAATAGTATAGCAAACATACATACATTTAATGGGGCAGAGAAAGCAAGAATGTTTGCACTGCGGTTTTGTGAAAATAAAACAAATCTCGACAAGCTAAGGCAAAAGGAATGTTAGTTATTTGCAACGCAACATTATACATTTACTTACACACAATCGTCCGGAGCCGTGTCGCAGGAGATCCAGGTGGCGTATCTATGCGCTGGCGATTTTCATCACGTATGGCCGTATGCTGTATCGTGATAGTGTGACGAAAATCCGATGGCAACGAAATTTGTCCCGGCGCTTTTTTAATCAGCTAAAAATACAACGTCAACAAATGGGGAAACCGTTCATTATTTGTGTCCGCGACGTCCAACGTACGCAATATGAAGGCTTTACCTTGATTCTACTTTTGCTAAATTTCCCCTTGCGCTTCTTCGGGGTAGGAGTATTTTGATTGATAAGAATTTTTAGCTCGCGCCCTAACAGTTCGATTTCGCGGGCGTGCAACTCTTGCTCTCGTTTGGCTAAATTTTCTTCCTTACAGCGCTGCTCTTGCTGGACACGCGTCAGCTCTTCTTCCTTGCTGCGTAGTTCCTACGGGAAAAGTAATCAAATTTGAATTAGTACAAAACAGCAGAAAACTTCCCGGCAAAGCGTAGAATTCGAGCCGAGCAAAGAGTATTTGTAGAGAGGCATTCCATTAGAAAATGAGTAAATATTACACGAAATGTGGAGTTTTTTTTATCTACTAGAGGCAATAAATCAACGATAAATAAATCAATAAAGACGGGCAGACAAACTATGTACCAACACAAAATTTGAGCCTACTTATCTGCTTTGTTTGTATAGTATGCGCAAGCATAAACCGATATACCTATGTTAGCAGTGTAATAATGAGATTGTGACACACAGAAACATCGTTTACGTCAGTCTCTTTCACGAATCCTAAAAGTGTCGATCTTTCTTCAACAATGAAGCAACAGTTCACGCCGGTGAAGGGTAACACACAAATCCTTTGCATTTAGTTCAATCAAAAACACATAAACATAAACAAAGTATCAAACAAAACATAGTCATCTAGCCGAAGAAAAGCATCAAACGATCACTCGAAAAAAGCGTAAAACCATAATCATTGTGAGAGTCAACTATAAAAAAATATATACGCAGCAATGTCCGCAAAACGTCTTACCTCTTCGAAAGATTTAAATGCCTAAGCAGAAAGAAAGGCAGCAGAATGGAAGACATTAAATCAAAGTACAAGTAATACGCAATGATAGGAATCGAAAAGAAAAACGAAGAAAAGCGAAACGAGATTAGGTAAAATTAAAGATTCAATTACAGTATAGTCAATCAAATAGGGAAACTTCTAACAAAAAGTAATTCTCAAACTTAAACATACAACTTCGGCAATTGAATTATCAAACATACGTTGTAACATACTGATAAGAGAACCAATAAGGAGAATCGTAGATGAGTGAAACTAGCATTCTTACCTTTTCTTTTTTACGCAACTCTTGTAACACTTCCGCGATTTCCTTCTTCCAGCCATCTTGCATCGTATGGAATGATTCGTGGGGCGTTTGAGCAAAACCGGACCTTGCGATAATGTCAAGATCCTTTTCAATCTCCTTAAACGAAGGCCTCCGATGCGGATCGATTTCCCAGCAGGCTAAATGAGGTAAAAATACAAAACACATTACAACGATCGGCAAGTGAATTAAACGGAAACGAAGATACTGACATTTCATAAGTTTTCCCCAGGATTCTGGGCAGGTTTTTGGAATTGGTAAGGCGAGTGTATTTACCGCCACACCGTAGGCGACGGACAGCGAATCAAAGCCTTTGTAGGGAGTTTCCCCGGTGAGCAATTCCCACAGCAGCACGCCATAGCTCCACACGTCGGATGCTCTGTGAGAAGAGAAAACATAATCGGATGAGATGCAAGTCACAATGCCAACGCTCACTGTCACTTTACTTGGAGTATGTTCCCGATTTTATCACTTCCGGTGGCATCCAGGCAAATGTGCCTGCTGCAGACATTCGAGTAGTACGGTACGCTTCTCGGGCCAGCCCGAAATCCGTTATTTTGAGTGTTTTGTTGAGCAGATGGCCATGTTGAATCGATTCGCTAATAAGAACTGTAACAAAGAAATAACAACGTAACTAGCCGTTCGTTGGGCGAAGTGCGCATCCATTTGCTTACCATTGGAACTCTTCAAATCTCGATGAATGACGGAGATTGGAGCTTCGCAGTGCAAATACTTCATGCCGCGCGCAATCTGAATCGCCCAGTCCACCAGCACGTTGGGAGGAATTTTCCTTCCGGCCAGTATCTTGTTCAGCGAACCACCCCTCGCATACTCCATCACCAGGCAGAGTGTTTTCGGATCCAAACAAACACCCTTGAGGGACACTATGTTTGGGTGCTTTAACGACCAGAACAGCTTCGCCTCCTGCAGGACGTTCTGGCGGGCTACCTCGAACTCGTCTTCCTGCCGCGACGCTTTCACGGCGACCTCCTCCCCATTCAGAAAGGCACGATGAACCTTACTAAAGCCCCCAACACCAATCACCTCCTTCAGGTCCAACTCGTGGAATTGTATCTCGACGGGCTGAACCTTCAACACGGCCGGGTCTTCGTTTGTGACGAAGTTCGAGGGAAAGATTCCCACACGGTCCCCGATCTTGCCCGTCCACCAGCCTTCATCACCCGAGATGGAGCTGTCGGTGGACAGCACGTACACGATTTGACCTACCCGAAGCGACAACTCGTCGTCACCCTGCGCCTGGTAGTCGTAGCGGGCCGTCCACAGGGGCGACATGGTTACCCAGTCCTGTTGTTCCCGCTGGCTACTCGACTCAATCCCCGACCGTATCAACATTCTTTCGGCTCTATGCACATACTCCGCCACCGTTTTCAAAACAAAAGATTTTACATCGATCTCGTAGCGCCACTGCACAACGCTGTCGTGCCCCGAATATCACCACCGGTGGCCCTTACGCACTGTTGACGACACTGCACGCGTATTTGGTTCGTTTACCATGCAGAATGTATAAAATTTTTCATTTTACCCGAGAACAAATGCAACACTTGCAGACAATTTTCATGTTTTCAGCAACCATGTTTGACAGCGAAGCAGGGTTGCCAGAACGTACGATTTTTGTCAATCCGTGCCGATTCGATTGTTTTCGTATTTTCATTTTGCTCTCCCCGCGAAACATCGCTGTGGTCAAATAATAACACGAACTATCATTGCTGAAATACATGAAATTGGGTGGAAAAGCTACTTTCCCACAGTCATTGAACACTTCAATTTGTGGAGGATAAAAGCACTGGATAATAATAAACAGATTCCTGTTTACGTTCTCCGGCAGCACTGCTATGCTGCGGGCCGTCTGCTTATGTTGGTATCACGAACAACATGACATTTGGCACAACATAACACAGGGTGGCTCAACACATAAATGGTGAAATTTATGTTTTCTTTCCTCTCCAGCGCAACTTTTCATGTTGGTAATGAAATTGATTAAATCGTTGCGATTTAATGCTGTTCAGTTCTTGCTTCATTAAATTCCAACTCTAATAACCCACCACTATATTTTAGGGTGGATATGCTATGGCCCCAATCTGTGTTTGTGTATGTGGTTCATGCATACTTTCACACGTTGACAGGAGAACTTCCCAGCATCCAAGAATAGCAGCATCCCAGCGGTATCTCGCGTGTCCTGCAATGCAATGCCAAACAAGAGAACCATCCTGCGACGGCCGCTCTCGAGAGCTCCAAAGCACTGTGGAAAATCAACCAATATGGCTCTCTTTGGGGGCTGCACGGTCGAGGTATCATCACCCGTCCGCCGAGAGATTGTAGAGTATTGATCTGCTGAGCTTTCGGGCACAACATCCTTCGAGGTTGATAAGTTTTCTCGCGTTTGCCACCGTCGGGCGGAAAGGAAGTGTCGAAATAGATTTGGTCCCATCGGTTTTTTCTTTCAGTTCTGGTTTTTTGGTGAAGGTTAGCACAAATGTTCATACTATATTAAGGTTATAACGGTTAAACTACATCATTATACGCGGTATAGTGTGTATAAAGTTCACGCGATTCTAACAAGGTCAGCGGGGAGATCAAACTGGCATCAAACAGACTGGCAGCCACCAGACCCAGGCGATATCCGTTCCGTTTTGAAGTGATTCCTTACCAAACCCTTTAACGCGGAAACATCCCCTTTTGGATGAGTGGGAAAATGTTCGACATGGAACATTGTATCCCCTAAAAGGGGGTCCAGTATCCTTGCCCCTCTTCCGTTGTGTACGAATCGTGTGTTAACGTTAGGTGTTTCTCCATCTCGTATTAATTGCTAAGTTTAGAAGTAACTCGTTCAACTTCCACCTGAGAATCAATTAATACCAAGTGTGTCTCAGGAAGTGCGTCTACCATAGCCGTAGAAAATCGAAAGGAAAATCCCGCACAGCTTCCCATTTCCAACAAGTGCAAATCTTCATTCCAGCAAACAAAATCTTTCTCCTTCTGTGTATAGGTGCGTACAGGAGTGTGTTGGTGTTATCAGCAGTGTATGCGCGTGTGTGTGTGTATGTTCGTACGCGCTTAACCAGAGCGAGTGAGTGAAAATAGTACCGTGGAAAAGCTGAAAAGGGAGAAAAAAATATCCTATATCAGTGCAGTGGAAATGATTTGTTGATTTTGTGTTCCGCCTCATTTTCCGTCTTTTGCCAATGTTCGAATGCATTCCGGGAGATTGCATTTTACATCCATGTGAGAAAATCGATAAAGCATTCAAACCGACGAGCTGATACGGTGGCACATGCAAATCCCTTAACCAAGAATGCAACAAAGGACGACCACGCCAGCTGCTGGTCCACCGACCGCTTCATCCTCAGGAAAGGTAGGTGGTAAATACCGACGCAATTTTAACTGTACGTTCGTGATCTCACAAAGTTCACCCTTACTCCAGCCCGTAAGAAGAAATGGCTCACGTTTTACATCTGCTCGTAACTTACCTTTTCACGTTGTACACGCATAAACGCTGGTTGGCAATTCAACGCCATTCTCAACCTTTTATTTCCTTTCTTTTTTTTTTGGGGGGGTGGGCGGGAAACATCCAGCAAGTGGTAGAGCTCAATGGGTACGTGATAATTCTGGTCGAAAGTCGGGATGGCAAAATCAAACTTTACGGCAGCCCGGCCGACAAGGACAACCTGGAGGTGGCGGACGAGATATTGGACGTTAACGAGCGCAAGCTGGAAGATTCGCCCCGAGCGGAGGTTATCAAGCACATACACGAGGTAAGACCGGTGGTGGTGTCCTTCACATGTGGAGCATATCCACAGACCAGGAGGAGTACATTAATATTTCAAACTTCTACCCTTGCAGTGCATCCAGTCGTGCATGATAAAGCTGCGCGTCAAAAGGCGAAGTGATTCTCGTTTAGGTAAATTCTGATCTGGAAGAATTTATTTCTTACACGAAATATACTCAGTGTCGTATGGTGCTGCTGTGAAGAAGTTCCTTTGAAAGGAATCGAGCACGTTTCTGCATTTATTCATAAATTCAAATCTGCAGCTTACGCTAGCGTCTAACAGATGGCGCTCTAACTAAACGATCGTGGTCTTCGTTCAGTTTTCAATATTGCTTAAATTTAAATAGTTTTTTATTCTCTTATAAGCAATCATACATGCTACCGGTTTATTAATGTCTAAACTTTCATTCTTTTGCGTTCGTGGGAATGTAAAACATCATCCTGTTTTGGTATACATTTGTTTAAAAACAGTCAAATTTAGTATTACACATTTATACTAAAAATCCATACAAAAAAGTATGTTTCTTCACAACTCTGCACACACCGGAACCGTTCTACCTACCAGTTGAGATCGAACCACACGCAACAACACTATCAACAGTGGTGAAGCAAAAGAGACCAATATGAAAGGCACCGAGTGAAGAAGATAGATTGCGATGAAGCAGTATGTGGAGAAAAGGGGTTGACTCCACCTATACGCACATACGATTGGGGAGGCTTCCATACGTATGTACGTACGGCGAAAACGGGTTTTCGAGCATATCGCGCACCGTACTGGTGGTTGTGCGCCAACAACAGGTTTTCCACCACGCACACACGCGCCCGTGGATCCACACGATCACTGTTTGATCGTCATCCGCTGACCACCACCCCCCGGCCCGGTAGTATGGAAAAATGAACTAGCTTACACACTGTGTCCCGCGGGGGGGTTGGAAAAGGGAGGACACGGAATTGACCAACCTCCTTGCTGGTGGTGGTGGTGGGCTATTGGTAGAGTTCGGCACGGGGCAGCTAATGTTGCGACTCCACAAACATTTTCGAACGTCAAAATAGGCACAGAGCAAAGCGCAAACGGAAGGGGTGGTGCGGATTGGTACAGCAGCACTTGGTGGATGGCAGCGCGAGCGAGAGACAGAGCGAGAAAAGTGAGCTGAATGTAACACGGGGAACGCGAACGCGTAACCTCAGCGCACATACCGCTGCGCCAGTCCAGTCGCAACCGTAGTCGAATACCGTAGTGGACGACGTGTCGCCCTGTCGTAGTAAAGCGCCCCTTCGGCCATCCGGGGTAAAGGTCGCGCAAAAAGCCTTCCCGTGTTAACCTCGTCCAGGGTTTTTAACTAACGAAACTGATCCCGATCTCTACCAGTAAGCAACCGAATGTATCCTTTCCTTCCCTGATCGTGACCAAACGTGCTCAGAAACGTCCGTAATGTGTGATTCCTGTGTGTGGCAGTGTGGCGCTGTTATGAGGCAATTCTACCGTGCCATTTTAACGCGAAGTGTACAATCAACACGCAGTGCTACGTGCCTGTGCCTAATCCGGATGTTACGAATAGTTTAGCGTGCAATAGTTTGGTTGTTCTTTAGCAGAAATTCCCTGTGCAGCTAACAGCTCGCTGTAGAGCATGTTTGTCTCGATCATATGCCATTTTTATCACCTCAACATCTCCTCTGTGATAATTGTTCCAGTACACACAACTCCTATCAGAGTGAAACAGAAAAATAACGAGGGAAAGAGTGATCAAGCGCGAGAAAGAACAAACACCCCGTGCGATCTATTTGGGTCACCTGTTGGTTGACTTCCAACCGAGTGGCTCTAATCACTGAGAAAAGCAAGTCTCGAATACTAGTGACAGGCTATAAGTTCGTATGCAAATGCTTTCATTCCGGCTTAACTCATGAGTTTGACGTTGTCGAAAGTGTCGGACCAAACCACTGGGAGGTCTCAGCCAAACGAAAACGGCATTCTCCAGCAAGTGTAAACGCCACATCCATAAGCTGGAACTAGCAGTGAACCTCTAGCGGGAAATGGCCAGTTCGGGTTAGTCCGGCTAGCCATATCTTCTCGTAGTGATCTTGGAAGATCTTTTATGTCTATCCTATCCACCCCTTTCCGGTTGTTCGGTCTTTTACCTCTTACACACATCACCAACACTACGGGGTGAGATCTCGCACTCTCTCGCACCGTGTCGAGTCATCAATGTTGGGATCGATGTTGCTGTCTTCGTCGGTTTGCGGGTCAACTTGTAGTGCTTGCTGTAGTGTTGATGCTGCCATCATCTGTCCGTGCGGGAAGGAAAGAGCCAATCTTTTGCCCACCCAAGACAGAGAGGTGGCGAGATTGGGAGAGCCTCATCGATATTGGGGTCCGGTTGTATGGTGGCCAAAACGGGGTGGCTGTTTTGAAA
This sequence comes from Anopheles funestus, assembly GCF_943734845.2. Classification (NCBI taxonomy): domain Eukaryota; kingdom Metazoa; phylum Arthropoda; class Insecta; order Diptera; family Culicidae; genus Anopheles; species Anopheles funestus. The sequence goes on along the minus strand of NC_064598.1, from coordinate 35,997,708 downwards.
AAGAAAAAAAAATTGTCGACGTCACATGTCGCTGTTAAAAACGGGGGGGCTAAGCTAGGGAAATGTGAAAATTCGTTCCACATATGGGAGAGTCGAATATGATTTGTCTACCACCAGTAGCATGTACCGACGATCACTGCTCGAATCGGAAGTCGTGCAGGAAGACTTCAACGATCCACAAAGCGGGGTATTGAGAAAAAAAAATCAGACAAGAAACGTTTGCACATACACAAAGTCGATGCGCATTCGCATCGCGGTGAGTCAGCAGGCAAAGAATGCTATTTTACGAAGCAGTGCAGATGTGTGGCACACATTTGCGACTCGTACTGGTAGGAATATCTTCTGCATGATTAATCCAAATCGCTTACTAGTGAGTGTGCAGTGTATCACGAGACCTCGGGCACTAACTAGTGCAGTGCATTTGCAAAACCGTTGCCGTTAGCATGCTGATATACGAAATCGTTCGATCGATCCTTGAGTTCCATTGAAAGTGTTTTTTTTTATCCTACTGTGCTTTTATGGTTAATTTTTTTTTAAATGCGTCTTCCAACTTCTTACAGAGCAGTGCAATTGCGAACGTGACGTGCCGTGAAACGTGTACAAAATTTATCATTACGTACCACATGAACCTCCCCCTCCATTCCAAGCAAAACAACAGCAACCCCCCAACAAAAAAAGGGTGGCTCAGTTTGAGTACCGATCAGTAGCACTTAATGTTTAACGACTGTGCGGTGCGCGGTGTGTACTTGTGCTTGTGTGTGTGTGCTTGCGGTTTTGTTATGATCATCAGCACGGGTTGCATGGAAAGTGAAAATGTTATGAAATAGATGAAATATTTTCAGCCACCCTCACCGTTTTCAATGCCGGTCTTGCAAGTTGTATGTTGAGAGCGCGCGTCTGCTCCAGTGGCATTTGTTTGTGTGTGTGTGCGTGCCCGTCCTAGTGTTTACGCTAGTGTGTCTACTAGTGAAAGGTGTCATTTAATTACGATCGTTCGATTTTATGCGTTTACCTTGCGCCCCGAAAAAGTGATGGCACCCGTGTAGTATCCGGCACTGGTCGATTAAATACAACCCCTACCGGTCTGGTTGCTACCTGTCTGATAGGTATGATAATTTAATCCCCCTCATTTTAACACCACTTTAGATGTATTAATTCGGAAAAAAGGAAGAAAAGGTTCTGCCTTTTTTTGGGAGAGGGGGGATTTTGAAGTTCGTGGATAATGATTACGTTAAGCTATTAACACAACTAACCACTCAATGTGTAGTGCGGTAGCTTTTACTTTTCGATTAACGATCACAATTGCTGTAAACGCTGATGAAGATACGAATCGCTTGATGCTTTAACGCATAACGATGTACTAACTTTGGAAGTACCTCACGAACTATTGAAACCACCAGCAACTCAATGCAACTCATCATCGCGCAACTTGCCTTAACCATCGTTCCACCAAGACTGTACAAATAGTTCGTTTTTGCAAAACTAACGCACAAACATTCAGGCACTACCTAACGCAAACTACACACTCTTGGGCTTATGGTTCTCGTGGCGACGTGGCTATAAACATGGCGGAAAAATTCGATTGCCAACATCCCAATCAGGCAAGATGTTAAACCCCTTTTCCCCGCTATTAATAGTACAAATTGTAGCGAAACAAGCTAAAAGGGACAACGTAAGAATGAGGTTAGATTGACCCGACCCCTGGTAAAGGATTGATCACAGAAATAGCCAAACGGTAAGGGATGGTTACTGTGGTGCGACGGATGATGGTTTAGTTGAACACAAATACGCCAAATAATCGATACAAACGATACGGTCACTGTCCCTCAGACGGTTAAGCCGATCGCCCAAAAAAAAATCACACACACACAAAATGTGACACCTTCTCTCTCGCCGGATGTCGTTAATTGGATTTCCCTACCACCCCCAAAAAACCATACACGTGGCAATCCGGTGACTACACCAAACAGAAACGAAATGCGTCGACCACGCGTATGCGTTTTACAGCTTGAGCTTAAGCTATAATCTGTGCCCCAAAAGCTTGTAAAGCAATACACAAACCCAATTGATGCTACACGATCGATAGTGCATTTTCCGCCGTTGTGGTAATGGGACCAGGGAAAATGGTAGGAAAGTTGGCTCGGAAGTGGATGTAATTTCTCGGCTTGTTTTACAACCGATGAACGGTTTACCTTGAAACATATAAATAAAATGTCCCCAATCAGGGCGACTTCGGGCTTGGGTAAGCGGGGATAGGGACAAACATTCATCAGCATTCGTAGCATCGGTTGAATGGACATATTACAAACCCACTGCACACACTACCCCTGTTGTACCTTCCCAATCTAGCGAGCTAGATAAAATGGCCACCAATGAGCCGTTGGGGTATTAAAATAGAACCGATCAGATGAGACGAGGAACAACCATCTGCTATTTGCCTTGTTGGGAACGCTTGAACGTTCCAATGTCCAGAACAAAGGCAAAAGCAGTCGAGTGGAATGTGTCACATATAAATCAGTTTCTCTCGACCCACATACACGAGAACGAACACGGTGGTGTCGCTTTGACATCACACGCAAAGAGGGGCGTCACGTATCATGTGTGCTAGATAACGGAGCGGCACCATACGACACTGATGATAAATACAGGGAAACCAAACCCGTGCACCTTCCGTGCATTCCGCACTATTCAGTCCCAAGATATATGATGGATTGACCAGTAGCAATATGTGTGTCTTTTGGTTTTGCCTCTTTCTACCTTTACCGACCGGTCAAACTCTAATGTCTAATGTGGCTAATAGCGGGTGAGCTGGGAAATGCCGTACAGGATGCGTTTGTCATCGCGGTCGAGCAGCAGGCCCGGGAGCGCCTCCAACGATTGTCCGCGCTCAAGCGGATTACACCGGTCGACATGTCACAGCTTTCGATCAAAGCAAGTATCCCATACCCTAGCCTCCGCCAGGCGGGGGGACAGCGTACACTGTTGTGCTCCGGTTGTAATCTGGTTGTCTTTTTGTGCTCTTGACTTCTTGTCGCAACTATTTCTCTCCCTTCCTCTCATGCAGCTCAATCAGCAAAGTCAAGCGAAAGGTGGCGCAACACAAGATTTAAGCTTCCTGAAGGAAGCTTCCCCAATCTACGTGACGTCCCTTTCAAGTAACAGTGTTACGGGTACCAACACCAGCACGACGGTGACGGCAGGTGTGAAGACTACTTTTACCGCTGGGGCCAACAACAACTTCAACAACAATACCATCAACAACAATAGCAGCAGTACGGGCGGTGTGCAGACGCAGCAGAATGCAACCAACAACAACAGCAACAACGGCACGAACCTCGTCAGCACTACCAACACTACCGGCAGTATCGCTAGGCAGCAACCGGGCATGCTGGTGAACGTCAGCACGGACGGTTCCGGTAGTGCCGGTGGATACGCGAACGTACGACAATCGCTCGGCCCAACGGGGACATCCACCGGTGGAGCGTTCAAGGGACCACAGCCTTCGATCGCACCCGATGGTCCGCAAATGGTGGGCCCGGGCCCGAACAACAATAACACTCTAGCACTTAGTGCGGCCACCGCGTCCGGGTCCGCTTACCACCTGCACCATAGTCTTGTAAATAACAACAACCTCACCAGCAATATTGGCAAGCCGCAGGGGCTTGACGCAACCGCCAACAGTTACTATAGTAATCTAACTAACACCTTCCTAGCGAACGGTCATGGTTCCAAGCGAGAGGTAAAAGGCCTAAGTACACACGCTCCATTTCCAGCCAACATCTTGATTTTCTTTAGCTACTGAGTACTAATGGGGAGGGAGAAAAAAAACTGGGATGGTAACAAGAAGGAGTAGTCCCGCTAGTAAAACTAACAAGCTAACTATACCTAAAATATATATACATACATTGAATGCCAGACTCATTTGACCTAATTTTTATCAAAATTGCAATTTTCTCTCCCAACGTATCAGCTGGCTACATTATCCGAGGGCGAACTCGAACCGCAGGACGAACCAGAGTACGAGTCGAGTGGTAACATATCGCGCGGTGGTACCGAAGTTCTGCTGGGAGATCAAAATCTTCGCCAGGAAAATCGGTAAGTTGCACTCTTGGGATCTGTTGTTTATCTGTTCCGGCTATATTTAGACGACTTCTTGGTTTGCTTGGTGTGATTGTTGCGCTACACCGTTATATCCTTATTGGTAGTGCTTTCAGTTGATTAACGTACTTTAGGGATTGGTCAAAATATTTTTAATGAACACTTTAGTTTTGAACCTTTTTTGTTTATTCGAACCTAGTTTATTGAACCAAATAAGAATTAATTGAAGGTAAATGTTGTGCAAACAATAGTGTTTAAATTTGTTTGTTTTCTCAATCTCCAATTGTCCAATGTTTCCAACGAACAAGAGTCTCAATATGAGCCAAAATATGCCAACAATTTGTTTTAAAATCTAAATAATGGACTTAACTATCCTAAAATAGAAATTCGATTATTTTTACACTACCCAAAAAATGTTCCATTTCTATTTGACGTCCATAAAAATTCCCCACTTATTAGTGTCAATTCCTATTTATACTGACAAACACATATTATTACGCCTAAAGAGTACAGCTCAAAATATCGCTTCTCCAGACAAATGCCATCTTAATTGTATGCATCAATCCTTGCAAACAATGCCCCTATAATCGTGAATTTTAATGCGAAATCCTTTTCCACGCCCGTCGTCATCCCATCAGCTCCTTGGGCTGAACCTTAACGATGTACTGAAGTTATTTGTATACTTCATTTCTCAGTCAGTCAGTTACGATTCCAATCCCTGCGGACCGTTGTGGGCTGTTGTCTTAAATGGAAATTTAGATGCGAACAACGCACGGCTATCGGCCTCGGTCGTTCCGTAGGCGTTTGCTGAAGATTCCATTGACCGACTTCCGACCCCTTCGGGAAGCCACCTTCGGTTTGTGTGAAGGATACAAAATGATTACTTCTTGCAGCATCCCAACATCCCGCGTGGAATTGACGTTGTATACATATTGTGGACCACGTCCAACAACAACGAAAAAAGATGCGTAAGGAGAGGGCAAGATGTACGAGGAAAACTATTTCCTTTCAATCGTCCTCCTTCGTTCTTTCTATTTCCGATCAACGACGTGTACGGGCCCCAACGGGTTATGTCCCAAATTAACTCACTCCATTGTGTCGATGCGGTAACCGCTGTGTGTGTGTGTCTGTTTGGGGTTTTTGGTGGATTATTTTGCGTGGGAATCGAATTCTTCTTGCATCCATGCCACGCTACGACGGAAGAGATGCCACGGCAGAAACACCCGTTGCCGGTAATTGTTTAGTCTGTAAAAGCAATGATCCACAACATCTTATTAAACGTCGTCCGGGCTCTTCGTCTTTCTCTCCCGGGGGGTGTGTAGAGTGTTGTGGGTTCGGGAAGAGACACGACACAACCCAAAAGGTGTCATTGGTTGCTTGAGGGAGTGTTGGAGAGGTTTGAAAGCAAGTCAACAACGGGCGAACCGGGAACGTACAAGGAAACAAACCTCTTCACTGAGGATGGATCACTTCACATACTTGACGTTGGTGCGGAACCGATTCATATGCGTTCGTCTCGAGTGCTCCTTCAGCCGGGCCCCGGGATCTCGAACACGTCATGATACAATCATCGGCATGCGGCTAGGTGCGGGCTAGGAGCAACTCGATCGTCAGCAGCCGACATTATTTGGATCGCACTCGGAGCGACGGTGCTCGGTTTGAGGCGCATCAATCATTTGCTGGGAAATAATCACTCACCTCTACTGTGTTGGGGGGGAGGATGCCATTTTTTCTCTCTTCTTCTTTACCCGTGCCTTTACCGAAGCACCAGCTCGACCGTAAAAAGCCGGCATCTTGGCGGAGTGACATTTTTAATGCGGTTCGCTTTTACGGGGAAACCATTCGCAAACAAATTCTCATCTAACCAAGCGTATCAAAGGCCTTTCCTGCTCCCCGGTTCCGTAATGTGTCCGGGAGTATGTGTGTATGTACACACGCCAAACTCGTACCATTCATGCGTTCGAAACGATGTTTGCCGTAGGTTATCTCTTATTCATATCGTCATTCCAGCGGTGGACTCGAGCGTCACTCGTTTGACGAATCTCACTACGGCACATACTACCTGTCGACTATTAATTCCGCTGCCATACCATGTCAGGCGACCCAATTTTGCAACCCGGACAAATTGAGTGGATGCATCACCTTTCCAGCACACCGAAAAAGGATGTATCCCAAAGAAACACACTTCGTTCACATACCATTGTGAACTCTTGCTTCGTGTGGTGGACATAGGTCGTAATTACTGTTCGGATGTTGAAAGAAACGTCCCCAAAAAAAGAAGAAACCTCAACAAACCTACACAGAATCTCGCAACTAACTGGTCACAAAACAGCATGTGTTTATTGCTGCCCGAAAACCCCATTAGACCCCAAGTAGACCTCATCTCAAGGTGGATTAGATGGCGATTTCTTTTCGGGTTCGCTCTGTCACACCGCACACCCCAACGTCCCGGCCGTCGTTTGTGATGGGTGTCGTTTGTTTGAATGTTTAATAGCCGCTGGAACAGATCCTAGGTGACTAAGGATAACGATAAGAGGCCTCACGAGTGAACCAGGTCGACCATGCAATGAGGATAAAATAAACATTATCCTTCCGTGCCTTTGAATCTAGGCAGCTAGTCACGGAATCCAGAGGATCCAGAATGGAATTGGGGTATCTAAATAGAAATACATTGCACGATCTCTCAGGAGACAGATAGCATAGTACAACGCATTGAATGAAATTGCAGGAGATGATTTCAGTACATAAAATATCTCTATTTCCACATATTTTTACGTCACTTATTGCACCAAAATCGTCACAATATGTTTTGTAACTTGACAATATATGATTCTTCCCCATCGGGACTCACAGCATCCTTCAGCTACCTTGACTTTAATAATAGTTGACTGCACATTTATAATTTCTCTTCGTCATGCCTATCTCTCTGTGGCCACCGTTGTGGCAAATATGTGAGTGTGTGTAAAAGTAAATCCATCATAACAGACGGTACCCGAGACCCGTGGTCCGTATACACAGGTGTGTGATGGTTGGGCATGGTTAGGCATGTTTGTGTGTGGGGCTTCCACGACCAAACGCCGGATGGCCGCTAAATGTGTGTGGCTAGAGATGGTAGCTAGATGAGCAAGAAAATTCGACCACGGACAAAGGGAGAATGGAAGAAAGTTGCCTTCTTTGCTTCCTTTTCACACACATACAAAGCTGACCAGGCTTGGCAAAGGTACAATTGTGTTACACGTAACGTACGTATGCTTCCGTTGGTGTTTGAATTTTTGAATTTGAAGGCTTGATTATAAGTAAACGATAGATGAAACTTAAGTAAATATACCATACGATGTTTACTTCAACTGTAAGTTCTCTTTATCCGTATTACCAGTGTACCTGTAAACTCCATTTAAAAGTCTAAAGATATCCACAACTCGCACAGGTGTTTATCATCTCGGACTGGAGGAACAAATAGCCAGGAATAAGCAAAAGAGTAATGAGGAAGTCAACAATTTTCTGTCCACCGGTCGTCTATCTTTAAGTTTCCTTTCCCAATTTGCATCACTTCCTGCTAAGAAAAAGTTCAACATTTGCACAAACAGACAAGAACCACAGGGCACAATTCTTACAACTATCAAATTATTAACGTTTTATACCCAATAAAACGACAAATTTTCTAACGAACACAGCAAGAACGTGTGTACCAAGTTTATGCCTCTAATATAACTTAGCGGATGATTTTACGGTCAGGTCACGGTGTTGCCGTCGTCTTCTGCATGGCTGTCTGTGCTTCCGATGAGGAAACGTCCCCCGAGTCCGGGGACCGTGGAAGGCTTCTCAACTTTGAAACGCACCCGTCATTTACCGGGCTCGCTCTATCCCAGTCACACTTGCACACTTGCCACATACCTGGTGCGGGTGTGAAGATGGCCAAGAAGATGGTTGGGCAGACGGTGCAGACAGGTGGACGGGCGGGGAAAAGCAGGCTCAGCAAACGCCCCGATTGCCCGTCGGAACACTGGAACACACACGCACACATCCAGCCACACAGACGTACGCTTTTTCTCGTCTTCTTCGTTTCGCATGCCTTCCGACCGAGCGGGTGTAGCGTTTCACCACGGCACCATGGCACTCATTCGTCGGCTTGGAACGAAAGTGAACGGTCGTCTGTGTGTATAACTGTAGGGAGAAAAGGCTCCGTATGCTAGGGTTAGTTTGATGAAGTTCGCGAACGTGTCTATGCATTCGAAGTCAGTTACTGGTCCCAACTTGCATCAACTCCATCGCCAGTGGTTCCCCTTTGCTTGTGACGAACGAACAGTGGTCAAGTGTCGCGAATCGTGCGAAACGATGGCGCGTGTTTGAAGTGGTGAAGTTTCGCTTTGCAAGTGAAGATTAGCTTCGGTCGGAGGACACTGTGTGTCTGCTAGGTAGTCGACCGTATGACAAGGGGTCATTGCACAACCGTGTGTGTTTCGCGCACCTTCGTCCATCGTGTCATTGGCGTCCACCGGTTGAAGATAGTGGCACCGTGCTAGAGTGTCCCGGTCGGTAATGTCCAGCAGCAACTAGCAAGTGAACAAGCTGCTGGACGCGGCACTATCCCAGACGCGCTTCCCATCTGACGTTCAAAGAGGACCAACTTAAAAGCGGGAAATAAATAAATAACCGCGAGTTGAAAGCCTGACGGTGTAATTACGAACCGCTGCAAATACCGGTAGTTGACCTGCTCCTTTTGCCCGTCGATTGGCAACCGGTTTGCAACACGGGTGCGGGCCTCCACAGCTCACCATATAGACGTGTGTAGCGGGCCACACATACGGTGGACGTTGGAATTTCGCTGCATTTCCGCTCCAGGTGTGCCTATCCCTGACCTGGGCACAACCGTGGAGAAACCGCAGCCAACGGTATTCGCGCGTTAGTTCCTGTGGCAACCAAACAGTGGACGGGTTGTTGGATCAATCAAATGCTGCTGCTGCCGTCGAGGGAAGGGTTCTCGATGCAAAATCGTAAACAAATCGTGTCCCCTACAAAACAAAAACATTAATTCGTACTCGATTCTCCCATTGCCCTTGGCTGTGACTGTGAACTAGTTTTAAATGCCATCCATCTTCCTATTGGTGTGCTGTTTAGGACTAGTGGCTTTGGCCGAGAACGACTGGAGAAAGTCTGCTGACTGGATGTGTGACCATCGTTCAAACGCAATTGGGGCTATTGATGAGATGAAGATCGGGTGACTTGGCGCGAAATTGGTCCATTTTTGTTTGACAGCCACGGTGAAAACGTTTGACATTGTGTGATCGTTTCCGTTCGAGTATATACTCTTAAGTGTGCGAAGGTGAATCCACTCACCGTACAAGATCGGAACGGATCGTCGTTCAATTGTTCGCTTTACGTTCGAGGTCTTCTGTTCGGAAAGAAATCAACCGCATGAAGCACGTCTCCGGTGTGATCAGTTCTTCCGCTACTACGGGCTACCACACACAGCCTTTAGTGAAACGGTCGCTCGGTTTGTGAATGTAAAAATTACCTTCTACACACCCTTGCGGGGGGCTTTGGTGAGCTGGAATTTTTAACCACAACCCTTCCTTTCTATCGGTCCCCTTTGAAATAGCCGTGTTTGTGTATATGTGTACGTGTGTCCATGTACGGCAAACCTAGGAATGCGTGAGGAAATTGGCCAACAAGAAGCAAATTGCACTAAACGGTCCGATTGGTAGGGGGTGGAAAAAAAGTGCAACGAATCGCAATCAAAACCTACCCGGACGAAGAAAGCGACCTGAAGTGAGTGCGTTTGTGTCTATTTGTGAGCTTGTGTCCGTACATGCAAAACGAATGTGCAATCATCATATTCGTGTTGCATATGCGATAAGTGCAACCGGAGACGACGGTTGTGGAAGAGTAGCAAAACAAAAATTATAATTATAACACAGCGAAGTGGTGAAACTGCACGCCGCATTTCAGTTGCCACTCGAAGATAGCAGAAGTGGAAGCAGATAAAAAAGACAAGTGAAACGAAAAAAGAAAGAGAGAACAGAAAAAAGCAAAATAGTCAAGCAGGCAAATTATCCTACATACAAACGCAGCAGGAACGGAATCGGAAAAGTGCATCCAGGCATCGCTTAATGCACGTCACTTGCGACGGTAACGACACAACACAACTACAGCACAGTGAGAAACGCATGCAAGTGTAACGCACACAAGTGTTTCAGCCTGCCGCATGTTCGACATCGTGTGACGTCTCTGCGAGCTTAGCCACAAGCAGCACAAAATGAGGATCCTCAAGCATTGGTAATTAACTGACGCTGTAGCGAATGAGTGATGCTACTTTTCACTCCAAATCACTTCCAAGACACACATCTAGCAAACAGTCTAATAGGCCGATCCTAACAAAGCGCCAAGATGACTTTATGATCATCGATCGATCCGTAAACGAGTTGAACCATTATCCCTTCCACTGGATGAAGCCCTTTACATCGTCGTACATACCTTGACAGCCATCTTGTGCCCTTTCTTCTTCATCTCCATTGTTATGGAGATGACTTGACTCGTATGAAGCGATCAAGGCTCCGAGGAGACTTTAGAATGCTACCGGTGCCTTGAAGCACAGAATTCTCCAGAGTGACTGCTTCTAGAGACGTACAGAAAGGTCTATGGAGCCACAATCACCCCGGATAAGCGTCGTAAATTAGCTTCTTAGGGTCTTCCAATTGTTGCTGGGTGTCTTTATTCTCCCCGTTCACCGGTCAGCGTATCGAGAAGGTGTCATCCACAGGAAAGGATTAAAACATTAGAAGAAAAGGGGAAAATATTCTAGGTTTATGTCGATCTACGGTTCTATGTAACTCTTTCTTTCCAAGAAGATACAGTTTGAAAAAAAAAACGAGAAATAGCGCTACAACGACAACATTCTTGAATTTGATAAAACTCAACGCATTAGGACGCCCATTTCTGGTTTCAAATCTACGTATTCTCTGCAGATATTAAACCATTAGACGTAACATACAAAGACCAAAGAGGTTGAAGAGCCAAATGCTAAAAAAGAAGTTTTGTATGGGTATCTTCTCTGTAATATTGACAACTGTAACAATCGTTCTCAGACGATCGCTACATACGAAGATCTTCGTTGCAGAAATAGAATGTTTCAGAACTTGTGTCTTAATTCTGCAGAAATCCCGATCTTCAATAGCTTATATAATTCGTAAAACTTTTAATCCCAAGATTTTAAATCTCAGGCCAGTTACATGCAATACACTGACCAGCCTTTGTACTCAGTCGCATCATACAAGAACACACCTTTCGTCATGCATTGCTAACAAAAAACCGAACGAAACTACGTCGTCCTTCATATCGGAATCCTACCGGGAATACCTTCGGTGCACTGTATGGAATGGAATGTCGAGGCACAGACACCGATCCTCTTAATGGGGGAGGTAAATATTATTCCCATGGGTTTTCGTCCCTTTTGTGTCTGCCAAAAAAAAAGGGGCGAATAGTACAGGTAACTCTATACGACTGCCATATTTGTTCCTTCAGCACTAGGATTAAAGATCCTGAAATCGGTAGAACAAACAAACACGCGCACAAGGGAAAGCATTCCGGTTGTTTTGAGTTTCCCGAGTCGACAAATCGATCATGTTGTGGAATTTTTTGTTGTTGTGAACAAAACCGGGGAAAGGAAGTTGCGCTCTCATACCACACAGTCCCAATTTCTTCTTACATCAGCGCAATGACGAGCGGTCTATGTATGCGTGTCGAATTGTGTTTTTTGTTGCCTTCGTATCCGTCCCCTCGAAGTCAACTGGGAGCGGTTTCCCGTGTCTCCGCTTTAAACTATCGTTGTCAGGTCTTCAAGAACTACAACAACAAAAACTGACTCACTGATTTAAGCCTATTACACGGGCACCACACAAACCTCGAGCGCCCATTATTGTCGATCGATTAATGATTGATCTCGGGACCGGAAGTACGTCCCAATCGTACCGCCCTCGAACGCACGCAAACACTTCGCTACGTTTGCCATTGTGGATATTACTCCCTCTCTTCTTACGTTTCTACCGCATCGAACGACACTCCTCATTGCGTGGTGACTTTTTCCCTCTAGCTGTTGGCAAGCTCCTCCAGTCAAACCCCGTCCTGCTGTTTGGCCGAATGAATGCAATCCACTCCCAGGGTCGGTTCATGGTGCCATGGACGATCGCGCGGATGAGCTCGTGTTCAAATTTCCGCGTGATCTCGCCACTTGAAAACGGATGACTGGAAAACACAAACGCTGCAACGATAGGAGGAAGTGTCCACGGTGCTGTTTCCCTCCATAACGCGAATGCGCGTGCTCTGCCACAGTTGCGCTTCCACCGATCGTCGCCATTTCTGGTTCGCATTCATCCGCGACCAAAACTCCACATCACGCATCATGATTGTGTTTGGTAAGGGGTGGAAATAAGGTTTCATTTTTTTTCTTTATATCTTGTTAATGTTTAACTTACTTCCGGTGCCCGGCGGGTGTGCACTCGACTTTTCATACGTACAGGGAGGGACCCAGTCAATTCTGACGGTGTCCACTAGTTACAACCTGCTCCAGTTAGCGAGACCTGCTGGCCATATTGGACAACCTGTCTCTGTGTGCTCCAAAATCTCGTCCATCGTTTCATTCACATGGGTGAAGGAAGTCGATAAATTATTTGTGAACCGTGAAATTAATTTCGTCCAACACCACCTCACTGCTCATCCATTCTCCGCACGGTGTGTGGCATTGGTATGGACTTCTTGGATGGCGCAAAGGCGCACAACGATCAACAATCGCAGATAACGCGCTACAATCATCAAAGTACATTCCGACCACTCGGACCAAACTGCCCACTGGATCTTAATCCTCCATCCGTTCCCCTTCCTTTCCACCGCCTCCCTTGGAGAACCCTCAAGATACCTTGCGGCATTCGCTACCGATCGTGCATGTCAAGCAGAACGGCAGACGATGAAGGTATTTCTTTATTATGGAAGACGTTCCGGAGCGAGTTGAATAACTTGAACACGATCTTCATTTTCTACCAGTTTGGGCCACAAAATTTGCAGCGACTCAACTGCATGATTACGGTAGAAAGAAAAAAGATTGCCTCCAAGTGACTATTACCGGGGGAATCTTAGTTTTGGGAAATTTTCGTCTCAACCTTTTGCTCAGAAAACCCACCGGCCATAAAACAATAAACAATCATAACACTGGCGAGATGTGTTCCCGTCCTTCTGGTAGCGGGTGGATCTTCCCACCGTGCAGAGAAAGATTAACAAACGAACGTTTGAAGTTCTAATGTCACTCTGGGATCTTTCCGCTACCAGATCGGTACGGGGATTGGGAAGAAACGAACACACTACATGTGCACCAGAGCGAGAAGGAATCCATGGACGGCCCTAAGGTCGAGAACGACATGGAGGAATAATTTAAGATTCCCACACCGTATCGTGCGGAACAGGTAACGCAGGAGACAGGTTCATTTCGTATTCCATGGGCTTTGCCACAGAAGGAGGCGCTCGCTCACTATACCTTTTCGCTCTTGGACGTACGTGTTTCCGTCCCGGGATCCGGACATGTGCGTGTGTTGGTGCGACTCCCTTTGTGTGTTGCACGGGGCCAGCTTACCCTTAGCGTAAGAACAGACAAGTTCTAAGTGCGTCTTGCGTCTGCTTTGCGCATCTATCCTCCCCTTTGTTAGCAGATCCTCTCTGGTGCGAGTAGATTGCCTCATTGACCAAGAATGCGGTTGTTATGTGGACTTGTACCGTGTGTTTTTTTCCCTTTTATGCTTCTTCCATCCCTCCGTAACTGTGCAAGTGTAGTGGAGTGAACAAATGTAGATCGAGCGGGAGCATATGATGGAACAGCATCGAGATAAAAAAAATGCTACAACATGCCGTTGAAGTTCCTTTTTCTTTTCGTTGACTCATAAAAAAACATATCGAAAATGGAAGGAGGAATGGAGTCATGCATACCTACAAAGACTACACACGGTTCTGTGCCGAAAGTAACAGAACTTTCATTCATCATTCGTACGATCGCATGATCATCCTTCCTATTTTTTTTCTCTGGTCATGTCTCCTGCTGTTGTTGTCCATTTTTTTTTACACACAGGAACTTGTGTAGATAAATATCCGTCTAACAAATGAATAAAGCTCTGTACATAGAATGTAGCTTCAAGGAATGTCTAAAAAAACGTCTTTATCGTTCTGAGAAGACATACAGGAGAAGTGCTTTTCCAATTTGGAGTTATTGTTATGTTTATGTGACTTCCAAAAATGTAGTCTGTAGACTTCCAAATGTGTGTAGTCCACACTAACTACGATCGTTCTGTATCTTTGACACAAAACTAACAAAAAACTGCCTTTTTCTGGCTCTTCCTGATCTCTTACAGGCCTCGCAGACGCAGTGGCTCCAGCATCGTGGTGCTGGGCGGTGATGACACCCTGAAGCCCTCCATACCTATTGATGACTATCAGGAGGACTTGGAAATGTACAATATGTTAGCGGCAAACCAGGACAATGGTATGTATCCAGTAATCACTCGTCGGAACAGCGAACGAAGGATCATCAATTCTAACGATTTGTTTTTTCTTCATTTTAGGACCACACCGGGAAATGGCTGTCGATGTACCTGAATCGTTCATAGCCAGAAACAAAACGCCTCCGCGCTATCCACCGCCACGCAGTACGACGGCGGTCACGGCTTCCGTAACACCTGCCACGCCCGCGTCCGCCCAGGTAAATCACGTTTCCAACGCAATGCCTCAGGTTGCGAAACACCACCACCAACAACAGCATCATCAACAGCAACATCATCACCACCACCACCATCATCATTCTCCACCTTCCCTGGGGCACCATCACCCGGCGAACGGTGGCGTGTCTCTCGAGCTGGAACCGCTCGATTCGTACAGTGATCGGCAGCTGTCCTCGCTGGACAGCAGCCAGGAGTACGTGAAGAAGGGCGGTTCCAGCAAGGGACCATCGTCGCTCGGTTCGGTAACGAGCGAGTTCGAACCGTCCCTCAACAATGGGTACGGTCCGCTACGAAAGCACACCACCAATGCCGGTGGTGATCTGCGCGACTCGCTCAGCACCAACCGCAGCACGTCGCCATCGTCGTCGGGTGATCTCGGACCGCCCGAGTACGATGTCGGGCCGCACCGGGAGCTGCCCGTCGACGTGCCGGACAGTTTTGTCGAGATCGTTAAGGGGCCACCGCGCTACCCGCCGCCCAAGCCCCTGATCATTAAAGACGCTATCAGAAAGAAAGAATCATGCTCATCCAGCGAATCCATTGATAAGCCCATACCGCAATCACAGTCGCCGGCGCGAAACGAGGTATAATTTTGTTTGTTTGTTTGTTGTTCCGTTTTCCACCATCCACTTCCTGCTAGATTTTTGGTTTCCCCCTTTTTTGCATTTACGAGTTAACTGTTGTTTATATTTATTTGCCACTAGTTTTCACGTAAACCGAACGTTATACACTCCCCACACAGATACACAAATTCACGCATGCACCTATCACGTTTCATATTCGATCACTCGATCTTATTCCACATCCAAAAGGTACAGTTTTGGACGTGGAGTTCGATATCACAGTTAACATTTAGATGCATCTTCATAGACACTTAGATTTGAGCCAACAAGTAATAATAGCTATAGCTTAAAGGAGTAGTTTAATAGTTAGAAATATGTATTGATTTGCTGTGAAGTATTGGAGTTTGTAGTAAACTTTTGATTTCTTATTATCTTTTAAAAAGTAGATTTTGAAATACTTTTGCAATAGCTTTACATTTTATTGTTTCCTCCAATTGGTACTCAATATTTAAACATATCCAAAACAGATAAGCTTCTTATTTTATTCCTTTTTCATTGATTAATTTATATGTTGTCCCACGTGTTTGCTCATTTTGCTTCAAAGTGTCTATTTTGTAATTTAATCACAATTAATTCAACAAAAAAAAAATATCGAAACACTCACAACACTATTACACCGCACAATGTCTTTTGTTTGTGTTTATGTCTTTGCCAAAAAGCAATCCTTCCAACTATCCTCGCAAAAGTTTCGCCCGGAACTCTTCAGAAGCGGATAATGCGATCTACATCATGAAATGTACTACTCTAAAGTGGAATCGCTCACTTACTTCTTCACCGCAAAAGAATCTGCGTAGATCGGTTTCATCATGAGAAAGGAATGTAGGAGATGTAAAGTAGTGAAATTTTTTTCCCCCTAATACGACTTTTGGTACAAAAAGTTCTTTCCAACTGTTCTGTCCCAACGGTGCAGTGTGATCGTGTACTTTTATTCTACCAGTTTTTAGTGTGGTGGCGCGTGCAGCACAATTATTTCAAATGTAGTGAAACATCTGATCATCACCCAAAAAAAAAATATCTTTGCACTAATGAGGGCTTAATCTTGATTTCAATTCATTCGTTTCTTCTCCCGTAGCTTAATGGTTCGACGAAACCGGTGCCACCGCCCCGGGATCATCTGCGGATAGAGAAGGACGGCCGGCTCACTAATCGCGCACCAGTACCAGCTCCACAAGTGCCAGATCGTAAGATTGTGCCGATCGCATCACAGCACCAGCATATCGGCCAGGTCCTGGAACCGACTCCGGATCAGTTAGATAGCATTAAGAAGTTCCAGGTGAGTGAAACCGTGCAGCAGAGGGAGAGAGAGAGAAATACTTTTTAGCACCACTTTTTTTTCATCTCACCGAACGTCGCCTACATTAGGGCGCGATCATTAGCATGGTGTCGTCAGTTAACAATAAAGCCATCACTCCCTTTTGGCTTTGTTTTTGAAACATAATCGAAAAATGGTCTATAGTGCCGTGCCCTACTAAACGCACCCCATATATCTCGGGGGTTAGAATTGACAAACAAAGTCGATCGCACGCACACCATCGCACAGGGTACGCACGCATATCCATTTACCTGATTCACCCTTTTCGGACAGGTGAAATTTGTTGTTTGGCGACCGGCAAATGGGGTGGGGGTGTAGATGCATCGTGCACCGGAACGATGCTGGTGTGCGTGACTTCTAGCATCGCGGCGTTCCCATGTCACCGATGCATACAATAAGCACCTGCATAATTCACCACCTTCCCTGTGTAAAATGAGAATGCAATCATCAAAACCCATTTCGGACCCAATGGGCGCCTGGGTCCCGCTTCCATTCACAAAACCATACGCAACTGGCAGACATAGCAAATGAAAAACACGCTGTTACATGTTTACATTGGAGTAATCGGAAGATTTAAGGTTCGTTGTTTCATCGCTTTTTTTTCGTTTAGTTCTTTTGTGATGGTTGCAGTTTTTTTTTTGTTACACCTTTCCAACTCTTCTCCCCATTTACAATGTTGTGTTTGAAATTGTTACTTTCATTATGTAGCAACAACACAACCTTTTTGCTTTTTTTTTGTTTTTGAAACATTGTTTTCTCTTTCAATTTTTTTTGTCGTATCTTTTGTCACAGGCACGCGTTTCCGGCATATTTTATTTTGTGTGTATTATTATTACATTACACTGTTACGGCAAAACAGCATCAACATCCCGGTGTGGTCGAAAGGGGATAAAATTAAAATTCAATTCCCCTTCCACCGCTGGGTGTTTGGTCAAATCCATTTTCGGGTCCACCGGGTTTCAGACGACACAATGCATCAAAACAAACCCCCGTAGGTTCATGTTTTTCATGTAGGGTTGTGTGCGTGTGGGAAGAGTTATGGTGTGGGGAAAACAAACGCACAGGCCAACCTTGCGTACGCGATGGAAATGCGCGACAGTATCATAACAACAGTGCTTGCGTAAAGACAAACGGTCACATGCGGGTACGCGGGAACTGGTTCGGTTTTGCGATAAATAAGAAGAAGAAGAAGAAGGAAAACAAATACACACACCAACACGCACATAACGCAAAAGCGATAGTCACGGAATGCGCAATCAATTTACGGTGGAAATGCGAGAAGCTCAAATCGGAAGCGAATTACCAGAAACGCTGAGTGCTCCAACCCTGTAAACCCGGGCGCGCCTCCTTCCATCAGATGATATCGGTGCCCCATCGCATGTTGTGTTTTACAGTTGGTCGATAAGAGATGGTGACTATAAAGTGTGTGTCTGTGGCTGATTCATGGTGGTTTGATTTTTATAAACGTTCCCACACAACGCTGACAAGTGGGAGGAGTTGGGAAGAATGTGATATCGGTTTACGATCGTAATCGGATTTTTAATTGTTTCCGATAAGCGCAAGAAAAGACTTCTAGAGCTTCAAGTGTGGTGTGGATGTGGTCGTTGTTTAAGGTCGCTATAGAGGTTGAGTTTGTCCAGCTCACGTCGCACCTGTCGTGGCAGAATTCTGGTGTACTCTAGAGTCATCCCGGAACTCTCGTTTTTTTTTCTTCTTAGTGTCTATAAGATTAAGTCGTTCAATTACACGCGCCACTGTGTCACGTCCACTATCGATCGTTTGAAAAAAAAGGGATAATTAAATTATCCACCGTGGCCACCTTGAAAGTGTTCCACCATCATCAGCTGGTATCTTCACAGCAACAACGGGTTCAGAATGTGATAAAAAGAAAACCTTTGCGCCAACAATGATTTGTAGTGCGGTGTACAAGAAATTTAAACGAAAAACGAGTCGAGACTTCGAGTGACAATTTGCGTACGATTCGTCGCGAGACTGTCGTTTGGCAGAAAGAAGTCACGACGGAAGGTGATGATGTAATTCTATTACCGGACACCGGTTTGTTGTTTCTATGATTCGCATTCGGCAGTCGGTTTTGCGTTAGTCCGGGTGCGAGAGTTGTTCGATGAAGACGAACCCGTACGGTGGTTGGTACGACGATCGTTCACATTTCGTCGCGTGTCAGTGTGTGGAAACATTTGTGTGACCTTCTTCTTTGGACTGGTTCTGGACACTTGGTAGACTTGGTTGGTTCTTTCACCCTTTTAGAACCCCCCGCGTCTAGCGTAGCCAGAGTCTGTTGCGTGCGTGTGTACTTTGAACGAATTTTGCAAACTGGCCTACAGTCGTCGGGATAATTGACTTTCTATTTCGACCACACTTTACCACGGTTCAATATGGCCGCCTGATCAGGTTGGATCCAAACACACGTTCCACCGCGAGCGCGTAGCGTCGCTGACGACAATCGGTTTTGCAACTTTCAAACCCACACACCGTCGTACCACCACCAGAGTTTGAACCGTCAAACCAGTTTGCTGGAGAAATTCCCCGATAAGGTCGCTCGTTCCCGAAACTATTCGCACCAGCGAATGGCTTCCTGTCCGCGTGCCGTGTTTCGATGCGTTGCGATATTTCAACCCCGAGCCGAGGACCGTTTTGTGTTTTGTGAGACGGTTTGTTGCGCACTATCTAACGCGAATGTGCAACGGTACAAGGTTGCTACACACGTTCTGACCTTGTCTCGGGCTAGTAGCTGCTCGTGAGCTTCGTACGCATTCGAAACGGTGGTGAACTCAGTGCTCTTTTTCAGACATCGCTAGTCTCCAGCCGATCGCGTAAAGCTCGATCGTGCTCGGTAGTGTGGTTTTAAGTGAAGTGAAACAACACGCTTGCATCTTTTTTCGATCGAAGATGATCGCCCGTGCTCATCAACAGTCCGGGGTCAAGGAAACGAATGGGGTTACCCTTGCGCCTGCTAGCACGATATACGCCCAAAGGCAGGCAAGTTTCATCCGCTACATTACGTGATGACTGTGTGATAATTGTGGACAACTCGAAGCCTTTCATTAAACGAACTCCTCCATTGCAAAAGACTAATCTTTTCTCACGTGTCTTTTTTATTCCAGGAGCAACTACGACGGCGAAGAGAGGACGAGGAACGGATAGCAGCACAGAATGACTTCCTGCGCAATAGTCTGCGTGGTTCGCAGCGGCTTCGTGCCCTGCAGGACAATCCGATCGAAAAACCACCGGTCGGTGTTGATAATGAAGCGTACGCAGATGACGAAGTGGTGGAGAAGATTATCGGTATGTCTTTGGCACAAAATGCCTCGCGCATCCAGGGACTCAACATTGAAACCATGTCTTTACCTTTACAGGGTATAGTGAGCTAGTGGCGGCATTGCAGCGACTGCAGGGACACCTGAACAAGCACGGTCTGGCGGCACTCGCTGGCAGAGTGACGGCAGCACAAAGTCTACTGCTTGGTCCCGGCATTGCCCGTGCACTGGCCGTCCGGACGGCTGTCCTGGAACGGAGGCGTCCCAAGGTACCCAACCCGATCTGCCCAAATGCTCAAGCGTTAGCTAAGGATGTAAGTAATTCGCCACGAGTTTTAGCTCTTAATCTTCGATTCTAATGGGAATTCTACATCTTCACTTCCCCAGTGCGTCGAATCCCTGGCACAATCCGGCTCGCCAACCGCAATAGAACTGTGTGATCTACTGTCCACGTACGAGATGGAGGGTTTACTGCTGGCACACGACAGAATCGCATCGACCACGGATCGTTCGCCGATTGCCTCGTACGGTGGTAGCCCGGTTACCGTCGCATTGCCATCGCTCAGCAACAACAACATCAACAATAACACCTTGACCAGTGCGGTGAAACCGGCCACTGTCATGCCATCAATTCCAAATAACGCTAGTTTAGTGAACAATAACAATAACAATATCGCTAAGGTAAGCTTCACTTCCTGTTGCCGTGCGAACCGAGTGTACAAACGTCCGCGTGCTTTTTTTTAATTTGCAGAGGGAACCAATGAGTGTGCCTCTCGGTGTGCTGCGTGACGGTAGCCAGGATCACATCAAAATCATCCAGATTGAAAAGTCGTCCGAACCGCTTGGTGCCACTATACGCAACGAGGGCGAAGCGGTCGTGATTGGACGTGTGGTGCGTGGCGGTGCCGCCGAAAAGTCTGGTCTCCTGCACGAAGGCGATGAAATTCTTGAGGTGAACGGTATCGAAATGCGTGGCAAATCGGTAAACGATGTGTGCGCTTTGCTCGGTTCGATGACCGGTACGCTTACGTTCCTGGTAGTGCCGGCCGGTGTGCCCCAGATCCTGCCCGGACTGGGGATGCGCGATCCACCGGTACTGCACGTACGGGCCCACTTCGATTACGATCCCGAGGATGATCTGTACATACCGTGCCGGGAGTTGGGCATTAGCTTCCAGAAAGGTGACGTACTGCACGTGATTTCCCGTGACGATCCCAACTGGTGGCAGGCGTACCGGGAAGGTGAAGAAGATCAAACGCTTGCCGGGTTGATACCGAGCCAATCGTTCCAGCATCAGCGCGAATCGATGAAGCTTGCCATCGCCGGTGAGGTGGGTTTGCGGACGCGCAAAGATATCAACGGTAAGGCGGGCGGTGGTTCAACGCTACTGTGCGCACGCAAGGGTCGCAAGAAGAAGAAGAAGGCAAGCAGTGAACATGGCTACCCATTGTACGCGACGGCAACAGCCGACGATCCTGATCCGGAGGAGATTCTAACGTACGAGGAGGTGGCACTGTACTATCCAAGAGCCTCCCATAAGCGACCGATCGTGTTAATCGGACCACCGAACATTGGGCGGCATGAGCTGCGGCAACGGCTAATGGCGGATTCGGAGCGATTTGCTGCTGCTATTCCTCGTAAGTTGATCCTCGCGGTGCATGTGTTCGCAAAAGGAACTATTGCTATTAATTAACATCTAAACTTCGCAGATACGTCACGAGCACAGCGGGAAGGAGAGGTACCGGGACAGGACTACCATTTCATCTCGCGACAACAGTTCGAATCGGACATTTTGGCCCGTAAGTTCGTCGAGCATGGTGAATATGAGAAGGCTTATTATGGTATGTATCTGTGGAGATCTCTTAACTAGTTCTTACGCATTCGGAGATGTAATTAATTCGCGAATTCTCATTTTAGGAACATCCCTCGAAGCTATCCGAGCCGTGGTTGCCAGTGGCAAAATATGTGTGCTAAATCTGCACCCCCAGAGCTTGAAGTTACTTCGTTCGTCCGATCTGAAACCGTACACCGTACTAGTGGCACCACCAAGTTTGGAAAAGTTGCGCCAAAAGCGGATACGAACTGGAGAACCTTACAAGGTCTGTATACGGAAATGTGAGTTTCAGACACTGGAGATCACTCTTTCTCTAATGCGCGTTTTTTTCGTATGTCCCTTTTCCGATGTAGGAAGAAGAATTAAAAGAGATCATAGCGACTGCACGCGACATGGAAGCCCGCTGGGGTCATCTGTTCGACATGATCATCATCAATAACGATACCGAGCGGGCTTATCATCAGCTGCTGGCAGAAATCAATTCACTGGAGCGGGAACCACAGTGGGTTCCGAGCAGTTGGCTGCACAACTAGTAACGTCCCGGTATCTGGACTACGTCTTTAGCTAGCTGGGCTAGCTGGCTGATGTTACGAGCAAGAACTTGTCCGTAAAGAACAACACTAGCGGACGGTGTGAAGTATTCTAAGCTAGAGAAGCACGCCGGAAAACGTTGAAAGTATTCGAAATTTAAGCAAAACGTTGAACAAAAGTGGAACAGACATCATAGGCCACCATATGTCGGTGTAGCCGGAGCGAAACACACCTAGATCTAGAGATGTGACCTATAACCACCCCCAACCCAGAAAAGAAAAAAACACTCAATAGATTCTTATACATAATGCATATAGATACATATACATGTATGGATAATACTATACTTTATCGAACTTGTTACGTTATTTTTTCACTGTGCGCTCGTAAATGCACATAAAAGCATACACTTACACAGGCACACATAAACGGTTCATATGCGAAGTTTTAAGCCCTTCGTTGGGACAAAAATACCCCGTTAACAATGTAGTACTACTTTTCATACTTTTGTTTTACTGTTTACCTAGGAACCAATTGTGTACGTGTACGTGGCAAATCGGAACAGGTCGGGGAAGTGAAAAAAAAACATAGAATCTACAATTGACCAGCAGCGTGGGGTTTTTTTTTGTGCGTGGTGGTTTGTTATACTTTAGTGATCTTTACTTATTTTTTCCTGCTTGGGACAGTATTTCCCCCGATCTTTCGTGGGTAATATGGCTGCCCTCCCCCTTTTTAATAGTAGTAATGTACGTTTTGTTTTAGAATAATGAATGTTTTATTTATCTAGAGTTTTATGTGGCAGTAGGTTATGCGTGCGGAGGAAGATGATCGAGCGCGAAATGTGTATGCGTATGTGTATGTGGCAGATATTGTGGTAGTCTTATGCGTTTAACGGAAGCGATAGGATATGTGCAGCAGGAATGCATTAAGAGCACGAGGAAACCCGAGTACACAATAAAAAAGCAATTTCTAAATGTCGTAACAATACTATCAGCGTAGTAGTGTGGTGGGAAATTGGGAATTAGAAAAAAACGGCCCCCCTTTTCCGATATAGTAGAAAACTCAAAAAAGAAAACCAATGTATTGTAGTTACGGAAATAAAAAAAAACAAAACCAACCCAACAGCAAAGGTACGTAGAGCATATTATATGGATGGAAAAGCTAAATGGTTTTGAGGGAAGTAATGCAAAAAAAAAAGAACAAACAAACAACCATACGGATAACTTAAATATAATCAGCAGCAAACAACCCGCCCACCCGCCCTTGGTGTCAGAGAAGTGGACGATTTAGGTACATGGATAGTGATTCAAAAAATTTACACGAAAACAAATCAAAATACTTATAAAGCTGCAGCCGCTGATGGGCTCGATTCCTAGGAACACTATTCAACGTGGGAACACCCTTCTTCTAGAGGCAGAACAAATAAATGCAATGAAAACGTGTGTAGTACCAAGCATAATGTGCATCTTAAGTAACTCTGTTTCAGCTTACTTTTCTGTGGCACCGATCGCCGGGAGGATCTGTCGGTTTTTGGAAAGAAGGAAACGCAGTGTGTCCATCCGGCAGTCCGACAAGAGGACATATAGCGTTTCAAAATTATAGGTTAGGCATTGAGATGAGTTTAACACATGATTCGTAACACATTCAGCTGGAGGGACTGTACGTGGGCAATGATTTACAAAAACAAAGAAGACAACCGTTTAAATGGTTCTTCCGCCCTAGCCTCCTGCAGCCATACAATTCGTCCAAGTCGAACACTTACAAGAATTGGTATCATAACACCAGAACCCTATTCGTCTTCTAGTGTGACCAGGTTGGATACACTTGTGTAACCATTGCGTCGCATCTCCAAACTGATCGTGATCGCATGTTTGGAGCACCGAGGAACCGTTTAAAAAGGGGGGATTTCTAACGGCGGCTACAGCTACTAAAGAAACCAAGATATCCCATACAAAATGTATTATGCGAACATACAAGTAAAGACTTACTAAACTAAAAACCAATGTATCTTAAGTATCATCAGTTCGTGGAACAGGAAGTAGACCAGAACATCTATTTTGAATGATAAGTATTTTTCTACGGTAGTGATCCAGTACTGGTGGCATTCGAAATTATGTTTGCCAAAGTGGTTTTACTTCATTTCCCACGTCTTTGCTATTTTGATAAGTAGTATTTTTTACAATACAATTCACATGCATCAGAAAGTTCGTACGAGATGGCCTGGTAGCTGTTCAGACAAATTGCATCCAATTCTACTCGTAGTTACGTACTGACGGATGATACTAGGTGAATAAACAACAAATCGTTTAAAAACAGCAATCTTTGTGGCGTTTACTAGTGTTATTTAACTATAGAAGGAAAAATGTTCATGCTAATTGTAAAATACAAAACCAACTTACTTTTTCGTCTAGCAGTGCAACCGCTTTGCTGATTTGGCCTGCAGTCGGCATTCCCGCAACACAGAGGACAGATCGTTTGTTGTTTAAGTAACTGAAGCAGTTTATTGCACATACACGGGGACTATTTCACGCTTTTTATTAGATTCAAGGCAATAAGCAATAATTGTGCGATTTCCACTGCTATCGGAGTGTATTCCTGAGTATCTTCATGAACCTGATCGTTCGATGTGTTCGTAAACTGCCAAACCGTTAATTTGCGGAGCGCAGTTTGATTGCTATCCAGATTCGTGCCCATACTGTTCATATAAATTTCACTTTCAAAGAGAATTAGAGCACCAACACAACGTATTAATCACAACTTCTAACTTGTCTGGTATGCGGGTAGATTATTTTCAATGTTTTGAAATAGAAAACAGAAACATCGTCGCCCAAATGACCCAAATTTATAAACGACTTCAAACGATCTGTCAACGTTGGCTGTCAGAATGACGTGTTGGAGTTGTTTGGCTGGCGTGCTGTCAAACGTGTCAACGCTCGAGGAAAAGAAGTGCGCCCCCTTCCAAACATCTGTAAACAAAGCAGTTTAGTGGAATACAAGTTAATTTTAACTAAAAAACCATTTCTAGTGCATAAATTGCAAACTTTTACAAAGGATTTTACGACTCCCCAATATGCCTCCAATAAAAACCGACGCAGATAGTGACGGGGATGGTGATTTGTCTGGGGCGGAATCGGAGCATTCTGGATCCAGCCAAGGACAGGACCATGATTCCAGTGCGGAGGAAGCGGACGAACCAGATTCGGACGATTCCTCCGAAATGTCCGAAGGCGAATGCGAACGGAGGCGTACCAATTGTCAGGATAATCTAAGTATGTAAACCACCATCAGACAGGGTTCGGGGTCGTTTGTACTACAGCCGCATCTCTTGTCTTTTGCAGCGAGCCTGGAAAAACAGTTTAGCATTCTGAAAGAACAATTGTACAAGGAGCGCATGGTTCAGGTCGACCATAAGCTGCAGCAAATTCGGGGTGGTCGGTTGCAGGACTACATTATACCTTTACAGCAACTGCAACACAATATGGACAGCCGTAAAGAGGTTGCAGAGGTTATGAAAAAATATCGTGTCAACAACATTAAGAACAAGTTCGAGTCGGAACTGCAAGCATGCTATCAACATTTTGAGGTAAGATAAAGACACTAACCATATCATGAATTATGAGATGTATTTATCAATAACCTTGTTTTCCATGCAGAGTGAACAAAATCTGGCCAATGATGTTATTTGCGACGAGCTGATGGAGAAGGTTCGTCGTTTGGAGGAGGATCGCCACAATGTGGACATCTCATGGGCGGATTGGGGTACCAACACACGAACGGCAAAGGTTAGAGGCCCGGGACGCAAGAAGGCCGTAACTGTGTCTGGACCGTACATTGTATACATGTTGCGCGAGGAGGAAATTCTCGAGGACTGGACATCGATTCGGAAAGCGCTGAAACGTTCGACCGCTGCCGCTACCTGATATTTAATACAGTAAGAATTTACTCAAGTGTATAGTTTACGCCATTCGTCGGATAGTACCGCTTCTGCCCCCCGTTTGGTTTCGAGTATCTCCCCTGTTGAGAAATCGCCAAGACTTACGTACGGATTTTGTGTGTAAATTCATTTCTAAATGCCGTTTCTTGTAACGACTTAATCTGAACCTATTCATAAGGCAAATATTAAACTTAAGATGCAAAATGGAACAAACGGACAGTTACTACTTTGAAACCACATCCCGAAACACTCTGACCAATCAAAATCGATTCATGCTCTCTAAGATGCATACTGTATTTAACATATGTACTAAATGCCCTTACATTCCTTTTTCTAGTAAGAACTTTTCAACGAAAGCTACATGATCGCCCTTTAGCTCAATCAGACCGCTCATTTCATTCACCCGCGTAATGATGGGACGGTCTAGCTGCTTTTCGATGAGATATCGCAATTCCGCCTCCAACTGCCAAATGTCACCCTCGACATGACGGATCGCTGTTATTCGACGCTGGCCACGGAACGCACGCCGTAAGTACACCGGTAGCATATGATTTTTCGTTCGCAGTACTACATACTTCAGCTCGGGTCGTGGATCAGCCGGTTTCCATCCCGATGGGTAGCTTTCCTTTGCTATTGGTTTTGGAACGGTCCGAGGAGCTAGTAATCGCTCGACATACTTCCATTCTGGTGGATTCCGTACTACTTCAACCTCGGGAAACTGCGCTACATCACCGACTGGTTCCGAGGACCGAAATGACGACCATCGCACGGAGGTAGGTGTTACATTCTACAAAGCAAAACGATACCATTGAAATGTTTTGGCCATCGACCGGAACTATTCCTTGCCTACCTGTAGTTGTTTTGGGAGATGGTTTATAGAATTTAGCGGTACAATTCGATTTATGCTTAATGTTTTGCTGTACAACATGCGAAGCGCCATGATTACGAAAACAAACTGTTTCTCGCCGCCACAGTATCGAACTGTCAAAGTGTTCTCGTGGGAAATTTTATTTTGACGTTTTTTTCAATCGCAGAATGACATTTATTCAAACAGTTCGTTAGGAATGGAGTGGGATAAATGAGTAACAATAAATTATAGGTGAGGGAGTTTTAAATTCTATACCACACTATCGAAATAGATAAATATCATGATACATTTTGTTTCACTAAATACGCTCAAATTGAACTTGTTGTTATATTCTCTTGAGAACAAATCATTTGCCCACCATAATAAGCGGGTTTTCTTCATTTTTGGGTGTGCGACCGTTGTTGGTTTACGTCTGGTATGCCTAACAGATGGCCATATATATCTGGAATTATCTACAGTCGATAATTGAGCTCTACGTCTAGTCGAGATTTGAACCCAGACCGGGCTCGATTGTTCTATCGACTCCACACCGTTCATTTGTTTTTATTTAACCACGTTTGTTCAACATAAGCATTTTCTTCTCCTAATTAGCTTTCACCCCCACTGGTGTAACTTGCACTCACCGAATGACTCGCCATTCTAACAAAGTCTCATAAATTAACAGGGAGTACAATATTTGCCAGTTAGCAATTTATCTTTCCAATAGATTTGACGCTAACCATCAGCACCATTGTCGGGTTGTCGTGGTTTCAATCTAATGCGGAACTTGGCAAGGAAACGAACAGCGCATTACTTTTTCTCCACCATTCGGCACGTTTTTCGCGGAAAGTTTGAGACGAAGTTTTCCACACCATCACACCGTAACCACCAACGATGATGGTCTTTTGCGCTTTCTTTGCATTGTGTCTTCATTCCTAAACAACTGGATTGTGTAGTGAAGATAAGCATTATGTACTGTCTGCACAAGATGTACCCAATAGGACAGCATGTGCTTGGAGCTTACGAGAAAAATAGCAGCAACAAAAATGGTCACATAAAACCAAGGAGCTTTTGTCCGTGAACAGCTAGAAGTGCATATCGAACAGATCTCCACCTTTTTTCCCTTTAACAAATAATATTTCCCAAAAGACAAAACTTTCCTTTCTGCACGGCCATTTCAAGGACACCGAATGGCCCAAAATATCTGTACATAATGTACGAGCCGGCAGCAAGCTCGCTCGGCTGGTTTTTTTCAAACTCTTGTCGAAACGGTTTCAGTACACGGCAACAAAACGAAACGAAAGCTTCGCTGCTGGTTCTATTTCCGAGGCCAACGAGGTGTATCGATTTTTATCGTAAATCGTCGTACGTTGCACACCAAACCTAAAGGGCCAGTCCTGACAGAAGACAGACAGCGGCCACCGTTTGCCCCGTTTCCCACCCGCTGGTTTGCCGGTGAACGTGCTGTCGTGAGGCAAATCCCTTTATGTATCAGTTATTTTATTATCTTCATCATTAATCAGTAAAAACGAGGATCGGTGACATGGAACCGTGGACGTGCTGGAGCTTCTAATGGAGCACAGCACATTAGGTGGAGTGTAATTGAAATCAATAGGCTTGCGTAGGCTGCGCAAACGTGGTCCATTCCTGACGCTCCAACTCTAATCAAATGTCGATTTCCGAGCGTCGGACGTCACTGGTTGCGAGAGACTGTGGTATATTGTGTTTTGTAGCTAGGCTTATCTAATTAAGACTCCCACGGTTTGTTTTCTTTCTGCGAGTTGATTGAACACCTTATCAGTAAATAGGACCGCTTTATAGTGGTTGTGTTGGAGCTGATGTTTCACTTGAACTGAGATCTATTTACGAGACACAATCTAAAAGTTCAAACAAGCAAATCGATAATGCTGACTAAGCACATCGATGAGAAATTCCATTCGATTGACGATGGCTATGGAGTGTGGTTGGAATTTAGACAAATTGTTAACATTTAACAATGCGTAATAATGGAACTATTTTATGCAAGAAATAATGATCTAGGGCTAGAGATGCTCATAATTAACACAAAGAGTTGAACAGGCGAGAAACCTGTAAGTTTTGTTAACGATGACAAAACTGGACATGAAAATGTAAGCCAATTTCATTCTAATTTATGTGCATCGAATATAATCTAAATTCCAACCGAGTTGATATTAGCATTCAAATCGAATCAAATTTAACCACCCAAATAAAAAAAAGGAGTCGCAATACAACGACGGTTGTGTACGTAATACACTTTTTTACGACTGCGTCACTCAATTGCGTTTTATGAACATACTTTTTCTTTCAACGGCGAAGGAAAACGCTCCATGATTCAGTAACTTGATCCGATATGTGGAGCTACAGCTAACCAAAATCACTGTGAAATCGATACACAGCAGTATCCAACTCTAAACCGCTCCATCAGCAGGGAAAATTGGCAAAAAAAAAAACAAAATAAAAGAAAAGCGATACACATCTGCTTTTTCCAGTAAAAAGTACTTTCCATGTGCCACTTGGCAATGGTGCTTTTTTACATCTTTATATGGGGGTTCTCTTTTTTGTCCATGGTGTACTAAATTACAGTGCATGACAATTTAAATAGTACTGAGCGATGGAACCGATAGCTTTTCGTTTAGTTTTTGTTTGCAAAATTCAAATTCGGTTGTTGAGATGAATCCTTAAAAAAGGGAATAAATACAGCATGATCTAGACATTCAATTCTCTTGTCTATACCTTTCTTACCAAAACGATACTTTTGAATGTGCTCAACGTAACTGAAATTAGTTCCAGTAGTGACCCCAAAAGATCAAGACACATGCGTATTCTTGCCTAACAAAGAATTTTTAAAGTTATTTTTGTCACCCACTTAAAGCAATCATTACCTACTTTCACAAATCTACTTAAAAGCTTGTTTAAATGTATTTAGGAACTGTTCCATCTTAGTGGGATTAAAAGTAGAATGACTTTTGAGCCTATTCTGTAGAGTCAAACACATTCTTATACGTAGTGCTTTAATGTAGTTTTATAATGAACGATCTCGTCTCGAGCTCAACATCTAAGAGACTTGTAAGTCACATAACTGCTATCCTGCCCAAGGTTTTGAAGAGAATTAATTTTAATGAATTGTTCAGAAGTTAGTCCTACCTAAGTTAGTAGTTCAGAAGAACTACTGTCTAAAGTTCGATTTAAAATCACTATTAAATAACTATTAAATAAATAAATAAATTAAATAAATTCACGAGGATTTTTCTTGCCTCTTATGGGTGTCGATCTTTCTTCGTAATGCGGTGGTAAATTTAAGATCTGAAATTATTCCATGGTACACGAGATCAAGTCCAGTATATTTTTATTGACGATCTCCTAGGTGTTGCATAGACATGATTAATTATTTGAACTAATACACACGCTTCATGTATTAAGGTATTTAAGAAAGCTTTTCATTCGTGTGTTACAAAGTTAGTAAAATTACAGCCGATTCCATTTTTACCAACTTATGCTTTCAAAGTGTCAAAGTGGTTATGGCAAAAAAAAAATCCATAACCTTATGTTTGTCATGCTTAAGGAATGATATTCGTGCCTAAAGCAATATTGTGTTTCTCTTTTTTTATTTCATCGACGGTCGTAAAGTGGAGTCCTTTGCCAGTAGTTCTACGTCACCCATAAAGACGCATCTGTCGCAAAGTTTTTAAAGTTTTTTATTCGATCTTCGCTTTCTTTATGGATTGACGAATGTAATACGGCAACGAATGGAAAGCACTACATATTGAATACGAATCTGGAGGTTGGAGAGACTAGCTTTTTAGTTTAACTCACGAAGAGTTAGATACAAAAGATTGCTTATCAAGTGGTACATAAATACCAGTTTGTACTAAGATTTTATTACATCAGTGAATTCAAGCTCAAAACAACATTTAATGAAATGTAATTGTAATATTAAAATTGCTTTCAAAAGTAATACGAAACAAAGATTATTACTCTTAACAAGACGACGCAACAAGGTCCTTTCCAATGGAACCAACGCGCATTCGTCTCTATCGGAACGAGTGGATAATTTATCTGTTGTTATCCCATCGAAACCGAACGCTGTCCTTTTCCCTTTATATTATTTGGAAAGTCTTCGACTCGCTTCCCTACTGCCCTCGCTGCGCAATATCCTTTAATTGCTTTCTTGTTGCTTCTATGTAGTAAATAAAGCCGATGCGTCCCGGTACGCACACGGGTTGTGCTTGGGGGAAAATCCCTTCAGGCGATATGCCAACGCCAATGCTTCTCTACCGGGAAAAAGGGATTCTACTCCTGCACAGCTTCAAACTGCGTCATTTGTAGCCCCTTTTTTGGCCAAAAGTAAAGCGTAAAACATAAACCTATTCGCTTATGTAAAGTGAATCGCAGCGCAGTACTGTACATAGGCTAGATCCACGCTAGACGGGACGAATGATTTTCTCGCACCCTTTTTTCACCGGGACAAACGCATCCACAGCTTGAAACGGGGTGTGTGGGTGGGTGGGTTTTGCAAGATCCCCTCATAATGTTTTGGGATAAATTTTATGCTAGGGTGTCATCGGGCGTCTGAACGCACAAACGCACACCTCACTCTTATGTCTCGATACGCTTTCGAATTGTGCCTTTCTGCCAACTGTCGGCCGAAGGAACGGTGGCGTTGAAAATGGGTAGAATTTGTGCCTCGTTCTCAAAGCATTGCACTCAAAGCATAGCCGGTACTGGAAGATGATTGTGTTTGGCCGATTTGAACATTTTCAAATATGAAAGTGTTCACATTTATGAGAATGCTTTCTCTCGTATGGCTTTGGTTTGAAGAGTTGCGGAAGCAGTTTCCACTTGAAATGTATAATGCAGCTTGTACATAAAGGGATGAATAAATTAAATTCATTATTTTTTCCCTTATTTTCACGCTTGTTTAATTTTAACCAACATATCACTCATGGTTTTAGACGAATTAATTAATGGTTTGTTGGGTCGTACTGCAGGATAATTAAATGCAAGAAAACCTCAACACCTTCTCTTGAAAGCTCTTCAAACAACAATTAAAACTATTCCATTGGTTTTCTTGCGTGAAAGTTTTGGGTCTTCGGTAATCGTTTATCTTTATCACCGAAAGAACCGCTATCGTTTAGTGGTTTAGCAAGCCATAAGGAAAATGTCTCCTTGTAAAAGAAACCCTCTGTGTAATGATTTTTGTGTTAATTTGATTTAAACATATTATTTTAACCTTCATCGATAGGGATAACATCGAAAAAAATATTCAAACACTAAACCCTACATAATTGTTAGTATTATTCCTGAAAGTGTTAATAATATTTTAATTTCAATTATCTCAAATGAGAGTTATTTTAAATATGAGATTGAAAAAAAACAAAAGGATTAATAATACTGTATTAAGACAACTTTTGAAATAAATATCCATTGAAAAAATGGGGGCGGCCCGGTGGAGTATGTGATGAACAGAGCCGGTCCACACGGCAGGACCCGGGATCAAATCCCATCCGGACCGTCCCCCCGTAGCAAGGACTGACTATCCTGACTATAAAACAAGTTTTTATAGGGCCAGGCCGTTCTAACCGAGCAAAAAAAAATGAAAATGTGAACAATGTGATTGAGAAAATAGAAAAAAAAATAAAAAATTGAAGCCTTGTGAGTCTCATATGTGGTACTTCTTAAAAAGTTGAGATTACTTAGAAAAGGGAAAGGAGTATTGAAAAGTTCGAGGAAACACAGGGCTAATACATCATATACTGCATGATCACAAGATCGATGCATTGAAATGCTTATGTTTCAAGGATATTTCAAGGATATCTAAGATATTACCAGTAGAACCCTTGGAGTATCGCTTTTCAGTGGCAGATATACTATTACGTCAACTGCTTTAGATTTTATTTTTTGGATAGGTACGTCAGTTTTAAACTCAAATCGGGCATGATATTGTTTCGTGCATTACAAAATACACGATTTAATCAATCCAAAAAACTCCCTAATCAAAAAGTACAGCAAATTTCAAGTCTTAAATAATTTTATTTGTTCCTTTATTGCTTTGAAATATTGGAACTTTGTTCGACTGTAAAATAGTTGCTTTTATATTATGCCAGAACTTGAGCTGTTTTTACTTGATTCGCTGTAATTTGTTAATAAATACTATTTTCAATGTTCCAGCTCACGAACATCATCAGACATAAAAAAAGAACCCCAGTAAAAAAGTATTCTACATTGTTGTGAATATTTTTTACCTTTTTGTACATATTTTCTAAACCGTAAGGTGCGTATGTTTCTCAAAATAATAACATAGACGATAGTAATCCGTAAATCTGCGCTTTGTTTTCCACTTGAACATCCTTTCGTACACCCCAACTCAATGAATTTCAACATTTCCCTTTCGTTTTCGCTTTACACCGTCAATATTATTGCTTTCGACCATTCAACTCCTTTTTCCTTCCTTCCCAAAAACATACTCACGAAAAAGTTTCTTCTCCAGCAATACTGCTTTCGATTAGATTCCTCCACATAAGTCGAAAGCATACGATAGACTTTGTGCGGGGTAGGTTTAATATGATTTTTGATGAATCAAGAAATCATCTTCAGCGATTGGGAAAGTTTTCCTGAGTGTATGTTTGAGTTTCTTTTTATTCTTCTTACCGATAAGCATCATTACTGAGCTCATCCTCAACATAGCGGATGCTTAAAACTGGCCTTGTGTCTCCCTTAAGATTCGATCTGAATTTCGATCGTCAGAAGTGATATGAAAGCAGCAGGAACCAAAAACCCTGACGAAACAAAACGACAACATTTACTTTTCTCGACGGTTTTGATCGGATCACTTGAAAAAGGTAAACACACGAGCCGGTGCCTAGACTTTCGGAAGCTGGAAAGCAATATGCACAGCATGAAAGCATCGAAAGGGAGGACATAGACCAGTAACAGATAGCGCACGCGGAACGACCATCTCAAACGATAGGGATCCAATGGGGAGGGGAGATTTCGGAAGTTTTGGAACTCTCTTTTCCACGCAATAATACGAACTGCAAACATTGATTGCCGACTTATCAGAGGACTGTTTATTTTTGTTCAGGTTTGCCGTTGTCGCAGCTTCCCCGCAGTGGAGAGTTTTGAATGTATTTTTTTCTTGCTGTTGTCACTGAAAACAATCTGCTCCAGTGTGGAAGGAATTGGTCTAGCAAGGGCAAAAAACTTCAAAAGAATCTGCTTGTAGATAATCAAGCAAATAGAAATTAGAGACGAAAAACCAACATGGAAGAGAAGTGGCCCAATTGAAATCACAATCGATTTATATCTTTTTCATTGTAAACTGATATTATTTTGTTAAGGATGTTTCGAAAAGCTTTGGCAGCAAATTGAAATGGTTTGTTAATTTTTAGACAAAAAAATGCAACCGATATTGGTGTGTTCTTTAAATTATAATTTATTGCTATAACGGTGAAGAGAGTCACTCAAGGAAGCCTTTATGTCTGTGTTTCAAATCCCATCGGGACCGTCCCCTCGTAGCAAGGGCTGACTATCCTTCTCCTTCTACATGGTAAAAGTAAGTCTAGTAAGCCAGAAATGGGTTGCATGACCTTAGAGGTCATTAAACCAAGAAGAAGAAGATTCGAAATATCTTCGAAAAAACAAGGCGATTCCGTGATTTCCAAAGATCGTGGATCGAATCATATCCAGATATTACAACTCAGCAAGGACCAATATGAGATCAAATTTGTTTAATCAGGAACTTGAGAGAGAACTGTTCAAACATAAAAAAACACTTTTAAAAGAATATGCAATTGACACTACGCTTATACACTTTTTGAATTTTAGAGCATAATTTATTTCCAAAAAGAATTTCTACTCAAAAATTCCAAATGCCTTTTTGTTCACTTACGTCTGTATGACAATGATTACGATCACAGTAATAAAATAGTTAAAAACACCTTCGATCAATGTCAACCGGCAAACTATCTTACCTTAGTCCAACTTACTTTGAACTCACGGTTCCAAATTCAACAATCTTACGCAGTAAAAGTGAAGACCGAAACAAAAAACATTTACCATTCAAACGATTTCTGTAGCTTCGCAACGTACATAAACACCCACAACCATGTATCCAATAAGTCACCCATGTATCATTTCACTTTACCAACGGATTCCTTTCCCAGGTGCTTTCACTTTCAACAGCCAAACAAACAAAAAATAGACCTCCACCATGGTGGAGACACGAAATACCTTTGATACAAAAAAAAACCTTCGCGCAATTTAAATTTATTGCCCCGTCGAGTATAAATTTACTCCCTCCGGACAACGGAACAAAGTCAAGCGGATCTAAAAAAAAACTCATCCACATACCCCTACGTGCTGGAAAAAAAATTGGTAGAGGAAAGCGATGGAGAGTAAAATGTCTGCCAGAGTTTGTGTACATTCTATTAGCTCGCTCAAGTGTGTCTGTTGGAAGCAAAAACCCGCAAGTGGTACGTGATGTAGAAGATGTGTAGTAGAACATACTGCAGTGTTCCTCAGTTAGGTTGTAATATGTTATCTCTTGATCTTAATTTAAGTATGAATCAAAAATTGTGTAAAGAACTTGAGCATTTTTAATTTATTTAAAAAGAAAATTAAAACTTATTACTTTTCTGCCAAAGTTTGTAAAATCTACACGTGGCAAGACATGTTCAGTTCCTGTTGTTTCCTAGTTTACGACTGATTTTATCAAATAATCCTACAAAATGGAAAGTTTGTTATAATAATCTTTCAAAATTCATACACAAAAAGTAGATAAAAGCATCAATATCAAATTGATGATCTTCAACGAAAACTTACGAACCTCTGAACTAAACTTGACAAAAATAGTAAAAATAAAGAGACCAATCTCATTCGCCAAAGAGAATAAAAAACATCAAAAGACACTTTTGAGAACAGGTAGAATGGAGGTAAAAGGTTTACAAAATATATGCTACAAGATGCGAACTACATGCTTCTGGTGAGCTTTCTTCACCAAAAAATATCCACCACCATGCCGGAACGGTGATCAACTTGGAACAATCCCAAAGAAAGTGAACCGGCAAAGCTTTTGTACACTTTAGCACAAACGTTCCAAAAAGCATGTTTATCAATGTACCCTGATCCCGATACCGTGCCAAGGACATTCACGAGATATGGCCGGGGGTTTTTTTTAGTCACCCTAGCATCAACGGACAACTCTTCCTGCCCTTGAACAGGTAAACAGGTCTGTTATGGAATGGCAAGAGCACAAAACCAAATCCTTGCAATTACGCCAACAGCACGCCACCGTTTTGCCACGGGATGGAGAAGATCCTTTGGACACGGTTTTGCATCGGCATGGTTGGATGGCATCATAAAATATTCTCTCCGCTATTCACTTTGGCACACCACCGATGGTGAAGCAAATGGCGCTCACGTTGAGGATCGGCCGAGTATTTCTGAGGGTTGGTTGATTTATCGCCACGGTTCTGTACCTCGGAAGCGACTGTTGGGATTCTCTATTGTCCAACAAAAAAAATTCTTCGTTGATGTACATCATATCACACAACGCGTGGGAGAGAGTGAGAGAGACAGAGGTGGTAAAAGTTCAACCTGACCAGCACGGCCCTGTTGTTTGCGTGGCTGGCTGTGGGTGAAGTTTTGCACATAATTCAGATGACTTCTGTGAACCTGTAATGGTAACGATGACAATATGTTAATTTCTCGGCAAACTTCCGGTTGATACGCATCTAGATGTGGAACCGCTCACGGGTGAGCAATGGCATCCAAGCGGTAGAATTCGGTGGAAGGTTTCACGTGGCCATAGAGCTGTTTGCATGGGGCTGATGTGGTTGATTTGACTCGTGATATTTCTTTTATTTTTTTTTTATTTTTTTTATTTGTCGCCCTACAGATCGCTCTGAAAGCGCCTGATGCAAATTGTTGGGAAGCTTCGATGAGTTATGTCTTTAGTTGAGACCACAATTAGGAGCCAATCGGCTTTTTGGGGGAGGCAGTGGTTCTTGAATGTAAATAAGAAGTAGAACTGGTGGGTAACAAGATTTAATTTTTATTACAACATTCTCTGTTTAATAATTAAGAAAAAATGGCTTTGTTTAATAATTATGACAATATTTCTTTTTTTCGTTTAATATTTTCTACAGTAAAAAGTAAATTTATTTCTCATCAAGGTTTGGTTTTTGTTTGTTAATGCATGCAAATTGCAATTTTGATCATTTTTAAATTGATGGATTCCAATGCGCTCTAAGCACAACACGAAAGGCTCGTTCTCTACTTTCTAATAAATACCTATCGCTAGCTGGGCTTCACATAACCATATAAAAGAGATGTGCCAAATGCCCAAAAGTCGTGCTCTAGTAAAAACACTAGCCCTAATTAGCATTTTCACTTCTGGCAAACTTCTGACTGACGATCGGTACACCGGTCAGTGAGTGCTGGATGGAATGCAAATTGTGCCATTAAAATTCTACCAGCGCCACGAATACTATCTGATTTTCCTTCATCTATTCAGCGCCTTCTGCCTTCTGGATAGCTAGAAGAGCAACAAATTAACTGGATTACTGTTGTTGACACAATGGCAGTATGTTGAAAGTTATGTCGTGCTTTAAACTAACAGAAACATCTGGCCGATCGCGGGTTGAACGGTGTAAGTGAAATGTTGGTACGAATGTTTCATGTCAGCCGTTTGGGGAATAATAATCTGTTGGGTTTTGAAATCATGCAATGTTTTTTTATTGGCCAGTAGCATATGAAAATGAGTCACGAAGAATATTGATTATTATTTAGAATTCGCTGATGGATATTATTTTGCAGATGGATTGGTTCTAAGCCTTTTAAATTTGGATCACCGTATGTACCAGAAACAGCATAATGCGCTTTTGTAACAAATAAATGATCCCCTCCCGGTCAGCAGTTTACAAATCAGTAATCTCCGGCGTATTTGTTTCAAAAATGTCATCAACCTTCCACAGCCTCGTGCATCGTCGTAGAGTTTTTGAGCTATCCGATTGATGTCAATTAGGTCCTTCAAATGTGGTTTCCGCCAGAAAATACTTTTGAAATAAGTACATCATCCGGTCACTCCTTTCAAAATTGGCCCCCTAGATGGTCATAGTGGGCCAATGCAAAATAATGCTCTCTAATTTTAGTTTGTCGACATCTTTAGTATTGGGGCCCTAACTATCATTCCGCTTAGGGTTTCCGAGAACCTTGATCCGGCACTGGTTGTGATAGGTTAACATTCGTACGTGTATTGTCCTATTTTTGTCCCGTTCTCTTGAACCTATAATAAATAATTACACCTTGAATGAAAATATAATTCTACATAACTTTAGGGAATTTAGGGAAGAGTTAAAATGATAGATATAACAAGAGTGTCTTAACCATCTAAAGCAGGATAAAAAACAATCATTATGGGTGAAGAGGGTATGACCACTGCTAAGGGCATCCCCGTGATCTCGTGATAAAGGGAGCCGGAAGGGACATAAAAAATGGATTAGAGAAGAGAACAGAAGCGTCAACAGAGGCCGTAATAAGCCTATCAATGAAATATACTTAACTCAAGTGACGACGATAACTGGAATGTTATCGATGTTTGGAATTGGAAAGCTGGAAAACCGTAGAAGAAAATCCCAAGCCCCTTTCGTTGCAGGGCTTCTAGACAAGTCCCACCAGGATCATCCCCCTGGAACAAGCATGATCTTAGAGGTCGTTGAGCCAAGAAGAAGAAACAGATTTCCAAAAATATCTTTACATGGGAGATAGAAAGTTCCAGGACCCGACCATTTTTAAGGCGAGGTTTCAAAACTATGCGATATGATGCAAATATCGGCTTTGTCACGCGAATCCAACGACGCGAATCCATCGACGCGAATCCAACGACGGCATTTTTAATCAACCAATTTCGTTCT
This sequence comes from Anopheles funestus, assembly GCF_943734845.2. NCBI lineage: Eukaryota > Metazoa > Arthropoda > Insecta > Diptera > Culicidae > Anopheles > Anopheles funestus. The sequence continues at coordinate 35,958,567 of NC_064598.1, read as the reverse complement.
TCAGAGAGCGATTACATTATCGCTATTTAGGCTTAATTTATTTAACATTTCTTGTTAAGATAATGGGTTTACAAATAATTACATAAACAGACTAAAGTAGTGCATGGATTAAATTTACTTTATTTTATTTGTTCGTGAGGATGATCTAGTTATTATTTTTATATTCTTGTACTAACATAAGAAACTTCAAAGACTTAATTATGCTTTCGTTAGATAGCTATTTCAGCTGATGCTATCAATTAAATAAACGGTTGTTCAAAATTTTCTATTCAACCGTTTTTAATTTAATTGAAATTGCTCCCCTTTTTCTGAACATAATTTCCACGATTTTCCCCCTTCATTGCCTCACCATCCCCTATCCGTAGACTTATTCATTCTGTGGGGAAAGCACTTGAAAAAATATGTCTCCTAACACCAGTCACGTTTGTAGCCGATGGCACCATTAAAAACAATCAATTCGAACGATATGCTTCTCCCGATTGTAACAAAGAATGTGAAGACGTTTCGAAAAACTCAAAAGCAGAACGATTTAAAAATGTCTTTTACTTCACTACACGCAGCGGAAAAAAAACCGAAGCTAAAGAATTTGTTTTGGTATAGATTTGCAGCGCTGCTTAAGCCTCTAGGTTTGCGGCAGTGGGGCCATAAAGCTGGTCCCGCCATCGGTCGGAAATGTCATCTAGCAAATGGAAATTGAAAAGCGAATCACACTGCCGGGCCGTAGCTCGGGCGAGTGCAAGCAGCATAAAAATGTAAATAAATTTTGACGGAACCATCCCCAAACCGGCCGGGGCAAGGTGTAGTGGCAGGTATTGGAGGCAACCATTTGCCAGCTACCGGCGAACCTAATGGTCAGCGAGAAAAGCTGGAAAGGTTCGTGAATTTCGGATGTCGGAAGATGGAGCAAAAAAGGAAATAAAAACAAGAAACCTACCCCAAAGCAACGAACAGTACGAGAAAAACGAGATAATATTATGCAAATTGCGTAGAATTGTCGGCTGAATGGAAGTCCATGCCAAAAAAAACCGGAGGAACCCTTAGCGCCTCGAGGGGTAAACAGGTTGAGTTGGGTCTGGAAAAGCGTCTTTGCATCCGTCGCGTAAGACGTTCAAGGACACACAGAAGAATGAAAAAAAACTTTAAGAAGAAATTTAAATCCAGCTATCTCACAGCGAACCAGCCCGTGTCCTTGGCCATGTCTGATGGTGTCAAAATCGAGTACGCTGTCCTGCGTCCCTACTCACTAGGAAGATGGAATTGGCGAGAAGTTGAGTTTTTATATCGGATCTTTTCTCCTGTTTGGGTTTGGGTCATTTTTTACTATACTTTTCCTTCTACACCGAATGGTCCAGAACGAGTACGAGACGGCATCACGAAATCTGGTAGCGACAGATAAAGCAAACCAAATCTTAATTGCTCATCTGGTACAGTAATTATAATTTTTTCCCAAAACTCTACCGCCACACTTGAAGGGCTATGGGTGCGATGAGAAGTAGAAAAAAAAACATTTTTAAGCTCAAGTGGCGTCAAGCTGATGATCGGCGGAAATTAGCGGTGACAGTGACAGCACCCAAGACCGATAACTGGCCGTAACAAATGGCAATCAAATGAAGCGAATGGCCGAAATGGTGATTACAACGATAGACTTGTTGTGGTACTTTTATTTTTAAATCGATTGTGTTTGCGGTTTTATTATTAATTGCATCTGTTTACATATAAGAACAGGAAATATATAATACATAGGGATGTTTTTCTTGTTTGATTTTACGTCCTTTGATGCATCATTAGATCACGAAATTCATCAAATTATTACTGAGGTATTGATTGTATCGGTGCTTTGTGATTGGAATCCTAGCATCATTTGCCCCATATACAAGAAGGTGGATAAGCTATAGGGCCATAATAGCATTAACGTCCATGTTGCAAACGCGACATATTATCATAGAACGAGCTTATGAGAACTTTAAGCAATCATAAGCAAGATAAAGCAGGCGCGATGCGTATAACATAAATAAACTAGGGAATGTGTTCAAGATAAACATATGAATTGCCAAGTTCAACGTAAGCTATTTACGTTCAGGCGATCATGCTCGCGCACCGGCGAGTCACAATCAAAGAATCGAACGGTGTAAAACGCTGAGGATGCATTACTAGTGGATCAACGCAACACACCCAAACAGGTGTTTAATGCTATCGTACGGAAATGATTCCATCTCGTTCTAATTCTTTCATCTTACTTTTACTTTTAAAAGTCAGCATCCATTGTTAGTATGTAAGCAGGAAAAAAAACTAATAAGCGCTCTCTTGCAATCAAAACCTCAAACGGGCGAGTTCGAAGCTCAACAAACCGTCTTATGTGCTGGCTAATCAGATATCCACGAAAGTCCACAGCTAGATACTTATTTTGGATAATCCAGAAAAAAAAGGCTAGTTGTCCTGATTCGAGTAATTCTGACAATCGCCGTTTTTCCGCAAGAGAAGTTTTCGATAATTAAAGTCCGTTTCGCGACGCTATACATACGCGACATACATAAGAGCTTCGAGTTTGACTATTATTCACGTAGTCAACTCAACGACGGCGGACCCCATAGTCCGACTTTGTTCCCGTCAACAACAGTCTACTCGCTAATACTACAAGATCGAAATCACCCACTGATCAAATCTTCAGCCGAAGCTAGCCAGTCTACTCTTTAACCTAGCGCTAGAGAAGGCCAATCTCCTCTCAGAGGGAATCTTCTATAAATCAATCCAGATTCTAGCACACTACCATACGTTGATCATATAGGCATCATTGGTGGCTCATCATCATTCTAGGCTCTGTTATTTGCCAGACACCTACCAAAGGTTCGAGAAGGCGGGAGAAATCCTCAGGTTGAAGATTCTTCTCCTTATGGCACTACGACCTCAAGAGATCTTGGCCTATCATTTCTGACTTTCCTTGACTTTAATTATCCGTGAAACGTAGGTACGGCCCGGATGGGAATAGATACCCTGTCCTGTCGTGTATAGACCAGCGCCGCTACTATATCTACTACGGGGCCATCGTCACCTTTCGGGTCTTGTTAACAAATCCTGACTTACGTCAAGGTACTGACTGACAAGGTTGATGTACAGACACGTAAAGTTCTTTACGTCGATCGTCGTCCACAAGGGCAGAAGAGGCGTATGCATAAACTGAAATGGAGCGATGGCGTTGATGCTTTCGCCAGAAAGGCCAGGATAATGATCGCGAGCGGATTAGCGGATTCCTGCAGTATGCAAAGACCGCGAAGCGATTGTTTTACGTATTGGTTGTTTATTGTACTTATTTTATCACATATTATAATTTATCCGATGCTAGTAAAATCCATTTCAGATTAGATTATATCTTTCACAACCTGCTTCTTACACAGAACTGCTGATTTGTCAGAAGAGGACGCCAACGAGATTAAAGTTTAATGAGCGAGTGCCGAGCGAGTTTAATGAGCCTTTTTATTGTTACAAAACTTGAAAAGAATGAATAATAATCTTCGAAAGCTCAACAATAATTACGACCATTTAGAGAACTTAGGATGAAAAATCACTTTGACTGGGAGATATTTCTTTCTCCTAAACGCGAAAAGTTACCTTATCCCGAGAGTATAATGGACAATATAGTTAGTTTAGACAAATCCAAGCAAATAAAACATATACGAAAATACCTACAAATACAGGAACCACAAAATATTTTAATTAACATGAATACCTTCTTCTTTTGTGGTCAAGCGGTTACGGATGGTAGTGACGAAGGTAGTGCGATACGGATAGGAATTGATACAAGTATCGGTCCTGTAAGACCGGCGACGCTACCAACTAATTCACCAACGGGCCACTCCAATAGGAATAAATATATTTAGATAAAAATGATAAATATGTGTACATATAAGATATAGAAATATCGCAAAAACACAATTGAGTTTGCCTCTAAGCACACATTTAAAAGTTTGTTTGTTTTATCACTTTCTACTCACCACTTGTGGGCTTTGTTAGCATTAGAAAGATCCCATCAAGAATGGTCTTAGTAACAAATTCATTTCAACCGCCGTAAGCCCACGTGTAAGCCACCGACCGCTCATTAAAAATGCAGCCTGTTTTCGGATCAACAGCTGCATAATTGTTTTGTCGGATCGCCCACTTGCTTGCCTCAGAACCGTTTTTCTACCCCACCGGTTGGGAAAGCTTTTTCACTGAACTTTTCGCCACCTCGCAAAAGCCAATGTACTTTAATAAATAGCTGGTTGATTATCTGCCTAATGGAGCTCGTTTTATTTCGCTCGAAACGGAGAGAGCAAAGAACTATTCGCATTCAATTTCAATACAATCGCCAAACTGGAGCAGTTGTTTCACTGCTGACTTTCCAACAGCCCCGACCAGCTTGGCGGGGTGAATTGACTGACAGCAGCTTGGCAGAATGGTTTGGTACGAATTTTGCCCATCGAAATGGCACCGTCAGCTGTCGCAACTTTGATGCTCGTGGTCAATTTGGGCTGAAAGCGGAGCTCCCCGGATGCTGACAAAACGACGATTGACTTCAATTGACCAAGACAAATGGATGGAATTTCGCCACCAAGTTGCCTCACGTTTCACCCGTTGGCCGGGAGGAGGGTGAAGTGTTTTATGGTGCTTTATTGTTGGAGATGAATTTTATGATTCGATCAGTTTTGGAAGAAGCTGTTGCTACTAGCTTCATTATGGACGATTGGTAGTCGTTTTCATTTCCCTTCGGAAACTGAAGCTGATTGTGGTGATATTGATTTTATTACGCGGCGAATGATATCCATGAACAATAAGTGTGTAAGTGAAGTGTCGGTAGCTTCAACTTTCACATCAGGAAATAAAAAAAGTCAATTATATATTTTAATTCAAACGATTATATTACGATTGTTGTGTTTCTTTCAACTCAGTAAATCATCAGTTATCGAGAGATCTATAAGGTGAACTTGATCTAACAAATGTTGTTTTTTTGTCGCCATTCTACTGGTTCCAGAGCTTTTCTTACAGTTAGTTCAGTCGTATTTCATGACGATCATCAAAATATAATATACGTACTACTGTGACGATCTTCAGTCCTAGCTGAAGCATAGTCAGGTGATAGAAAAAGTCATTAATAATATATCATAAAAGTAAGCTTTGTAACGTACTTACTTACTAAAACATTTTAGAAATTAAATCTCTTTATTATTCCTTTGGTTTCATCCTATCACAATAAACTAAATATTACCTAAGCTCTAAAGCACCCAAGAGACTTGTAACTAATTTCCAAACCGAACTAGGATTAATACGCTACCGACATTCATCACACTTTAAGACAATTTGCTATGCTTTTCCAGTAATCTTTCATCACCAAAGCATTCTTCCCGAGAGGTCCCAATCCATTGTAATCGTTTTCACCCCCAAAAAGGCAAACAGTTTTGCGTTTAGGTTTATTTACATAGTGGATTAGCTAAAGATATGAATATTCGAACCTTCCCGCCTGCCTGGAACTGTTCCGTCTCCATAAGCATCCCACATTCAATCGATTCCACATGTTGCATTTCATAATTCAAAGACAAATAGCTTTTTTGGGTTTTGCTCTTTGGCCAAACAACTTTGGCAAAATGTGAAGAGGATTGGAAGGTAACATTCAATATTGAAATTATGAGCTCATACTCGCGAACATGCCGAAAACATTGACGTTCGCTTGATGATGGTTTCTAGCAGCGCGTATGCGAAGATACGCACCCTTCGGTTAGTGAAATTGCTTCTTCTAGCTACACGGGTGCGAAAGTAGTTGAGTAGAATGTCTTATAAAGCTGTACCTAATCCATGTTCTAACACATGCTTCACACTTGCCCGCGTTGATCCGTTGGAAAATGCCAGCAGCATCGACGGAACTACCTCAATAAAAGTTTCCGGCTGGAGTTTATTTTACATCACTAGACCTTCGCGTTCCGTTCGCGTTATAGAAATGTGTGCCTTCACTGCTAACGTAGCCTGATAACTTCACCGACGGTCGTTAGACAGGTTCTCTTTCCATCTTAACATTGCCGGATAAGATGGATAGCTTCAATTATGTTACAATCCCGTACGACTCCACGGTTTCAAGTTCGCCAAATTCTCGTGACATGCCTTGAATACGTAATGTTGCCAAATTTTTGAACCCTCCAATTTCGCGCAATTCAGGGGGGTATTGGTGGGTGCTTTTGTATCTTCGAAAATCATTTATCCATTGCGTCATTGCTCATGCTGATGCATACGCGAACAAGGATGGAGACGCATTCTGATCTAGAAGATGGTAGCATCTAACAAACGAAATTAGCAGGAGAACTGTAGGTATTATTATCCAAATGTAGTTTTAGATGAAGAAATTATTTGAAAAGAAATTAAAGGGATTCAAGTAAATAAATTTCTTGATCTAATTCGTCAGGATATTCTAACATACCACGAAGTAAAAAAAGGTAGAGAATTTGGACCTATTGGCTGACATACGCCTCCTAATGATGATTGAGACAGTTCTTTACTATATTTTTTGGGCAAGGGTTTCACCCTATAGAACTGTTATAAAATCTCATCTGGAACGTTCCCTGTAGCAAGAACTAACTATCCAGCTGTGTGGAAAATCAAAAGGAGACTACCAGAAATAATTCGCAAATTCTTCGAGGTCGTTACGCCAAAAAGATATTGAGACAGATTGTAGTTAAGTTGCAAATTCGGGGTTTGCTGTGTACTCTTTTTTTGTTTCCCACAACAACTTTCATCTCCTTCTTCTTCTTCTTATTCTTCTTCTTCTTCTTCTTGGCGTTGCGTCCTCTGAGGCCATGCCGGCCATTTCTGGATTACGCGACTTATTTTAGCACGTAGCTGGATAGTCAATCGTTGCTACGGGGTTAAGGTCCAGATTAGATTTGATCCCCGATCCAGCCATGTGGACCAATTTTCATCTAAAGAGTCCGAAAATCATGAAGATATTGCACACAATATTTAGTTACCCTTGGTTGGAAACATTTTCGAATCGAAATGTCCAAACTTTAGACCAATGCATTTCCCAAAAACGAAAATCCATGATTCATTCCATAGCATAAATATTCAATGTTTCATGCATCAATACACTAAGATTATTGTAATGTTTATATGAAAAAAGACTTCAGTCAAAATTGGGTGAAAATCTTTCACATTCTTATCCGTAAAACGCATATAATTCCTCTCTCTTACGTCTCATTTGTCATGAAAATGAACTTAACATCTTGTAAAGAAATCCAGACTAACATTGTTTACAATTAATAACATATTTATAACAATGAGTTTTTTAGGCTTTCAATCTGCTTGCAAATCTTCTTGTAGAAGAATAAATTTAATAAAAAAAAATATGTAACAGCAAACAAACTCCGTAAATTAACCCCTTGTTTAGTGTCTTTTCCATATCCAATGAAGCTGTTCTTTCCTACTGACACTAACTGCTTTCGTTCGTCGCCATACATTCACTTTACGTAGGCAGCAGAATTTGTGCAATGTCCCCTACTTCCTCTCTTTCTCTCTTTGAACCCTATGAAAGTCCATAAACCTCCACAATGGAAAGAATGTGCAACATACTTGTCTGCCTTCAAAACAGTACCAGTAAGGAAGCTTAAGCAACGAACTACTTGCCTTTTTTTTGTTGCTCCGTTCACACTTTTCCTCCTTCATCGTACGAGACAGCACACAAACACAATTACCGCAATGCAGGAAAATACAGAAGGGAAAACACACTCACCCATTACGCACGTACACACCGTTAGGTGTCATTCCTTTGGTGGCATAAACGTCGAAGAGAGTTTCTTTTTTTCTTTCTAGCCTCTCGGTTCTTACTTTCTTAAGCCCACCGTAAATTTCCTTCCAAAGGAACCGAGTACGAGAGATAGTAAGGACGGGGGTCCTCTTTTTTTTGGGGGTTCATTCCTCTTTGGTCGTACTATTCGCTTCCTCCAGTTCCTACCTCATTTTTGGGTGTAATTTAAATTAATTTAATTAACTGTTATAAATATTTCAGCATACAGCCATTTGTGCACGTGCCTGCTCAACTCGGCTCGGTACACCGAAACTGGCCGCGTTCTACACTCGATGGGAGGGACAATCATCATCAAGGTGGTAGCATCAAAATCACAATACTCATTCCCCCGCCACGATCTGCACGGGTGGGAAAGGAAAGGGAACAAATATTTACCCAAACATTCGCCACATTCGCATATCTTTCCGGGTGACTCCTGTACGCGATTGTGTACATCTTTGCCGCTCGATTTGAAGTTTGGCAACAGCGTTTCCGGTCCCGGGGTTGGTCTGTGGTTCGCGTTTCAAGCCTTCCCACTCCTCCTTACAGCGATACTTTCATCAGATCGGTGTAGCCAGTTTAACCAAGCCGAGATTAAGTAATGAAAAGTTAATTTAAATAAAGCGACTAATTAGGAACAATCGTTACCGGTGGTTCAATAGGGAGCCAAGGAAAACGCAAAGGGCCACATCACCAACCAGGTACGTCTGCACTCTTATTGCCGTGAAAAAACCACGTGTAAATTTCCTAACTTTGTGAAGCACGTTTCTTTTTTTTTGTGTTCCACTGCTGTCCCCAGCTTCAAGAACACCCGCTGAAGGTTAAGCCATCTTTAAGACACCGTTAGAAGATGAAGGTGCGTTATCTGCACTGATCGCCAAGTTGTGCCAAATTGTGTTTGGAGAAGCTGGTGAAATAATCATTAAAATTTCAGAACATGATGAAATCAGCAATGCTTCTCATTTTCCGCCCGGTTTGGGTGACGCGACGTGACGATTTTAAGTCCGTACCATTCATTTCATCACCCAACAGATGCTCACTGGGTTGGGCACTACAGATGGCCATAAAAACTGCCGACTCGGCTCGCATCGCTGTCACCGGTGTTTGATGAATGGGTTTGAATATTATTAGCATCTTTTACGATTGCTTCTGTCAGATCTTTGTTTCCGGTGTCTCTTTTTAGATGTGCGATTTTTTGGCACAACCATCGTTTGTGAAAAACTTCCCTAATGATAGTGTGTAAGTTTCACCGAATCATACTCTAGAAGAAAAATGTTTTCCTTCCGGCATGTATGATTTGTTTAACGAACATCATAGGAAGTTAATTTTTCCTAGACATTGTTTACTTTTTATTTTGTGCTTATGCAAACCAACGTCTGAAGTTGAAGTTTGTCACAAGCAAATAATTAAATTTTCTTTGTGGTTTTTTGTGTGAAGATTTTTTATTAAAACAAAAACTGTTTATATTAAGTTTGAGGAGTTAAGCTGCACTTGTCAACTCAATTTGGTACACCAACTGGTTGTTCTGCAGCATTTCAAAGGACCCAGCTTCTTAGTTATTGTTTATGCTGTCTTCTGTTAGGGCTAGAATCTTTAAAAAAAAGGACTAAACAATGCACTAACGTTATTTCCAATCTCCAATTTACTATACGACAATTTCGATTCACCAAAAATTTTTGGAAAATTTTAACTTCTCTTGTAAACTTCTAAATTCTTTGTTCGCCGTCAGGCTTCCAGGGTGCTTGTTATGTTCTTATAAGATCGCCGTAGTACTCTTTATGACAGCAACGGTCCCATTAACTCAATGATACGTTACCGGCCCTTGAGATTATTTAATACAAATACAAGGACTGATGTCTCTTCCTCTTCTACGTAGGAAGTATCCGATCTAAATCTATTCAGATTTCATTCGAAGGGCTCGGTGGTGAACATGACAAACGGCGCCGGTTCCACACGACAGAACCGGGAATCAAATCTCATCCGGGCCGAACCCCGGTACGCAGGACTGACCATCCAACTGCGTGTAAATAAAAGCCAAGAAAAGCCAGAAATGGCCGGCAAGACGTTCGTCGTTAAATCACCCAATAAAAGCACATCTCTAGATGGCACTCGGCGGTTATAGCGTTAAATAAGTATGCAAATAGTTTACTTTCATATGTTTTATACAATGTTATCTTAATTTACTTAAAGAGGTCTGCCTAATGGAGCCCTTCCAACGATAATCAAAATGTTTTAAAAATGGCAAACACCAGAATGATAAATGTTTGCAATCATTGCAACTGACTGCAATAATCATGTATTTAAAAAAATAATACAAAATAATCCTACCTCTAGACGTGGATTTACAAAAATGTTAGCGTAATATTTTACCTTCTATAATAGCCAACCGTTACCCTACTGTCTCTCACATCAGCTCTACGCGAGTTTCCAAATGGTGCCAACAATTTGACCTTACCGGCCGTAACCTTGCTTATGCATAGATCATACAACCTGCCAGCAACCTATTTAACGTCCCATTGGAGACAGAAAAATATTCCACATCCAACAACAGCTGCTAGGTCGAAAGATAGTACCACGATGGTCGATCGTTCTCCTGTCGCTGGCTTATCCCGAGAAAACATATTCAACCGGAACAATGGCGGTACGGCAAACATGCATATTATTTTCGCTCATCTCATTCGTTCTGTGGAACATTTGGGTGGACAAGAAAAAAAAGAGAATAAAATAGAATATATGTCGCCTAGTTCGCATAGGCCGTAAGGGAAGTAAACGTAAAACCCTGATAAAGACGAAAGCCGACTGGAAGGTGAGCTACAGACGAAGAGAATATTATTTTTTCCACTTACCATATCCCATCACATGTGGATCGTATGCAAATGTAAGCTTATCCGAAGGAAAGGCCTCATAAAATTTCATCTTTTCGAGCATTCCAAACCGGTACGCGTCCTGCCAGCTACTTTCTCCGAAAATAATGTCACGGATGACCACCGGCGGCCACCATTTTCTTTGGCAGATCCTTTTGCTCGCTCACCTTCTACATGCAACTAAAGCGATGTAATAGCTTCGTTTTGTTTTGTGTCCAAAGTTAAATAAAGTTATCATAAACCCACATAAATTATCTCCGCTTGGTTGACTTTCAAATTCATTCGCCACTTGTTACGACTCACCCAGGCTGGATGAGGGTTAACTTTTCACACCCCAAGCTAGCCACTGGTTTTCGGACACGGTCATCGGTGGCCATCTAAGGTTTTTTTTTTGCTCTACCTCCCGTTTTCCACAACACCCCCCGATTCAATCGGGCTTGATTTGGGTGCCCAGTACGCAAACACTCCGGTTCTGATTTATAAGCGTCGGTCTCCGGGTGGCTTCGTGTAGCACAAAAAAAAGGTGTCGGATTGGCGATGTAATGGGCATCCTTGGGTAAGCCAAACATGGTCACTGTAATGGTCACATTATACGTGATTTGCGTGGATGAAATCTTCGGATGGTAGGAGACACACACGGTACACCTTCCCGGACCGGAGAACGTACGGTAAAGTCAACTCTATTTGTCTAGGACCGGGACATGTGCTGGACGTGAGTTTTTAGTATCCACCTGTCTTGGTTATCTCGATGACCCATGATTGTTCCGTTCGAGATGGACGGCTTGGGTCGTCGGTAAGTCCCGGGACTTCTTTAACCTTTGGAGCTGGAGCTGAAGCGTAGCGAAACGGTTGGATAAATCGCGCCCAAGCGATGACCCTTTGGATTTGCTCGTTAAACACTCACAGGTTCCGGTTGCGTTTTGTGTAGGTTGCGTGATCGGAAATTGATTTCGACGAAATGATTTCCTTGTGTGCTGAAACAGCTTCAAGATCAATTTATGTGCAAAGCGAATCCCGAATCGAAATCCGTTGTACATATGCTTGAAGTGAAGTTAACGTTCCAAGAAATACATTTCTACTATTTACAATTGTTAATCATTTCTTAAAGAAAATTCTTCGTTAAATTTCGGTTATAAACAGTAAATAGTAGTCAAACAAATCATCTAATTTACCGCATCAGCTTCGAAAGCTATCTCCCCTAAAATAGAGTCATTCGAAACGAAACTCCCGGCGTCCAGCTTCCAGGGCCGGAAGTATCGAGTCAACGTAAAAATTATCCCCAATCCCATCGTCAACCCTTTTTTTCGCTAACCCTGTCTCGGTTGGCCCGGAAGCACGAAAAAGGGCTGCTGCGTATCCAGCAGCACTTTTAATTGAGTTTTCCCGGGCAAGGTCAGGAAATTTTAATTATTTGCTTCGTTTGCCGGTGTCGATCTCTCGTGCTTGCGTACTCTCCCGTCTGTCTTCCCTGTGCTGCAAGATCTTTCACCGGAAACGGGAAGTGAATTAACTCGAAAGACACGGCTTGGCCAGTGTCGGAAACAGGTGGTGTAGGTGACACTGGAGCTGAAGTTTTCAAATTGTTTTTATTTGCCACTTCTTCGTTTTCTTACTCGTTTCTTTTTGGAAGGAAAATGTGGCAGTATTGACCGTCGGGATGTGTTCGGTCCGTTCCATATTCGAGAACCTGTTGAAACTTTTTTTTATCTTTCGCACAGTGAAGGTGAACGGCAAGATACTGGTGAAGATTCTTTTAATTAGAGTTTTCATCTATTTCTTGGCTAGCAACGATGCTTCGAGATGTCTATTTTGTTGGATGGGAAAAAAAGTCAACGAAGATTAAAAATCTCTAATAGATCACGTGCCATCACGGCTGACGTGGCATGATAGGGACGCAAATTGCTAAACCAAAACTTCATTAGTGGTGCATTCCGATCATGTAGCATCGTTTGTGCTTAATGGAAACAATTTAACATTTTCTAAGATCTTGTGTTTTGCAACGATACATTTTACGCATTCTTGACAGCGTTTGTGCTATACTTCGCACGTTTTAGCTTGAAGCTGCTATACTTCGAACGTTAACTCCATACTCTTACTTAATACATTCTTGTTGAAGAATAGAACGTTTGTATGTACTAACATACATCGACCATAAAGCGGCCTTCGACAGCATATCACCTGATATACTTTTGAAGAAATTTCAAAAGATTCCCCTTCCGAACTCTATCGTGAAGTGGCTGCATTCATACCTCTTTGATCGAATACAGCAAGTAAAGCACAGGGTATGCTTATTCAGCATCAGGTTCTCTGGCACCTTTGCAGTCCCTCAGGACTCCAGGAGACTAGCCATCGCGACGATACGGCGCAAATACACTCCTGGAAATAAATATAAGGACATCCTTTATCACACGAGTTACTGAACGACTATAGCACCAATTTATCTTTTCAAAATTTCTACCGAAAGCAGGCGTAAGAGAAACCTTTCAGTTCAAAACTTGAGTGTTTAATTAATTTCGTTTAAAAAATATAGCTAATTGCATTTCACTCCCTACGGAAATAACTCTAAGGATATGTATCGAATTATAGAACGAATACATAAGTGTTTGTATGATTTAAGATTGTTGATTTGAGGACAATAGTTCCCCAAAGCCGATCAAAATACCTGTGCATTGTAAGTGGTGCTTTAAACATTTTGTCATATTTTTAGCAGTCCTATTGTGCACAGACAATTTGACATCATTGTACGTTAATTACTAACTGCGCCAGCGAAAAAAGGTCAGACAAATACTTTCGGAGATATCTATCGCAGTATAGTCACTCCTGCGTACGGAGGTTTGGTACGGATGGGATTTGATACACGGTCCTGTCATGTAGAGCACGGAGTCAATTCCATCTCTATAGAGACAGACCACAGGGTCTTTGATATCATATCGCTGCATGGTTCAAACAATAAGGGTTGGAGAATCATAAAACGAAGAATTTCGCAGAGTTGTGTGATATCTGGTATAGTATGTGATCGACCCCATTTGGTAGCCGAATGAAAGAAGATTTTAGTCAAAAAAAATTCTTTGATTTTTTCCAACAAAACAGTTTCATCTTTTTTAAAAATAATTTCTCCATGACTGAAAGAAATCGATCATCCAATGGGGAAAAAATCCTTTTAACATAAATACAATTTGGAGATTGCGTACACCCCGTAGTTACGTGGCGATGCCCTGTAACCAGGCCGATTAACTTCTTCTTTTGTGGCACTACAACCCCAAGAGGTCTTGGCCTGCCATTACTGGCTTTCCTTTACTTTATTTACCCGAAGCAGGATAATCAGCCCTGGGTACGGTCCGGATGGGATTTGTGGACCGGGTCTGTCGTGTAGAGACCGGGGCCGCTACGACCTCTAATTTCCTAGAGGCAATTAACTAGTATAATTAAAATACTTTAATAAATGAAGCTCATTTCCTTTACAAATAGCAATGACCGTCCGCTTAGGCTCCAAAATCGCTTATAGCCTAAAGCCTTTATTCGAATACATCTTTGTCACTACCTCAAATCAACAGCGACACATCATCCCATGTATCCGAATACAGATGAAGCCATCTGTACTATCAAGGATTGTGTTTAAAACCTTCTTACTACCAATATGTTTAACACATCAGACCTTAACCAATTATCGGGAAAATGATTAAAAAAAGCTAAACCATCGTAATCTTCAAAGGAATCACTACCAAATCAAATAATTTCATTCGTTTGCTACACACTCCTTAACGAAACAAAACCCAACCTAGCGGGTTGCTCACGAATTTTACACCACCGCGAGTAACTACCCCTCGGACGGTCACCGATAGGGGAGCTAATACAACGGCACCAAACCGCGCAAATAAAGCAAGTCCAAAATCCTGTTTCCCCGAAGCAGCGAACATCAGCAACAGCAGCATACAACCATGCCACCCCACATCATAACGTGTCTTCTCGTGGCAGCTTCTCGGTTTTCTCTGTTCACCACTTGGCCGCTCGCCTCTGCGTGTGTGTGTGTGCGCGACCATCAATATGCACTGTCGCTGTGTTTGTGGCGAGCTTGTGCTCCGTGCTTACTGCGCAATTTGTTCTTCTTTGTGCAATGCTTGCAAATCTTGACGCGTTCACTGTTGCAGCCAGCTGCATTCGCTTTGGCACCTCTTCTGACGAGTACGCGGGGTGTAGAATGTGAAGCACAAGATCGCGTTCTTTTTTCTCGACCGACACAGCCGATCTGCAGGGATGTACAAAGCCGGCAATGAATGAGCACAATGTGGATGGTTTTCGCTTTTTTTCCACCTTGCACTGTACGGTCTGCATGGGGATGGTATAAAGGTTTGTGATGTGCATTTTGTACAATTGTTTGGTCACGCGAGACCGAGGATTCACCGGCGCAAATCTTTGCTGTGGTGGCAATCAGAAAATTTCCGTGATTCATACTGTTCACTCTTCACGATGGGATTGAGGTTTATATGACTAATAGTGGTTTGGATCTCTAATCGATGGTAATTGATTTCAAATGATCAAAGGATGAATTAAGACTTTTTTTAAACATTTTTCAGAGCTTTAAAATTTTATTCGATGATCTTTCTCATAGATTTGATACTAATTAGTGAGGACATAGGTTTGTTAAACCTTTTTCAAATCATAACAGTGATATATGACGTCATAAAGAAAGGTCCAAAGGATCAATTATCTCAAAAATACCCGACCGATCACAGCTACAATATTCAAAGCAAAAAGGCATATGAGATCATCATGAATTTCAACGGAATTCAATAATACATTGTAACCCTCAACATCGATTTCATATCGATGTTTTTGTGGCCATTATCAAAAAAATCAAAAAATCGAATAATTTTATTTTTGATTAAAATTTTATCATAACAATCACATAAAAATATATTCTTCTTCTACAATATTGTCCTTCCAAAAGTTTTTACACTATTTAAACTAAACTATTTAAACAACAATACAAAAAGTATAAACATATAAAAAATATAATGAAAAATAAAATAATTAAATGTTTAAATTACATATTTAAAGAGAAAAAACCGCCTACTAAACCAAGAATTGTTAAAATATAAAAAATAATATAACATTTAGGGACCGCACGGTGGTGTATGTGATAAACGGCGCCGGCCCACACGGCAGGACTGGGGATCAAATCCCACCCGGACCGTCTCCCCGTAGCATGGACTGACTATCTTGCTACGTGGTAAAATTTATCTTGATGTGGCCAGAGCGATCTTAAGAAGTAAAAAAAAAGAAAATATATAATATTTAGTTTATATAAAAAAAACATTACTGTAAACAGAAAAAAGCTTCAAATTAATATTAAAAAGTATAATAATAAAATCTTATAGACTTAAACAAAACAGACATGATTGAAAAGATTGAAAAGCCGTAGAAACGAAAGCGAAAATAAATAAATTAGCAATTATCCTAGATATTTTAGTAACGATTTATAACTATCGAATAAATAGTGTAGTTCAGGAATGACCAAATTTTGCTTCCAAAACGCTGGACTTTCGAGAGTTAATTCAAATAAAACATAATTAAGAAATGTCGTAAGTATTATTGTCCTTAATTTCCTCACCGTTACGTATTGAGATTTACATATTTTGAAGTAAATTTTTGCTTTTTCTATATATTCTAAAGCCCATTATACTAGTTAAGCATCATCGTTATCAAATGCTAAATCGTAATCAGCCTTAGGCTGATTAGGCAGCCGGAAATTCTCCAACATACAACATGCCGACAGTCACATTATTTCCGTAGGAGCACATTAGCTTCGAGCAGATTGTAGTAGCATAATTTATCATCCACACGTTTACAATGCGCTTTACGAAGATGCACCACACTCCGGCACAATCACACACACACGCACGGTGCACCCCTAAAGAAGCGATCGTGAATGCAGTGCCGTTTTGGAACGTCCGTTCGAAGAAAATCGAACGTAAAGGGAGCTTCCAATACATAGCGGACCTTTGCCCGGCCATAAGAGAGAGCTCCAGGAAGTGGAAGATGATCGTACGATGAGCGACAACACTGTGATAAATAGCTCGTGTACAAGGGTCGAACCTATGGAAATGCCAAGCGCATAACGTTGAGGGCTGGCTGGAGGGCTGCGAGAGTGCACGAGCATGTATCTGTATGTGTGTCTGTATGACGATTGAACATAAGGGATCTATCGCATCTAACACGAGCCAGCGGTTAAGAAGAGCGCGAAGGAATAGAGACAAGAAACGGTCGTCGTTGTAAGACGGTTTGCGAAGAGCGCACAGAAGGAGAACGACCAGAAGAATGAAGGAAAATGTCGAAGAACAAGTTTCCAGCTTTAAGGGCATCTTTCAACCCCCTTGTGAAAAGGCACACAGCATAGATGGCCCTTTCCGAACGCTGGTCGGATGAAGCAAGGTTTTGACATTTTCTTTACATCTTTAGAAATGTCGCACAGCAAAACTATCTCCATGTGGATTACAGTTACTCCTAAAACTAATTACAAAATAATACTACACTCAACATAAACTGCACACGTGAAAGAACGTGTGATGTTTGCAAAAACAAAACAAAAACGATAAAAAAAACTAAAACCTTTGGAAAGCCTTCCGTGTGACGCGATCACGATATGATCCCGTGACAAGGGCGTTTGTTTGTGAGCACCGTTTTTGGACGGTGGTTTCTTCGTCAGTAGTAAATTGCTTATCTGTATGTATAAAAGCGCGTTTCCGTCCTCTCCTATCATTCCCCTAAACCCATACATCGCTGCATGCGTCTTCCGCTGTCACTAGATTTTAAAGCCTATCATTCCGTCGATCTCGCTCCCTTTCGGATCTGTGGCTGTTTGGTGCGCTCTATCTTGCTCCCACATTTGCCGTTCGCTTACATTCCTACGCACCGTTTCCGCTGCTGCTCTGGAGGGTGGTGAATATTATGATCTTATTTATAACCTTTTTTTTGCTTACCCATCACCGATTGTCGTCTCGTTTGCAATCATGCAAAACAGCGACACTTGTTAAATGATTCCTACATGTGATTTTTGTACTGATTACGGTACATGTTTTAAAGCTGTAAAAGGGGAGAGTGAAGAAGGGATGAATTAGTAGCATTTTCACAAAATATAACATACGCTTCCTGTAGTAGTTATTGCCATATCAAACGCACGCATTACGATCGTTTGACGTTTGCAAAAAAAATTGGCTAACGCTCGTCCCTCGATCGCGTGGAGGACATTTTTCAATGAAACAAACGACTGATCGCAGGATTTTTTTTTGTAATTCTCTATATATGATCATCTTGTAATGGTAATGGTTCAGTTTGTTTCTATAAGGTACGGTCGGAAACGCTCCCTGTACCGCTTTTCCATTTCCTTTTTACCTGATCATGCCGTCGGTAGTACAAGCGAACACAAATTTTCCTTACCCGTTACCGCGGGAGTAAGCGTGAAAATTAACGACGATACCGATGGAGCTTGGAATGAAGGCGATAAAGAAAACAGACAAGAACCGGATCGGTCGTTGGTGTGCGTGTGCATACAAACGTACACCAACCCCTATGCGTTGGCCTGCGTTGTTACACAGTTTTGCGAAGCGAAACGATCGGCGTGAGCATGATCGTGAGATGTTGATAATCATTTCTACACCACTACCATTTATACAACCGAATTCCGTGCGTTTGTTAAGTGTTTTTATTGTGCTATGTATTACAAAATAATATGATTGAAATTTAATGCAAATGCAGCTTTTTATTATATCTTTCTCTGTTTTGTTTTTTGTAAAGAGATCATCTTAAGTAACAACTACAAAAAAGCAATTTCAAGCAACGAAAAAATATTGTTTTTTCTTTCCTTTACTTTAGCTATCAACAAAAATAGCTCGCCCTCGTGTCTTCGGAAAGACGCTGAGGACGCCTCGATGGTAACAACAAAAAAAAAACGGCGATATGCGGTGGCAAACTGATGACGCTTAGCCTGCTGCCCGGTTTTGGTTTTTGCCAGCGACTAGCTTCACTACATAAGCGCAGCAACGCCAAACGACCAAAACAACAACGACGGCAGGCGGCAGCACCGTATCTGTTCGCCTTATGTACAACACAACAGTTCAGCGCGCACACACACCGCCCCCCGGTCCGCTTCCGCTCGGCCTACAACCCTTCCGAGCCGTACGGTACGAACCACACTCCGGTATGCGGTGCTTATATACTTTCCACCCTTGTTTCGCAGTGCCTCTGCCTCTGCCGCTGAACGGTCCCATAAGCAACGGGGGCAAACGCTATTCGAACGCTGACGTTGAAGCTGACGTTTTGTTTCGGGTTTGGCTATACATAGGAGCCGCTGGTGTTGCACGCGTTGCTCTCGGTCGCCACGTTTCGCTCGCTCGCTTGCTCGAACGCGCGTTCTTTGCGTCTTTTCCTTGCGTCTACCCTCTGCGCTGTGTTTCCGTTTACGTGCGCCGTACCCCGCACCGTGCCACCGCCGCCCGGTGGTTCCGTTTCGATTGACCCTGACGCGCCCGTTCGCTTTTGCTGGGTTGCTTGTACGACGGTGTGTCTCGCTGGATTTTTATACAACGCAGCTCTTATAGACCGGGTACACGGTGTGTGAGCAAATTATAATACAAGCATGTTTTATTTTACTCAAAAAAAACACAACTCACCCATTCCGTCTCCATTTCGTGGCATGAGTTGACAGTTTTAAAGAGCAGGGGCAAATTCGTACTGGACACATTCGCATTGGGAGAAGATTTAAGACTTTCGACTGGTATGACGAATATTATTTCGGCACATGATTTTACAATGATTCATTTTTCTTTGACTCTATCCGCTTTGAATTGACAAGAAAATTTCAATTTCTAATAAAAAACCTTATTGGAAATTACTTCCAAGAAAGTATTTTCCGATTGTAGGAAAAATTTTAAAATCCACAAATTTTAAAAGAGGAACTCTACATCATCCCTCCAAACGAAACCCCTTTCTGAGTTGCAAAACGCCGGAGGGATGCATTTTTATTTTCCATCACCGATTTTTTTTTGCAAATCAATGCCTTCACAAAATGTGCAATACAAATAAATGCCTTGCATATCCTACAAATGGGATCGAACCCCTCCGATGTGGATGTATGGGTGCGCATTTTTCCTTACATTTTGCGCCCTATTTCTTAGGTAGGTTTGCCATTTTTGATGGATTTTTTTTGTAGTTGTTATATTGTTTGTTCTTTCATTTGTTCTTGTTTGTTTGGTTGAGCTATACTTTCTTTTACCTGCGTCCTATTTCCTGCGTCCTCTCTCTCTCGGAAATAGTCTCTCTCTTGTTGTTTTGTTTCAACGTTGTATTCTGTTGGTTTTCAATTGTATATTCTACCACACAATGCTTCTCTATACATACGAACTATTGTGTAGAATGTGTGTGAATTATTTCAGTTGAAAACACATTAATTCATAATTGTATTTAAATGTTTCCTAGTAAAAACGAATAGACTTTTGTTGAAGCTCTAACACAAAAACTGTGACCATTATATCATCCCTTCTGATGGCTTGCTGAATGGAACACAACCACTATCGTAAGCATGTAGATTTGAAAGGCGAAGAAGGAACTAAACTCCGCTGTAGTAGCCCTACTTCTATTTCGACAGCACCGGTATCATGGCACGAAGGCATTGAAGAAGTAGGGTGAAACAGCATGAAAGAAGCCGAATTCGTGTGGTTTATTGATTAGGGGTGGCAACAAAAACGGTTGGCAACAGCGCCAACCACTTACGGAGTACAGCTTTCGAAAGTTCCAATAGTTTTGCTTGAAGGTGCCACGATGAAGCTCTCAAACTTGTATCGTTACCGACCAAGATGATACAAAATTCGAAGAAATGTTTTCCCATTGCGTAAACATTTCAAATGAAATGCATTCATCGATTTTATACGCTCGTGGGAATGGAACATATACATATTAATGTAATTAGAAACAAGCTGTACAATTATTCAAACACAAACGACGTCCACTGTCAAAGCAAATGAAAACACTTTGACTAGAGCAAATTATGCTCCCTGTCAACGGAAATAAAAATACCTTGTGTGCATCGGACAAAAAACGAAACTACTGCAACCACGAACGTTGTGACGGATTTCCGTCTCCATGTTTGAGCCGTTGTACATAACAATAATGCCAACAATGTGCCTAACGCTTTTCCAGCTCGATTCGGGTTTCCACGTGAAGGTCGGGTGCTTTTTCCCGTACCGGAGAGCGAGAGACCCAACCACTTCCCTTCTCGAAGCTTACCGTTTTGGCGGCCATTCTTCCCTAACGCAGGCCTAGTCTAACGATCAATAACGGGTCCCTCTAAGCTCGACACGGCACTTCTCTCCATCCTATTCCAAAACCCCAGACCCTTCTGCCAATGGTTCTACCAGCGGTAAATACCAGCCGGTGGAAAACTTCCTCCTGCTTGCTTCTCACTATCACACCTCCCAAACCACCGTTTGACATATTGCCGAGCTCATTGTGATAGTAGAAAAGTGGAACATCAAAATGGGACAAGCTTTGGCCGGTTCTTTGCGTCTTTAGTCGCTTCGGGTCGTTTGATAGAGACCATGCTGTAGGGAGAGAGAAAAAATATACAAAAAACCTTCTAAAAAGTAGAACATACAGGCTTCATGAAGTTGGGGATATATAATTTATGTATAAGTAGCCACATAATGCAAAGAAAACTTGCCACTGAAAAAAAAATTGGAAGAACATCACACGTTGTGCTTTTTTTAAATGGTTAGCTTCAAACAATTTTTCATATTTTTGTAAGAGCTTTCAAAGGCATGTATTAATACATAGGATTATGATTTGACCTACCGAGAAAGTGATTCACAGTACATGATAATTTTTTTCTCAAGGTAGTAGTTTATTGTAAAGTATGCTGATTTGAATTTTACCACAACACTGTGATCGGTTAATGTTTAATGGTTAATTAACTGATATTTGAATTACTAAGGACTTACTTATCAGGTCTTGGCCTGCTGCAGGAGTCATCTAAACTGCTCACGGCCGAGTGCTACTACCTCCCAAACGATTCTACGATTTTCTGGCGAGCTCGTCAACGCCATCACTCCATCTTTTTCTTGAGCATATTACCTCTGTTCATGTGGACAACCTAAAAGGACTTTAGGAGCTAGGTGTCGAATGACATGACCAGTACACCAGAACCTGAAGAGTCCTATTCTCAGTAGAGTGATAGTGAGTTCATCGTACAACTCATAAAGCTTATCATTATAGCGGCGCCTCCATTGTCCTTCCACATATACGAGGCTAAAAATCGTTCTGAGCATCTTCCCATCGAAAGAGGCTAAGAGAGTTTCATCAATATTTTACTAAGTTCATGTCTCAGAGGCCGATTGTGAGTACTGGAGTATAGCTTCTATATAATTCCAGCCATACCGATCGTTGATGTCTGAATTAATACGTCTAACATCTCTTTTATGTTTGGTGAAGTTTTGTGTAGTCGAGATTTGAACATGAATTGGGCAAATCTAGGAAGTGTATTCAAATCTTATTTGGCCGATCAAATACCCAAAGTACCTGCTCATGGATCCTTAGTTTTTATTCTTTTTAAGTGGAATGGCGTTTTTGTTCCCATGATCCTCAACTTGTATATTGCATCTTCTATCATGGATCCTTTGTCCATCATCGGTTCATTTTTCGGTCGTTACATTTGATGATTGTTGTTGTTGAATTATTTTTTATGAGGCTTTTAATTTGCCTCTCGTTATTGTTATATGATTCTAAAGCAGTATTTAAATTCATAAAGTAAAAATAAATTAAATTGGACTATAAGGATTGATTTCCTTAAACAAATTAATAGCTATTCAATATCCTTGTCGTTGTAATGTGTGTCGTTGTGTAAAAATATCATCGATTTGTTCTTCAACCCCGTTTTTCCTTCTTTCATTTGTATACCCCATAGCTAAAATATGACCACACAACTAAATTAGGGGGAACTCTTTTTTCAGGCGATGTGTGTGAGTTACTTAAATGTCCCTAATTCTCAACCGCGCAATAATTCCTTGATCGTTGTGATTCAGTAGATCTGTGAAAGGTGCTGTCATTTATTTTACCTTTTTGAAATGTCAAATCAACGTTATGTGGCTGATACGACGTGTCTCAAGATGTTAAAATAGCTCTGATGTGACGCCCGCATTTTTAATTGCGATTCGAAAGGCGTTGCTTGGGTTTTTTCGCCATGGCTGATACAAGTTAACTGATAACGTTGTCTAAATTTCTCGGTGCGTAATAGGATAAAAAAAAGAAAAGAAGACAAAAGAAAACACAGTGCTAAATGAATCACAAACTGGCAAGAAACTCGTTTAAAAAATCTCAAAAAAGTCATTTTGTTACAATGAATATCGAATATGATTTGTATCAGCTTTATGGCAGAAGTGCTACACATACATAATCACTATGTTCTAGCTAGTTCTTTGACTCAGAAAAGAAAGAGAGAGATTACACACAGAAGTTTCGAATATTATCATGAAGCTGTGAGCTCAGTTCTAGGTAGTGCGCGAGGATCTTTGAATATTTACCATTAAACAATTACAGGTTGCAACGCTTTCTGGTACATTCGAGTATTAAGGGGTTTTCTCTGTAGATAAAATAATAAAAAATGCTCATTTGAAAATGGCTATGTTGGATGGTTAGCGAACGAAATTTTTATATTAAACCATTAACTTGCTATTAACATATAAAAAAGACCTATAACGAAAACGAAGACATAAAAATATTTTTGTTCTACAATATTTATCTCTATCAGTCATGCAGTCAGCCACATCTCAGTCTTGTTCGCACAGTATCAACGCATTCACATGGTTCAAATTAAAATATGCAATGACATTTTAATAGTCATATTAATGAAGTATATTAAAAACTTTTATTAGCAAACATTTATGACTGCCGTTAGTCATGTCATCATACTTGCCAAGGTCTTGCAAGTAAAAGCTTCATTCAAACGTAATGCAATAAAAACGTGTACACTCCAACGCGTGATATCCTCCTTCCGGGGGTTCCATTTTAAGCATCTTCGCCGTACATTTGCCACGCATTCGGAAGTGATATTCCACAGTCTAATGAACAAAAACATTTAAACGATTTTCCACTACGAAAAACGCATAACACACATAGAGACGAGGTTTGTTTCCGGCTCCTTTCAGGGCACATTTTGTACGTGCAATTATCCGATGTGTCGGCACATGTGTCAGGTGCAGATATGGTCGAATTTTCACCCCCCCCCCGAAAATCCCTACAGGTACATTTACCATTGGTAAAGTTTTCTTATTAAAGCTTCTATTTCCGCTTAATATTGATGAGCGAGAGTACGGGGATGCGTCTTATGTGGCGTACCTCATTCCAAACTGTCGAACTTTATGGCCACAAAGGGGAAAAGACGAGTTCCGCACTCTTGTCGTACCAGTTTAGTAACCAAGACCAAAGAAACGACTGTGAACAGTTCTGCACAAGAAAGACGAGATGGGGTTGGGCTGATAGTCGAATCTCCAAAGTTTGGTTTGGAGTGGATTTTCCATGCTCACCGCAAGTTCTTGTTGCATAGGCATTCTTCCAACTTGCCCAAGGTTATGTTTCCCGACTACGTAAACTACCTCAAGCGAATCGTCTTTGGGAGAGGAAAATCTCGAGTTCCATTATTTCAGTCGCAGTGTCTGTGCGTACCGTGGTCGAGAAACAATGCACGAAACGTTCACAGATTAGGGGAACCATTCTCGACACTGCTTCAATATTTCCAACGATACATGCGTCTGGATGTCTCAACATTATCCTGTATCTTCTTACTCGAGCGAGTGTTGAGCTGTCGTCGATTTGGAAGCTGCCCTTGAACCTGGTGCTTCCCTTTTTTCTAGATGGAGCTACCGCCTCCACGACAAAGTACTTCGACCCTGCAACATGTCAGAGAAGCGAAACGAACCACTGGAACGTGTTGCGCATCGATGGTACCAGCCGTAACCGTCGTTAACAAAAATATTTTCTGCACCAATTCGCACCCTCAGCTTGCACTGATTTCCGATTTCCGATTAATGTAGAATTCATTAATTTTACTCGCATTGTCGGCTTTTCCATCGTCTTCAGAGGGCGTTTCTTTTCTTTCAAACCAAGACAACCGAAACGGTGACATCGTAACGATAATCGATAAGACCAGCAATTGTAGAAATGGGTGGTGAGGGGGTGCGTGTGTTGGGTGGTAGGAAAAACGGAAGATAAAAACCGGAAACATTTGAACGGGCTTTTCTATCGAGAGCATCAAGGTAAAAACAGTGGATTAAATGTGTTAATTATGGACATTAAATAATTTTCTTTCAAGAGTCCGGAATATTTCCGGATAGTTTATATGCATAATTCAATATTCTTAATCCACATTATGCATCTTGTGTTTATATGGATTTTTATGGAATTACCATATTTTAAAATATAATAGACTGAACTGAAAAAATGCCCAAAAGCAATACTTGTCTTGCTCACTATGCCTCACCGTCTGCGATCAAGCTTCAACAGGGACAAAAACCAAACTGTCGTCTTTAATCCCGTCTCCACCTTCAAATACTCGTACAAGAACAAGAGAAGATTCAAAACGAAGTAGACAACAAAAAAATCCTACCACGATCCTGTACTTGAAACCACCTTTCGTAGAACAAAACCACCAGCACAGACACGGCTTTGGATGAGGAAACGAATAGACAACATCTCGCTTCTCCGCAAGGAAGGAAGGAAGAACACACAGAGAAAAAATAGATTCGACAACCGGGACTTATTGATTTTTATTGATCTGCCAGAAAATCCCCTCCGATTGCGTTCTGCGACATTAATTTCGATTATTGAATTTTCTTGTCGTACACTTTGAGACGAATTTCTCTGTTCGTACCATGGAGCAAAAAGGGGGGCTGATGTGGGATAAAATGAAGCTTTTCCTTCGCTTGCCATAGCATCCAATAATTAGTCGTAGTCATTTGAGTTTTACAACTTGACCGTTCCAGCGTGGGATGCTTCTTGCTTTTGAGGGAGGAGTGAGAACTTCATTGAAGAATTACTCCTTGTCCACGGAGCATGGATAATTTGAACTCGTTTAATCGGCAGGATCGGTGGCATCGGCAGATGATCGATGGCACGTACGTGAGTAACGATCGTGGGATGGTAAGGTAAATGGCCTCCTCGCTCTAACGGGTGGTGGAAGGAAATCGTAAAGACAGCGGATGTCGCCGGTTGTGAAATAATTAATTATTGCTGTACTTCCGGTTGTCATAATTGCATTATTCAGCAAAAATTGAACGTACTTTTATACCCATTTCTTGGAGTCAGGAGATAGGGATGGACATTTGGTTTATAATATTTCTATGAAAAAGGTTGGCATCAGTTTAAGATTAGAAGCATACAAGAGGGTGAGGTATACATACGATTACGAAACTTACGAAAAATGTATTCTTTTTTGTCGTTCATGATCATGACCACATGATCACAGACGACGAAGTATAGATCATATGCAGGAATATTAACTGTAAGCATTGCTGATTTCGGAACGACATTTTAAGACGAATTATTAAAAAATTGTTATGCTAAGAATTTGGAGGAACCAACATAAATTTATGTGCTGTGAAAAGTTTCACTTGCAAAAAGTAGCAAACCGATTTGATTCCGGAAAAAACACACATAAAGCAATATTATCTAGATGACCGAGAAGAGGTGACGTGGTGGAAAATACGGGGAATGTGTCTAACAAATGAAATGAGGTGCGTAGTACACGCAGCAAGAGATCTTAGCAACTAACTGCAGTATGGTACCTAGCGATCACTAAGGAAAGAGAGATAAGAAGGGAAGCAAAGGGAGCATAAAAATGTAATTAACTATAGTAACAACGGTGCATTAATATGATCGAACAAAAGAGAAGCAGAGAGAGAGAGAGGAATGGTTGCGACGAGTCTTAAGAGTTCTAAGGGCAAGCAACTGGCACCTAGACTCATAATAAGGCAAAATTAAATAAGATCCACAAAGCACTCTGCAAACAGCGAACCTGGTAAATGATCTCTGAACTCGCTCGATGCACCCGATGTGGAACTGGGCCAAGTAGGAGACACGGTTACTGACCAACACTACAGCTAAGACTTGATTGAACAGAACAAGGCTTTCAAATGCATCGAATTGAATAAGAATATAGAAGAATAGAACACGATTCTACACGAAAACGATCTATAGAAACACGATTGGCCGGGACATGTTCTAGTAGATATGAATAGAACAGCGAAGTACGGGAATGAATAAACGAAGACATCACACATCCTGGGACATATGATGCCGGAATAACTAGGCACACTTAGAGGAAAACCGATCGAGAACAATATTGATAAAATGAGGATAAACTTCTGTACATATAGAATATCCTCTTCATAAAACTCTCACAATGTAACATTATTTTTATAAGATTTGTGGAACAATTTTTTAGATAAAGAATTTAAGACTCTCATAGAACTTTTTTTATTGAGATAAAACTATTATCTTAAGCCACATTGTTAGTTCAATGAAACCGATCGACCATTGGGTTTGTGTTCAAATTTCAATGCAGTTGAATAACATTTTTTCAATGAAACAAGAGAACAAGCGGAAGATCAAAATCCACAGAAAAAAATCCACCTACCGGATAAGAATCTACACAGGTCAAGGAAGCAAAGCATTGAGCTAAAAAAATAAATAAAATAAGAACACTCGCCATAGCCACCCAAAGAAAACGGAAAAGATTTATTGCTCTCGAAACGGGATTGTGTTTGAGCTGGCAATATTTATGTTTGCCCCAAAACTCGATGCTCGCTCGAATTGGCTTTCTAATACGATTTTTGTACTCGTTTTTTTTCTTCTGTTTCATTCACAATTACTAACAGCAGCGTATACATTCCTGTGCGGATCGTTCGCTCTTTATCGTGATCCTTTTTCGACACTATCTTTGGTACTTTATTTTAGCTGGCTGGCTTTTCGTTTTAGTCTTTGCCTTCGTTGTGCCTTTATATCGCTGATTGATATTTTATTACTATCGATTAATCACAGCTTTAACATAAGGTAGGAAGCTGTTAGGGTGGTTAGTGTCTCAGCATCACTTTTTTTTTGTTTGTCCCTTTGCTTGTCATTTGGTTCAGACGATGGCGTCGTGTATGTGAGTGTGGTATATGTAGTACCTGTCAATGGCAACAATCGAACATGTCCACTACCATTCGGACATTTACTTGTTTATTTGGCATACGGTTGTTTGTCGATGAATTAGTACCTGTCAGTGTAAATGGTCATGTACTTGAGTGGACTCTCTTGAATTGAACATCCAGACTGTTGACCTTCGGTACTTTATATTAACCACAGAATGATCTTATAAATTGAGGTTGTTTAATATCTGTCCTCTGCACCTACCATCATCCAGAAGGAAACATTTGTAATCTAAATGTACCTGTGCTTAAAACAATAAAATCTAATGTAAGAATATATCACAGGTCCAATCAAACCACTCCCAGCATGTTATCATGTTGGGCTGAGCAAACACATTACAGCACTCCGAAAGCGAAATGGGGAACACTTGGGGACAAAAAGCAATGAATGTAATCGATTTTTTACATGTAACTTCTTCACCCAAGCACATGTTTCTTCAGGGCTTGTTTTGATAAATGTGATATATTTATTTGTGTCCAGTGTGAGCGGCAAAGAAAAGCACACCGAACACAAGCATCCGGTCCGTATCGGATCAACCGTATCCGGATCTCTTGGAATACTCATTCGTACCGATTTTGGGTGGGATTCAATCGAGAAGAGATTGCTCGAAAAAAGGTTAAGCTTCTAACAAAAAAAAGGTAGAAAAGGTGTTTTGGAGTGCAGATGGAAACATAGCTACTACATTAAGCGTACCGATATATCCTACCGGTCCGCATTTTGTTACGGGACGCTTCGATGTTCCATTCTTGCTCCTCTGGTAAGGGAAGCATTATGTTATGATGGGAGGGAGAAAAAGGGGTTTTTTGCGGATATAAATCGGTGGATATATTTTTATTATTTTAAGACCCACTCTTCATCCGACACATTTCCGACAGGCCCATTACATACAATCACATCACCCCCGTCTTTAGTGGCCTGAGGAGTGAAAACACAAAGTGGAAATGGAGAAACAAAATACCACCCAAGTCATCTCGCTGATCAACCGTGGGCCACCAAAGTTTCAAACTCATACGTTGCTCCACTGTTGAATCGGTAGACCGAATTTTTATGCGACCAGAATGGTACCATACATCCTGTATTGTGTCGTATGAACGACTACCGTTGTACGGTGGAAGAAATCCTTCAGCGACATGTGATTAGGAAACCCTTCATATGGTGCATTGTCGCACCATTGGACATGTCTGGCGAGGACACACAGACTACGAATATGGCAACAAAATGGGCGAAAGAAGTGGCTGCCTTCGTTTACTATTACACTTGACCAGCTGTGAAGCAATGCCGCGTTAGGGTGGGAAGCGGGGAGTGATTTTATTTGACCGCGACGTTTCGATGGAGACGCATGGTGGTGCACACATTCGATGGAGTTTGAACGAAAAGTATAATAACGATTGCGATAAATTTGGATTCTTTTTAGGTATTTGAGTGATTTTAATATTATATATAAGAAAACTTATTTAAAATCACTATAAAAGTTACCATTAATTAATAATCACAATAAGCATCAACGGTAGAATAATACAAATGGCAGAACAACGGTAGAATTATGCAAATGCATACAAAGACAGAACATAAAATGATTAAATTAATGTTTGATATTTACCTGAAACGTTGGGAATGATTTTTATTTATTTGATTTGTATAATATTTAATACAATACATTATTTTTCTAAAATGAATTTAAAATTGAATTGTATATTCGATTAATAATGGAAAAATTAGGAAAACTTCATTATATATTTATGACTTGTTATAGTTATGTAACTTTGCTCCTGGTTGATGATATGAAATGATAAAGAATATTTTGATAACAATGTATTTAATTTAGCTTTGCTTAACACAATTAATAATAATAATTGTAAGTAAAAAAAGTTCATGAGTTTTATATTTATCTAGATCAAGCCTAAAAGTGTTGTAATCAATTTAAATATATATGAGGCGGCCATTTTATGTCTATTGGGTGGTGTACAACAGGACCTGATATCAAATCCCACCCGGACCGTCCCCCCGTAGCAAGGACTGACTTTCCTGCTACGTTGTAAAATAAGTCTTGATACGGCCAGGCCGTTCTTAAGAAGCAAATAAATAAAAATTAAATAAATTTGATATATACTGTCAAATAAAATGTCAAATAAATAATCTTTTAATTATACAAAATATTTTTTCCTGCACTCATTACGACAGTTCATTATCTGTTTATTATTGATTATAATCTGACCAGTTTCACTAATTACCTATCACAAAAACTAAAATCCAACTGTATCGATAAGAAATAAATCATTCTTTTATATAGGTAGTCCTGGTTCAAATACACATAATTAGTCCAATCTGTAGGTTCAGGCAGCTTCGTTTAATGATTCCAAATTTGATGGAAAACTTTATCTTGCGTACGGAAGTAATGGCTAGTTGAGTCAGTCATTGGAACGAAGCCAAGTGTTCAGTTAATTACTTGATGAAATGTTACTAATTTCTCCCCTTCATGACTACAGTCTAAGGGAAAAACTTTTAGAAAATGCTACTAGTCGAGAAATTTTGATGTTGTTTTCCATTTCATAACTATGGAAGAAATTATCTAAAACCATCAATAATATGTATCGTAAATATGTCGATCATACATATTCGCACTATCATTACGCTCATCGAATACGATTCGCATCATCGCCCGAAAACCCACGCTAATGTAAAAAGTTTCAATCGTTTTTTTCAATTAATTTTTCACGTGATAACGACCCACTGCATCCATGGGTAAAAACCGGAAAGTTGCCCATTCTCTTAAAGGGGCGTTGAGTTGTAAATGAGATGCCTTTCGGCGGTGAGCTGCTCGTTAAAAGCTTCATTAGCTTCCGCTCTGCCGAAAGCTTTGGCAAAATGGATCGGGGAAAGATAAAGGGAGAGAAATATTGAACACAAACCAGCCGACCCGTGGCGACAAACGATGAGTGTAAAGTAAAGTCCTTGAACAAATCTTCAACCTGTCAGCCAGAACGATACTCGGAAGTGAAGGCCTCGTACTAGGCACCGCGAGTCGTAAAACTCGATTAAATTAACCTACGGCAAAATAAAGTTCCAAAAATGGGGGGGCTCAGCACCCATGCTTCCGTCACACTAGAAGAGGGGGTAGAAGTCGTCCAGTCGGAAATATCCTGCCGTTGAAACGGCGCCCGATCTCCTCCGCAGCTTGCACAACGGCAGATTGGAAATTACAATTAACAATTACGATTAATTGCAAAAGTTTTCGCGCTTCGCCCAGCATGTCCCAGCCGAAATAAATTCCCGTAAAAACAGCATAACAAATGCAACAGAAGGAAAGGCGAACAAGTAAAAATCCACTTTCTTTATCCGCTTCGAACCACTGTTCCATAAGGTTAGGAAAGCTAAAGAATCGTTCTTGCCAGACAAAAGAAATTACGGGTGTTGTAAAAAAGCAGCTTCTGGAAAGTGTATATTTTTAAAATTAATGTCCTACCGGTTTAGCACTTCATTTCCTTGAGTTTTCTTGCCCATTTTTAAAATGCAAAAGCAACGTAATCGGCAACAAAAAAACCACTGCTCCCGCTGCATTTTGTTTGAATTTCTTTCCTATTATTCTTTTCATGTTTTTACATTTTTATTTTTCTTCCAGCGTGTCGCAACTACTGGTGGACAATTTTTTGGGGAAGTTTTAAGCGAGACCTTCAATAATTGTTCCAAAAATCATTCAAACAGGCAACAATTATGATTTATGTGCCGTCCAGCGGTGCTAATATGCACGGGATAAGGTTTCTTCGCTAGCGGTGCTGGGGATGAAAATATAAGTAATCACTGTTTAATTTTTAAAAAGGAAAAGAAACAGTCTTACAGAAAAAAAGTTTCATGACTAATTACTAGCTACAGATAACAATAAATTATGACACATTTTTTGAAAGAAAAGGGGCAATGAACGAAGTACTTTGCTGTGATTAACGTTCTCGGAATTTGTGAACGTCTCATCGATTCGTTGACGTACAAAGTTATCATTAGTTATCTTTTAATTTTTGTTTTTTCTCAGTGTTATCTTAAGGGAAGATTATTTGACTAAGAGACGAGATTTCACACTACTATCAGTTACGATAACATCAAATACTGTAACCCCCCGTGACGAGTACATTTCCATGATCACAAAAACTTCTAGGAATCGATAAATATTTTAATTGATCTGCTAGATTTAATTCACACAATGTTAAACGCCTAATTATTGACAGCTTCCAACACATTTCTGCCTTTTCGTGATAAATGCCATAAGTTACTAATACATCTCCCGGTCCCGGTGATCGTCTATATTCTGTTGATGTTGAGATGTTGGTATCCTTTTACCATCCCTTCAGTACGGTTGTCATTTTGTACCATTTGTCTCACCACAAAACGGTCGGTTAGACCGTGTGGAAAATGGTTGTGTAATTGGTAGTTTGTAGCAGAGTAGTAAAAACGTGTCAAATTAATGTCTGCTTTGGTAGCGGATCCCAACCCAACACGGTCCCAGCTAGAGCTTCCTCTCTGCTGACGACATTTGGGATACAGAGATATTCTAACGTAGATCACTAACGTTTTCATCTCCGTATGTTAGCATACGGTTGAAAGAAAAATATGCCCAACGCATGCCATTTCCGACCCTCTACGTGTGTGTGTGTGATTCGTGACCGTCACTGATGGGGCCACTTCTCGTCCACGAAATATAGTTACCGTGCGGTGGACACCAAACCTCGGAGGAACACGGGGTTGCAAGCGGATACAGAGGACAGCGGTGTTAAAACCGACGTGACGTGCGTTTGATTCGCGTACGCTCTTAACATAGCACGCGCGGTCTCTGGTCGCAGGTTGGTGGTGTTTGTGCCGTACTTCATTTAGAACGGACATTCGTGTGTGCGGTAGTACAGTTTTGCGGGGTTCGCGCTCTCGCTCTCGTGTTGACGGTTTCTTGAAGCTGCCTACCGGGGTTATCGAGCTTACGTGGCACTTAACTCAACCACAACTGCGTGAGTATTTTTACAACAGTTTTTACAGCAACAAAACATCATCGCAAGGTTAATGCAAAAGGGGTTTTTCTTTACAATTTTGTATTTAGAGAAAGGATAGGGTGAACTGTTTCGACTAAAAATGAGATTAGAATGTAGACATACATGGAAGAAGAAAAAAATACACTTAAATCTGCAGGTTGGGCATGTTTGTGTGTGTAGGAATTTGCGACTCAACAATTATTGATATTTTTAGAATCGAAAGGTACTTTCACTAAATTAATGTCTCTGAATTGCCTTTATGTATTAGTCGCAACGTGGTGGTGCCTGGTACCAACAAAGGTCACATTTATGTTCTGCTCTGAATGATCGAATTGTTACAAAGTTTTCATTTTTATCAACAAATATCGATTTCACATTTATCCTTGAGCTCGCTGTGTCTCATTTTCGGCCCTTTTTTCTCTCTCTCTCACACACACGCGCACGCTAATATATGCCCTATACATCAATCTGTTTACGAACCATAACCGCATATAATAATATCGGACCATGGGTGAAATTGAACCCCTTTTGAACCATTCTATGGCTGCACGGTTATTTGTTAACCGCTTGCTTGTGCTTGTAGTTGTACTGTAATAGTACGTTCGAATGTACTAATTTCGTTTAAGTAGCTTAACAAGTTTGTGCTTCCCGTGTGTTACATTCCACAACTATCATTGCACGCGGTAATCGGAGCTTGCACCGAAACTCCGATACGTACCGATTTGTGCACAAATACACCACCGGCAGTGTGCGGTGGTACTGGACGCACCTAAATGACGGCCACGATCGGAAATGATAAGAAAGAACTTGCTCCCAGTGGCAACACCGCACAAGTGCTGTGCTGATGGGTAGAATAAGGGCGTACGTGCAGTGGACGAGCGTCACTCGCTCGGGAAATGGAGACGATGATAACGAACAGGCATCTACGTTGACAAGGTTTATTTTAACTCGCTGATGATTAAATCTTCATAAAAAAGCTTTGTTGAGTTTATTAGTTTTGTAAACTACTGTGAATAAACCCACAATTCGTGGAGCAAATACTTTCTGAGTTTATGGGATATAATAATTATTATGCTTTAATTATGAATGTTAGTTAGGTTTAATCTAGGTTTCATCATAATACGGTCCTTGTTTGCATCCTTCGTAAGGTCATGACACATTTGAAGCAATGCTAAATATTAGAATAAAAAAGAAGGATATACATTTTCTTTTTTGTGGTACCATTTCTGGCTTTCCTGTCCTTGTATATTACCATATCCATGTAAGCATACCTAAGTATTTGGAGTAGTCTTGTAAGGACCTATTGCATAGCAATGGGACCAACTTTTGGATGCTGCAGCATTCTTAGGCACTGCAAGCATCTCGTACTTCCACCAACTAATAATAGAACACCATTTAAAAAAATTTAACTTTTTTAGTAAATTTATGGTTGTATAACTAAGTAATGGTGTGATATGCTAAAACCATCGGCAATATCGGGTGAAACAATTGTCTATAGGTTTACTAACAATTTTCACTCAAGAATTTAACCCTGATAGATACGATACGAATTTACCCCAAAAAAATACGAACATTAATATTAAGACTATGTAAAATATTCGTGTGTTGCTATAGATGGTAATAGAGATTTAAGCTAGATTTTGGAACACTTGTTACTTTTAAGAGCTTTACAGTTAATCAATTTAATTAATAATCATCCATGTTTAAAGTAATTTTTAATAACTACCCATTATATAAAATATGATAAAAGGCAAAGGTCTATAGCAAGCGTATGCTGAGTGATAATGAGTGATGATCATACAGATAAACATATAAAAACATAGCTAATATATTTCAATAGTGAAACTATAATAGACAAAAAATTGTATTCCCGTTGTTCAAGAAAAGAAAAACCTTCATAGGTAAACTTTTCAAGCAGCAAAAATGTTAGAAGTTAATACCATTTACGGTTCGAATTAATGATGTTTCATATTTACTCATTTATTGAATATCTCAGTCTGCACTTTGTCTCCTTTTTTAAATCGAACTATTATAATTGGAATGAATTATATTGTATTTAATCTATTCTGATTAAGATTTTATATAATCACTGACAACCTTTAATTGAACGAATCTCGAACGATGATAGAATCCTTCCAATATTTAAATATCGTTTCTTCACTAGTGAAAGGCGTTTACATTCATACATTGATCGCCTTTTCTTTCTTAAGACCACAAGACAGGACTGCGTCAACTAGCCGCAAATTAAACATGAAATTATTATAATTTTTCATAATTTATTCCAAAATTCTTTCGTCACGCGGCTTAACAAAGTAATATCTTAACCTACATTTACAAACCTAACCTTAATTATACTATGATATGAAAATTCTAACCAATTATGGCGGTTTAATCTTGGTCCACATGTGCCTTGTTTCGAAACCCTTCTAACAAGAGGCCTATCCAGATGATATTAATTCGAAGGTGGAATCATAAATCGTGCGTCAGACTACCCGTTTGTAACTTAAATTACAACATTTATGTAATTCTCATAACATCTTAGAAACATTAAGTATTAATATTCATGTTTATTTGTTTAAACATAATCGTACTTCATCTTGAAATCATACTTCATCACCGGAAAATTGAGGATATTGATTAAAAATACTTGTAATTCCTACAACTCCGAATCCATTTGCAGACCAATAACTGTAGAGAGCAGAGAAAAAACCAAATTAAAAATATGCTAGAAACTACCCTCCATAAACCTGTTTTTTATCCATTTTAAATGTAAATTTCATAACGAAGGCAGTGAACTATACTAATGACTAACCACATGATATCGTTGTGCCATGTGTATAATCTCACATCAACGAGCCTGGTATGGTTGGGAGTTAATTTATACTTTTCCTATGACGACCAGCAACAAAAGTTCCTCAAATCCTCGACACCTAAGGTCGGCGCTTTTGTTTCCCAAAATTAGTCTAAATCCGATTACAGCTAAAAACTTTATCCTGCTGTTTCCGGCTTGTGAGTATAGTGAAGTTTGATCTTCATCCAAAAAGGGATGGTAATATGCTGCAAATTTTGTCCTATGTATTGTTTTATTTGACTAAAGTTTTGTGTATTATCGGATATTTCTTTATTGTCTTAATATAAGGCATATTTGACTAAATCCTTTTAGTAATGTATTTATACCTATATATATTTTACTGAATCCAGATTGTAGTTATTGAAGCTTAAAACAAATCAAATTTCTTCTCTGCTCTCCATCGCTTAAAGCCTCCGCAGCAAAAACTTCAAACAGCAGAACGTTCCACCGTTCCGTTTCTAGCAAATGCTGTTGGCGAGGGCGTAGAGTAGGTGTCTTGTTTATTGTATTATTGTTCTCCATGCCTTTCTACCATAGCCCAGCAACAGCTATGTTACAAGATTGAGTAGGAACACAAAACATAAAACAGGTTTTTCTATCGCGTTTGCTGAAATGCGCACAAACACCTTCTACTAAAGCATAGCACTTCCCAAATGGGGTCATTTTATTCGCCTCCAAGTAGCATATTTTTAGTGATTATTGCTGAAGGAAAGAGGAAGGCTAGTAAATGAGGTGATGCAATTGTCGTTGCTTTTGGTTGTAGCCAAATCCCAAAAACGATGGGTTAGCATGGGTTGCAACGCGAAAATAATTTCGAAAGTCTGTGGCGCAGTAGCGCAGAGGTCAGCGAAAGTCACCAGCCTCGATGCTCTCGGCGAGCGAGCGAGATCATGCATGCGTGCGGTGGACAGGAGAGTGAGCAATAATTGCAGCAAAGAGTGTTTGCTATGTACTAGAAAGAGCATAAGCAAGATCGTTTACTGAACGTGGCTTTGATGTTACGTGTACCTATGGAGAATGCATATCGATCATCCTTTGCTTGTTTTTTTTCTTCTTCTTTCGATTGATGCTGTAGATTAATATTTTAATTAGTGACAAATTTTAAAACATCTTGAAAATCGATGGGATCGTTTTAATATGTTGTTGTTTCTGAAGGGAATTTTAGGGACTGTGAATTTGAGCTACACGAGCCGCTTGTTTGATAGTATTTGTAAAATTATCATATCAACAATAATGTACCAATTTTAAGTGTTAACGCAGCTGAGCTATGGCATTGTGTTCAGTTTTTCAGTCCAATAGATTGTGGGTTATGGGTTCAAATCTAAGTTTCCAAACAATATTCTGAACTCACCGCTGACTAATCACGCTACATAACTAACACTAGTTTATTAAGTCACGCCTCAATTACCAATAAAACAAAAGGAATTTATTGTATTTTACAACTGTTTCGTTTTGTTCAAATGGATTAGTCCTTTGCTCCTTTCTTTTAATTGTTACTGAATCGAAAACAATTTATGATAAGATTTTTTTATGTTGACAAATTTCTTTATTATTTTATAACATTTCCCAGTCGTTAAAAAAAAAGAATTTCAGCTGTTTGGTAGCACAGTAGAAATCCCAAAATGTGAATCGGTCTTAAAATTAAAACTTTCTTCAATCTTTCACATGCTTTAGAACCAACTACATGCATAAATTTTCTTACCATACTTTATTTTTTATGTTTAATGATTGATATGGCTTAAATGATATAAGTGCTAAAAATTGAATTATTAGCATTGAAAATTGAATGTACTGTTTTTTTAATTGGGTTTTATATTATTTACGAAGCGCCAATTAACTCACTTTAAGCCATAAGTTAAACAGGAAAAAATTGTAAATTTTTATCTTTTTTAATTTTTAATGTAAAGGCCAATTAACATTTAATGAAACTGCATATAAAACAAACAATATTACATTGCCCATTATTAGACTTAAAAGGACTAAAGATAGTACACTTCCTGAATTATGTATTATAGTATAGTATAAATGCTAATATATCAGCTTTATATAAATGTTGGTTGTATGCCTATGTAAAAGTATTATAGAAAGAGATGTTGTTAACAAAATGAAATTTAGCAAAACCCCATTTCCCCGTTCGAAAAAGGATTCGCCAAATTCAACGCAACCATCGAAAAGCCGGCAAAAGGAAAACGTTCGTATTTTCGGGTGCAAATTTTGCTGTCCGCTTCGTGCAGTTGTGGCGGTGGTGGCAGCCTTCGACAGCTGGATCGGCGGCACCATACCAAAAAAAAAACAACCCTACGAAAGGGTCACAACGCATACATGCACAAAAGGAAGCTCACCGTACGTACGCGTGTGCCCGTGTAGTTGTGCAGGGCTGTGGTGCGTTTGGTGCGCTGTGTTGCGAAAGGTTCAGGATGGAAATGGCGCCGGGGAAGCTTGGTGTGGTTGTGTATGCGGCAGGAATTTGATTTTCACCGGGCGCGCGCTGGATTGGGTTTTTTGGAAAACAAGGAAAGGTTTTGTTCGGGTTGGGGTGGATGGTCGTTGTCAGTAAGGGTAAGATGCTTCAGGCTTTTTTTTATTGTTTTTGTGTTGATTTTTTGCTAAAGCCATAATATTGCAAGAGCGCAAAAGAACAAAAAAGTTACAGCGGCCAACGTACGAGTACGGTGTTTTTTTTCCGCGCACGAGTGTATGCGTGCGGAAGCAACAACCGGTCGCGTTGTGTCTGGCAGTGTGTGCGTGTGTATGTTTGTGTGTGTGCTTGCGTGCTCTCGGGATTTTCCTGATGCTGTTGCTGAGCGGAGCGAAAACAGAATCGCACAGTGCCCGCATGTACGGTAGTGTGTGTGTGTACATTCACCGATGATCCACCGAATGCACGAGAGCACGAAGGGCGGTGAGAAAGAGCGTGCGAGAGCGAGCGAGAAAATTGCACGCGAGAGCATCATATGTTGGCGAACGTGAGAGACTGCACACGCACGTCAACACAAACAGAACGATTACTCGGAAAACAGCTTTGGCGTAGTGTTGACGCTTTCGGATACGCGCCTGCCAAAAACTCCGGAGCGAGTGTGTTTTGCTGCATCAAAGGTGCTCCATCATCAGCGTGTACGAAGCAACAAATCTCACCCCATACCATCATCCCCCACCCCCCATTGCTGTGAGCGCACGCACGCTGGTGGAGCGCGCGCTCGGATGCACGGCAAAAGCAACCAGTAGACCACGGCCAAATGGATACGCGACTGTCACCTACGTTTTGAGCCGGTGCCTATGTGTAACCGCGTAAGTTTGTGTGCGCGTGTGTGCGTGTGTGTGCGTTTGTGCACACATCAGTGAAGGAGGTGCTTAGTGCGTGTTCTGAAGCCTCCGATATCGCCATTCCTGGTGAAACCGGTCACGAATTTGTACAAAGCCTTCACGATGGAGCTCTATAGTTCTATAGAGATCGTGCGTGCGTGAGCAAATTGTTCAGGGTGAAGGGAGGTTTTTTTTGGGGCAGATGGAGGGAGTGAAAAGAAATTCCCTTTTTTTAACAGTTGCTTTGATTGTTTTTTTTTTTGCTGTTAATGTACAAATACACAGGGAAGTATGTAGGTAAAGGGAAGCTCGCTCGTTCGCTACCCACACGGTTACTTCGATTGGTGGTGTGGAGTCTTGCAGCGATCGCTACGTCACAGTGAAGTGCGTTGTTGTTGGCACCGTTTGGCATTTATCTGCTTTCCGATTTTACAGCGAAAGTAAGCAAAAGGCTCCGAACCAAGTGCAGCACAGCCACGGCACAATCGTGCAATCGTGCGTGAAGAACAACGATGGGGCCACACAGTGAATGTGCAGTTGGCTGCTCCATCATTTTCATACGCCGGGCAAAAAGGGAAAATTGCATCGCAAGGTGTTGTTTACGCAGTGTGCGTGTAGCGTCAAAAGTCAACCAAAACACACTGCCAGCCGAATGTCCTTACTGTGCTGATTGTTGAGGAGCTAGGTTTTTCGGCTGGTTGGGGAAAATTCGTACCATTTCCCCCACTGCACACGGTTCGGGAATGGTTCGGCTTTGCCGCAAGTGTTCGTGCTGGTCGTGTTTTCGCCTCGAGTTTTCGCTCGCAGGCTACGGTCGGTTCCGTTTCCTGTTCCGAGTGACAGCTTTTTCGCCCTCTATTCTGTCGTGTTGTGTGTGTGTTTTTTTTTGTTACCTACCCTTGTGCCATCTCTTTTTCGCGCACGCGTTCTAGTATGTGTAGCGATATTGGTCGCGTTGTGAGTGATTACTAAGAGTGTTTTAAGTATAGTGCCAAACGATTAGTAAAATATATCGAGGATTACTTGTGGGCGTAAAAATATTTTATTATTTACTAAAAAAAGTGTATATATTGCTGCAAAAGCAATAATATTAAAATAAATAATACTATAAAAAGTGTAATTTTATTGCATATCCGTTTACTACTTTTCTAACGTGCACTGTTTGCACCGTCACGAGAAAGAGAAAGTGCGAGAAGAAGTGAAACAGTTCGCAACACAGCAATCGAAACGAAAGGGAGCGGGAGCGGGAGAGAGTGAGTGAGAGAACCTTTCGTAGTATATACGAACGAGTGTCGTGTTGTACATAGCACAAGCTGATGGTGCGGATCGTGGAATTTTGTATTGTGCCGGGTCAAGTGTGTTTTGCGGTGAAACGTAATGGTGGATCAGTGAAAACGAAGGCCGGGCCTATGTACTGGAATCATCATCGTACCATCGTTATACATAAAGCATAATTTTGTTTCTATTTTATTCACAGGATTTTACAGCAAATCAACGTTCTAATGTTAAAGGAATTCTCTAAATCAAAATCCAAACCGTAAGAGTAAAAGACATTTAGTGTAAGTGTAAAGAGGAAAAGTGTTTATAAAAACGAATTAGCAGTATCCATATAAAGTTGATTTGGTTTAACAAAATTGAAAACGTCTGTTCTATAAACACTGGAAGGATTAACTAGTTGGGTGCTTCCCAAATGGTGGCTAAGAAAAGCTCTTTAGCTTGCTATGACAACAACATTCGGGGAATACAAACCCCCAAGGATTACACACAAAGTGACAAAATATAGTACTTTGTAAGACTGGTCATTGCTGGTAAGTTATTTGACAACTTTATTCTTTAACACAAGAACTACTGCGCTAGTCATTTTGACTTTGAATTACATTTATTTTTGAGGTTTAAAATTTTTTCCGTAAATATATTCACGCTTTAATCTGAAATTAAAAACTATAACAGCTTTAAAAAATTTTGTATAAAGTATTCACCACTAAAAAATCCCTTAGAACGCATGATAGTACTTGGGTTAATTAATGGTTTTATGTTTCTTATTTTACATATTTTATTCCTTTCCTCTTCCTTGTCATCCATTAAACAATTTGCACATATGAATGAATTAGTATCCCTTTCTTGGAGACTACTTTTCTGTCCCTTTATTTCTAATTTACTATTTCCCGTTTTCCGATCCTCCGTGTTGATAGTAGTTCGACATTTTATAGTTTCTATTATTTACCTGTAAATGTTTCATGCCACACTCAACACGCACGTGCCGGTTGCATAGATTTCTCCTAATGTCGCTTTTCAAACACAACGGCAAACGAAACCAAGAAACCACCCCGGTACCGTGTGCTTGCGCTAGTGTGTAAGTGAATACTAAAAACAAAAAAAAGAAGGTAACTGCAACTGTTGTGTGTTTCGGTACCTTATTTATTTGCCATCCATCTGTATGCGTTCCGTCCGCTTTGCTACATTCGCCGGGTTTGGGAACCACAGTTGGTTTAATACATAAGTGTGGAGCGTTTTTTCTTTCTTTCTATTTCGTTTTGATAAACCATTTCAGTGGCACGATCCAAGGCTACGGGTAGTTGGTTTCGATACTTGACTTTGGTGGGTTTTTAAGCACGTACGATATATATACACTATACAGTAGGTTAGTGTCTAACGCCGTACCGCGATGAAGAAAGATAACGATGATGACGGTAGCGATTGGAGCTTTCAAAGGTGAACTTTCGTGGTGTGGAGTTTATATGAAAGCTTTTTTTTAGATTTTGATATTATACAACTGATATCTTTTACATTAGCTTATAATAAACTTGTTCTTTCTGGAGTATTTTTTGGGGTAATTAAAAGCATATAAATTGGTCCTTTTTATACTCGTCCTTAATTCTTTCCTTTCATGATATTTTCATCAAAAAAGATTCCCTACCCATGTTGCGGATGCACCACTATTGGCATAAGTAATCAGATTTACCGAGCAACTGTTGTTTACCGCCAATTAGTAATGTAAATACGATCCTGTCCGGGCTCCTCATCTGTCGACGAAGCGACGAAGCTAAAAGCACCACATCGTTACATAGGGAACTTCTCGAAAAAGGGAAAAAAAAATTCAGAGAAAAATCTCCTAAAACCTGTGTTGTTAATTTGTTCATTTCGGGGGCAAATGTGAAACACGGTCCAAAATCGATATCTTGAGGCCATGGAAAAACAAAACTGCCAGAAAAATGTGGAAGAGTGGTTCTGCAGTGAGTGTGTGTTTTCCACACATACACACACACGGACCAGTTTTTGCCATGTCAACCGGCTCATGAACATGTTTTGGGAGGAAAAACATTTTTCCCCTTCTTTCGGGGTTTTTGTTGTTGTTGTTGTTATTGTTTGCTGGCTTGAGCCTCAATGGCATCAGACAAACATAATTAAAATGTTGCTTTTGTTTTAAAATTTTAACCACAAAAAATGAGCATTAAGTTTATTACAAACTCCCTATGGGCGTTCGTATCATTCACTCTTTTTCGGGGATTTAGTTTGTTGATGGAACCAGGTTTAGAGGGAGCAAAAAGGCTGCTA
The DNA here is from genome assembly GCF_943734845.2 of Anopheles funestus. Classification (NCBI taxonomy): domain Eukaryota; kingdom Metazoa; phylum Arthropoda; class Insecta; order Diptera; family Culicidae; genus Anopheles; species Anopheles funestus. The sequence continues at coordinate 35,915,952 of NC_064598.1, read as the reverse complement.
TTTTAGCAGGAGAAGCTTATTTGCTGTCGGATATTTGCTTCTGAAACGTTTTAAATGGAAGAGTTAAGTGTAACCCAAAAAATGCACCCCATCATCATCGTTGGAAAATGCTTTTGTGCGTCTCCATCGCGTTATGCTGTAGACAAACTGTTATCACTACAAAAAAGTGGCATAATATATTCATACAATGAATTGAGGAATGTTTCTCCTAAAATTGCGCTTTTTGCGACAATACTTTTCTTGTTTTCTTTCACTTTTATTCTTTTAAATGGTTCGCATTCTCTCTCTCTATCTATCTCTCTCTCTCTCTCTTTCTCTCTCTCTCTATCTTGTTGGTTAAATGACCCTTAATGTCATGCCGGCTATATCTATAAGACTTTATTTATTTGTTTTATTTGATTTAATTGTACCACGTAGTCGGATAGCCAGTCTTTGCTACAGGGAGACGGTCCATATGGGATTTGATACCCGGTCCTGCCGTGTGGACGGGTTTATCACATACACCACCGAGCCGCGCCCCCATTATGTTTTGTAAATTATGTGCAACATATATCCATTGTATTTATATATTTAAGCGTTATATAAACGTGGATTGGGAATAATCAGCTTTAGTCAGGTTTGCTTTCCTCATAAATTGATAATTTAAATAAATTTACTTACATTTCAAACATATACATGTCTGCCTAAAGAATTTGGCATCACTTTCGTTAAGTAAAGAACAGACTGATCGCGTTAAGTAAACACAGTACGTTTACAGTGTTGAGTTGAACTCCCGTCAGCCCTGCTAACTTTGACAACTCCAATAGTAGCCAATAGAAAACCATAAAAAAATCAGTAAACTACTCTTAATGAAAGTCTTAACATATTTTAAACTCCTTTTGTTCTAAACGGACATTATTTAAGTCAGCTACGTAGGAGTTTGCTTCTGCTCCCCTTTCGAATGTTCGTTTATGGAGGCGCAAAACCCAGGGACAAGTTATGCGCTTTATACTCATCCTCTAACGTTTGAGGCAAACCGATCGATGATTCCACCCCTGGTGAAATTGGTTCGAGAGTTCTAACGTCAGCCCCCGTGGATTAAGCGGTAACCGATGGTAGTACATAAATTTTAAATTATCGACACCTGTTGGGGATGTGTTGTCTTCCGCTGTGTGGTATCCCACGCACGCGAATCCTGTCCGCAAATGAGGCGAAGAATTTCCACAACTCTCTGGTTCGCGTGTGTCGTTCGGTGAGGAGCGTTCGGCGCGTATTTCTTCAAGACGATTGGTGCTGAATTGTAACTGAATCAAACAGGAAGGCAACGATGTGGTTTGAGCTAAATGAGTTTTTAAACAACTTCTCGGGTTGGATTATGGATGGATGTTTCACATTGCTATTTGAATGAGATTTCATTTGGCAAATCGGATAATGGGGTCCAATGTTTGTAGTGGGAGAGATAATGCGCATTCAATTAACACTGTGGAAGGAAGCTTAAAGAAACTTAATTTAAGAAAAGCGTTTGCAATTCAATTGATAATCTTGTAACAATGAAGATTTAAGACAAACAATAGAATATTAGTTATTTACTAAAGTAAAGATTAGTTATTTAATTACATTTTATTACATTTATATACATTCCATTTAAAAGTAATGTTCCTTAAAAACAACCAGAAACAAGCAATGTTTCATCCCTCAGATTGAAAACCGGTAAAATGCCTCATCTGTGCTTGTGCCTGCGCTTTCGTTCGTTATCATTTTAACAATTTAAGCACATCCAATATTTCATATTTCACCAATCATTAATCATTTCAATCACCGAAACAAGGCTGCGTACGTACCTGTTTTCCGGGCATGGGAAAAATGGAAGGTGATTATGCAGCAGAACGCTTCGATAAGAGAAAGCTTTCGATCCTCCTAACCGGGACGTCATGATTTTCCATCAGGCACTACTGAACGTGCCTTTCGGGGCCGTTTTTCCTAACGGTCGCGCTACAATCACTTCTTCGATGCTCAACAAGCTTTTCCTTGCTGTGTAGAAAAAAAAAACACAGGTTGAAAGGTATTCCCTGATCCTTTCTCCTCTGTGATTCACCTGCCCAACGTCAATCAGTTCAAAGATGATTAATGCTTCTTTACTCCTGCCATCATGTTTTCCATCGATGGAGCTCTGGAAGTGCGCAAAACTGGAGAGAAAAAAAAGCATTAAAAAAATGGAAAACCAATGATCCTTTCTCTGCAAAACGAACGGCTACGTATCGGCACGTAACGCCTGAACAAACAACCAAAGCCCGGTATTACAAGGAGCACAATTTAGCTTAAAACAAAAGGTTAGTCATATGGCAGGAGTCGTACACTAGAGAGGATTATTTCGTTATGTTTTTTTTAAAGAAACATTAATTTAGAATGATTGATACCGATGCTTCTCGTTGTGAAGGATTTCAAACGAAAAGATACTTTTGGGAATGAGTTTCTTTTAAAATTACATTCCATTCTTTGGAATAACCTTCGCAAATACATGAAGGATTAATGGAAATGCGTGTCGGGTTTCTGTTAAAAAATAAGATTCAAAAGGAAGTTATCGAATTCAACATTCGCTTTCAGTTTCACTTCATCTTCAAAAGCAGGAAAAAACCCCTTTTTCCAACTAGCGATTGAAAGTGAAAGCGAGTGCGTTAAATAGGATTACTTTTTCCTCGAGCCAGTTCCGCTTTTATTCTAGCTCTCGATTCTTTAAACATCGGATCAGTGAGGAAGCTGGAAAGTGGACTCCCAGACGGATACCCTTTGGAAGTAAAACAAAAGATAAAAACCTCTGGCAAAGAGCGAACATTCTCGTCGCGCAGTCTGAACAGATAGAAACAAAATTTTCCCGCCTGATGATGGTAGGAACCGAACGAAAGTAAGCGTCTTTCGAGTCCTTCGCAGGACATTTTCACAGGACGTGAGCGAAGTTGTTTGCCTAGCTTAGCTCTGGCGTAACGCTGAAGGCACGTTTTTAGCCGCAGAAACTCGGCAAAGGACTCTTCGTCTTCGAATGCAGTATCGTTTGCCCGCTTTCTAGTGTAGACGTTCGAACGATTTCAGTGCTCGGCAAATTCCTTCCCTTTTTTGGTGGATATACGGGGTGAAAGAGTTTTGTTTACACTTTTAACTATGGATGGCTCCTTAATCTTTCTTGCGAAGCTTTGAAATCCCGTTTTGGTAAAGGTGAAGTTTTACACTATTTTCCTTTTTTTACGTACGTCGTGCCTTTTCTTCTGCGCTTTGCGTTTATCGAGTGATGCTAAATAAAGGTGCAACTTTAATATTTTCCTCAAAATCGCTAAGAGTTTTGTATGGATTTTAGATATTAGCAGCTATAGTGTAATTTATCTTTTAAATTACCAGATAATTTATTGTTGTTAATTGCGTCCTATTTATTATTTCATATTTTTATGTCGTTTCAGTTTTTTTTTTGTTTGCTTTCATGTTTCCTATTCTTCGTTGCACTATTGTCTTCTTTCTCCGTTATCTCCTAATTAACTATTTAATCCTAAAAACTTTTAGTTTTTGTATAATATTCTTTTTTTATAACTTATTTTTATTCATAGTATTTATTTATTTGCTATTTGTTATCTATACATTTTTCTCACGAATTCTTTCCTAATTCATTGCCTTCAGTTATAGCTTGAGTCAAATTAGATTTAAGCTCCTACTAATGGAGTCTATGATACCTTTCCTTTTCTTTTCTTTTTTGTTCAAATGTTTGACAGATACCTTCTTAAAAATTGACCTTCCTTACTTATCATAGACTTTAATACAAAATTGGTTTGAGAATGTTTTAAAATAGTAAATTCGAATAAAGTTTTCTGTTATTATTCAGTTTTATTTTTCACTTTTATTCAATATTCAATTATCTTTTATATTCATCACATCGTTAAGAACCATTAAAATTCCGTTTTTCCATCATAGGACAGGAACACCCTACATATTGTGCTTGCCGTTGATGACGGTCATCAGCTTTTTCTTGTTTCTTTTTGTGTTTCCTAGCAGGGACTAACTTTGTTTGGTCCACCATTTCGTCTTCTGCTATTTTTTTTGTTATGTCTCCTGCATTTTGGGTAGGGTGTTTCGACTAAATCGACCATGAATTACCTGTTTATTTTCCATCTTTATTAAAAAGTTTCCAGTCCTCCAGGCGCGTAAAGAACGACCGTACCAAGGGGTGTATTGTCCCAAATCATCTTATCCTCCGTAACGCACACCGATGCTAATGGGCCAGCTTCCGTGGTATTTTAATTTTTTTTTTATTTTGGGAGCCTTTTTGTTGCAGAGGAAAAAAAAATTTCCTCCTTCGGTTGGGGTAGTACCTGTTGAATTAACAAATTGAAAAATGTTATCAAATATTTGCCCAAAACCCACAGTAGCACACCAGTCCTGCTTTCTTTGCATTATTGGAAGTGGGTGTGGGTGGCACATTAAAAAAAAGAAACCCACGAATCGAATTATGGGCTTATCGAGCACATTTTAGGATGTGAGCGTTGCCTCGATTGGGTGTGAAAACGACTCTCGAGCGGAAGAATAAAGCTACACCAAGGAAAAGCGAAAAACAGTGGAAAAACTTTCCCGCGCGTAGAACAATCAACTGGCCGCGATCGAACGAAACCGATGGAAATCAATCAATTTAATGGCATTCGAAACATTTACTCTCGCGTCTTGAATGTTATCGATGCTGCTTCGTGGAAGCAAAAAAAGTCCCTCACTCACATAAGTTGCGTGAAGCCGAAGGGATATACGCAACGGAAAAGGGCCGTGAATGGGGCACCCGTATGGGAGGGGTTGGGTGGAGTCTGTTGGTTTTCCGGCTTTAGAGCGAATGTTTTCTTCTGCTCAATTTCTCTTCCACCGACATGTCTTGAGATAATGGGATCCTTTGCATTGGTTGGAATGTGTTGGAGTTTTTTTATTTACGCCAACATTCAAGTTCATTGTTTTCTTTCTCTTGTGCTTTTGGTTTAGGACATGCTTTAAAAGGGGGGCCAAGAGAACATCCCGGACACACCGGAAAAGTCAACGAAACGGAACAGATAAAGTATCCCCACCGTTTGACTTTTCCGTGGGGGGTTTTTTTTATTTTACACTGCGTCACTTCCTTGATCACTTTTTCTTTGGAAAACATTGCTGGTGGATGGTTATAAGAGATGTAAATTGCGTGAGAAGAATTTGCCATCTTTCTACACGGTGAATGACAGGGCGACCACCACCAACTCTGGTCGTTCCTTATTACTATTCCACCCCTAGTAGGTACAAAAGAACAAAACAGGAAAAAATACTCCGAAAAAAAATTCTGCTCCTCCATCCATCCGTTATTGACGGAGCGGAGTTATTCACGATCACGATGTTGTTGATTTTATTTATTTAACAATCTATTTCAATTTATTCGAATTTTGGCTCCTTCTTTTTTCACTTCCTTTTCTCCCTTTACTCACTCGATCACACTTTTCTTCTTCCGTACAACGTGTCGAATGGTATCGTTGAAAGGTTTACTTCTGTGGTGATTTTCTTTCAGAAGTGTTTATTTGCTCGTGTGGAAGGAAGCGAGGGCTGTGTCATAAATTTGCGTAGCCCCACGGTTGTACGCACTAATCGAAAACAAAAAAGCGTATGCTAAAGTATGCGTGCAAGATTTGCCACCCTTTGTCTCATGCTCGATGCTCGAATTGTGAGTGAAGTAATGGATATTGGAAGAAGGTCGATGATAAGAGCAGATGGTTGTGGTTTTTTTTGTACGGTTACGGTTCGAGGAATTTTGAATTGTCGTGTTTGAAACATTATCTTTGACGAGTACACACGTTCCTAATTGCCTCAAAGTGATAGTGTTGAGTTAGGTGATGGAAAATCGAATCTTTCTACTAACGTATATAATGTTTTTCCAATTTATTTATGTTTTGTCTAAACGTTTGCGTTCTTAAATATTAAATAAAATATTGAAAATTCGCGTCAAGTGAATTTTTAAAGTCATTTTTCGCTGGCTTTTGACAATTCTATTGTGAAAAATAAATGTATTTGGTTCTCGTTTTGATAAAGCTCGGTGAGTTGTAGAATGTTTTTACCACTCTACAAATAAGACTCGCCATGCTCCATAATAGGCTGGTCATGACATTAGAATGTCACCAGACGACCCAACCCGTACAATTTCTGTGAGGCTGCCCAGACAGACTTAAGCACGGAGAAGGCATTTAAGGCTCAAATTTATATGAATAATTATTGGAGGCGTTTCGAGGGCAAACCTTGATTAACGATTGGCAGAGGATGGCGCTGAAGCGTAAACGACTAAAAGGATTCCTTCAGCTTGATAAGACTTTCTTCTTCTGCTCATGGTCTGCTTATGGTCGAGCATGATAAGACCTTAAAGGAACAGGACATGTCCCGATGTCTCGTCCGTCACCAAACATGCTGGGCACCTCGGTGACTTGGGGTGATGAGATCTATTTAGATAGCTCCTGAAGTAGCCATGAATGGATAGGAATTGCGTTACAAAGAAGTTTACTTCTCCGTGCTTCCTTCCTACCTATGTTGCAATGTGTCCAGTGTGTCGCATTCACTCTGGTACGAACATCCCCCGTAACTGCTGGTCGAAAACATTCATTTTCTTCCACCAGCATTAGGCATATTGGCATCATGCCGGATATCACAGATAGTCCTGGAGCCACGGATCACTCGTATGAGCAGCAGTCTGTGCGTTCGTATCATCATGATCTGGTTGGACTTTAAACTCAAAACATGAGCCCAGACCGGTGCGCCGTATCTCAACTGTGATGTAGAGACATTGGACTGGACCCGTCTTGTACTGCTGCTCGACCCACCAATGTTGGGCATACTTGATGCCAGTTTGTTCGCAGTGTTTGGTGCCTTGCTACATGCGTACTTAAGGTGTTCCACAAACTTCAACCGATCATCGATGATAACGCCCAGATACTTCAGATACCGAACAGACCTTAGGGTTTCTGTGCCTATAATGATCTCTGCTTTCTGGACCTCCTTGTGGCTCCTGTTGAGTATAAACTCAGTTTTAGCGTGTGCTATTTCCAGCTTTACTCCTCGCATCCATACTTCCTCCTGACAGATCCACCTGAACGCTTCTGTTGCTGGGTGTCATTCTCTTAACGTAACCAACCCAACACGGCTAAGTAAAGCAAATGACATTTTCAGAGACTTCTTCATTGTCCTTTGTATTTGAAGTATTGAACTTGAAGTATTTCGCCTGTTTTTGAAAGTTTTTGAATCAAATAGCAGAGACAAAAAGGTATTAAAACTTGCTATTACTGAATTTTATTTACAATTGCTCATGATTTCTTCACATAAATCGTAAAACAGATCCTCTCACCGGTAGCTGATGAAAAGCTTTAAAAATTATGGAAAAGATTCTCCATTCTCACAACTCCTTGTTTAATTATGTACAAAGTATCAATTCCCAAAAATATATCCCAAACAGTTGACACCCAAAAACGACACTGCAGACAGTCGTCACCTTGATGGCAAGAAAGGAACTCTATTGGCAAAACCTTAACTACCGCACATACCTCGGTCGATCGTAAACCACCACCATCACCACCGCACATATAATCACGAAACATTCCTAACCACCGTGCACGTGCAAGAAGCATCCTTCGCTTTTCCCATGTTCGGCAAGGGTCTGATAAAAAGGCGTAAAATACATTTTATCTCCGACAGCATCAGAGCGATGGAGAGGTGTGTCGTCTACATCATCCTGTCCTTTAATCCTTTTCTCCCTTCCGGCAACATTGGGACGCGAAACCGTACCGCCGTGCGTATATGTGGGATCGATCGTTTCCGTTTCTCGGCTGGGAAACTGTCGCGCCCGGATTCCGTTCCGTCCCGGAATAGGGCGGGGGTTACTCAAGGTCGTGCGGAAAAACGGAAAGTTCAAACCGACGCACCGATAGCATCGTCATTCGCACACTCACTCCACCTTTCATTTATCCGAAGCGAAAGTGGCGACAAAAACCCTTTCTAGCTCTTGCTAAATTTCCATGATAAAGCTTTTGCAAAAGGATTCGAATGCCCGGACAGACGTGTTAGGGAGGGCTTACGTGGAGGCACAACATTCGCTCGGCACCGTGGGTAATTTCATTCCTTCACATAAGCTCCATCATAATGGGAAGAGTTTGAGGCACTATAGTGCTAAGTAAAATCACATTACATTACGCTGCTTTTGGTATGGTGTGGGTGATGGGGGCATTGTCGTAGCAGAAATGGGGTTGTGGTACCAAATTCCATCGTTAATGGTAATGACCCGATAAAGAGCTCTGTACACACACACACACCCACCCGCCGGTAAACGCTGCAGTGAAGCCACCATACCGGAAAGCAGTTATGGTTTAGCGCTTACTATTGATTGAATTCTCGAGAGCTGCTAACTTTTTGGGCAAAAGTTTTCGGAAAATGGGGGAAAACTCATCATCAGCTTCTTCTTAGTTCTAATTCCCCATGGTCCCATGGTGTTGCATACGAAAGAAAGTATATCTAATCCAACCAAAACTGCTCACAAATGAGGGCTTTTCCCGGGGTTTTGTTTTCTTTTGGCCAGCTCCAGCTGGAAGTAGGAAGAAAGGGCGCTTATTTATGAGCAATTTGAATTGCTCTACAGTCGATTGTATGTTCCGAAGGATTGCAGTGCTATTTCGCTTACAGTAAAATTCGTTGTCACCGTTGGATGTTTAGGTAGAATTTTAATGTTTGAGGAGCTTAGAAATAGAATCATAGCTCCCAGGCCGAGGTCCATTCCGACCTTTAGCAACACGATAGATACAGCAACAGCGCAACATCCGCCCCGATGTCTTTAGGGCAGAAACTATCAAAAGGATCGCTTCCGAATGAGAGCAACCCATAACAGGTTGTCCAATTGTGTGCGTGCGTTGCCTTTGAACAGGAGTGTGACGTTCATAAATCATTACCCATTCCAAGGCACAATGAAAATGTCCACCGAGATGCGATCTCCTCTAACACCCCGGAGACCTTCTGGTCGAATATTGTCGCCAACATGGAACGGCCAAAAAGGGTGTCTATTGTGTGGTCACACTGCAAACCAGTCAAAAGAGCGACAATCAAGCGATAGAAAATGGTGGTTTGGTTTGCTTCAAATTTGACCATGAATTTGTTGCTTACCGAAACTCTCAGTTCCAATGAAATTTGGTCCTTTTTGAACCATGGATTCATGTACAGAAACGAAAAGTTTCTCGCCATGCGGTTGGTAATAATCATAAAACTAATTTCTCGACTCTTTTGTCTCGACTCCTGGGGATGAAAAAGAAAGTGAATATCTCACTCCAGCATCCCCACCAAATGTAAGGATTGAAAAAAGGGGGAAATATATCACCCATGGTTTTGGTATTTTTGTTTTATAAATTACAACTTTTGAAGTGCACCATGTGATTGCGAAACCCGTGATGGGTAGAAAGAAGAAGCAAAACAAAAAACTTGTTCATGAATATATGTGCACATTTTGAGGAAAAATCGTCTAGCGAAGGAGAACACTCGCAAAAAAAGGAAAGGAAAACACGTTTGAGGCGAGATGTTTTAAGTTAAAAAAATATGTTCTTTTCGTATTTTTGAAATTCGGATACGATTCGTTGAGAACCAATTTTTTTTTACTTTCCTCATTTTCCATTCGCGTTGCAAATGTGATGGAACGAATACATGCAAACGCACCATGTTGTAACTTTGAACTAGTTATATATTTGTTAGAGACGTAAGGCAATCAAATAACGGAATGTAACCATCCGTACTTTTGCCTAAAGGTACGTTGTTTGAAATGGAAAAAAGTTCACCAACTTGTGACGTTTCGTTTGAAGGCGAATTGAATGTCCTTACGAAAGCCCAGGAACAACGAAAAGCTCACAGGAAAGTCATAAATCAAACTCGTATTTTTGGCATGTTTGTATTTACGCATGTTTGCCACGGTATCGTTCTGTGTATATTTGCCATTTTTGACACTTTTGAGCAGTCGTCTCGTGATTGTTTTTATTTTATCTTTAATTTTTTTAAGCTTATGTAAAGGAAAAGTTTAGTTCAAGGTTATATATAGATGAATTATAAATTTCAATATTTAGTATTAATTTATTGTAATATGCATTAAGTTTTACCTTATTTAAAAAAACAATAATTGATTTGCGATGTGTAAAACTAAAATCCCATCCGGACCGTCCCCCCCGTAGCAAGGAGTGACTATCCGGCTACGTGGTAAAAATAAGTCTAGTAAGCCAGAAATGGCCGGCGTGACCTGTAAGGTCGTTAAAGCCAAGAAGAATAAAAATAAAATCATTTTCCATATATATAAAATATATTTGCAGTATTATATTTGTAAACTGTATGTTAAATAAGTTTTTTTACTTTAAAAATTAAGAGCGTATATTTCAATAATTGAACAAAAAATTTAAACTTTCTTGTTTTTGCATTTAATTAGGGCTTTGTCCTTCCTGAAAATAAAAGGAAATCAGTGTATAGTTAGGAAGGATGGTCCAGACTTTTAGTGTCCTGTTTCCAGTTTTGCAATATTTTCCTGACAAGGAAGCTGGGCGTTGATTAAAAAATTTTACAATCCATCACCTGGACATACATGTCCGGGTCAGCTTTTTGAATCCTTTTTGTTCCCTAACACACGAAAATCGATCGTCTTTGGGGCCAGTTTTTCCGGCTGTAAAGATGCCGGCAAGTGAAAGTCATTTTGTGGGCATGGACATTCATGCCTGATAGAACGTCAAAACACCGTACTACGGCATATCGTCATGTTACGCATAGCGTTTGATAAAAAAGGGGTTGAATTGTGATCGGTGTGAGGAAATCGAAAGGACAAAGCCGACCGACCAGTTACCCCGGCACGGGCACAACACAAAACATGATGCGAATCGTTCGTGTCCCCGACCTTGACCCTCTCGAGTGTGTTGCGGCTCCACTCGGAAACAACAACCTGCGTCTGGTCTGGTGTGAACGAAGGGCATCCTTTCCACTTGTGTCTCGGTGTTGTGATTTCCTCCCGTGCGTTTGGGATGCGACCGATACACGAACGGATACGACACGAAGCTGAAAGTGAGAGCGACAGCGGTTGGCGCGCGCATGTCTCTAGCGATGAGTTTACGATCCTTTGGTGCGTTTTCGTCCTTCGTCACCCACCTAGGTTTTGCAACCCGTTGCCATAGGAAAAAAACCCCAGGACCTTTACGTTCCCCTTGCCAATCGTACGCGGAGGAAACATGTATCCAAGACACGGGAAGGTGATGCATATCCTGGAGCGATTGTTGTGAGCGATTATGTACAACGTACCAATTTAAAAAAGGGGGAAAACAGTTTGGGGAAACAGTGCTCCTAGGTTCGGTTGCTTTGACGGTTGGTGGCAACCCTACGAAACTTAATCAAGTTCGCTCATCATTCTTTGAAGTGTGTGGTTTTAATAAAGTGATGCCTTTCGGGGTATAAAGGTATAAAGTTTGTTGGCAGTGTTTTATGCAAACGAAGGTTTAATTTGTTGTTCAAGCGAGTATATAATTTGATGTAATAATCGGTAAGAAGGATTGTGAAATATTTAAATAAAGAGTAAATAATAAAACTTAATCACTTGAAGCCCTTGATATTTTGAATATAATTGCAAGGCTTTGCTATTGATGTAAACAGTATTTATGTCAATTAAAGCACATAGTATCAAAATTTAAAATATATTTATCTCTGTATCAAAAAGCAAAAATTGGACAATCTCTGAATATATTGTTGATTAGGAATCACTTCATTTTTTTGTACAATTTTTTGTGATATTATTTTCTAATTATGTTTTAAAATTGAATACATTTCATTTAGCATTTCATATGCTTCATTTTGCTTTAAAAAAGTGACGTTGATTTTTATTGCCTTCTTACGCACCAAAAAATACTAACACATATGAAAAGAAAACCTTTTTGATGTTGTAAATTTGATAAAGCACCATACGCTGCTACAATTCATCTTCATTTGATGGCAATTTGATCCCAGAAGAATTGCTACAATCCAATCCAATTCATACTAAAACCCCACGCTAACTACATCCAACAATTGTGCTGCGATTTGTTGGCTGAAGGGAACTCATTCCAACCTGGCTACAAACCTTCCCTATTTTCCGGCGCAAGTGCAATCACAAATGTTTTCGTTTTTGGTGCAATTTATCTTCCCATGTGTACGATGTCCCAGCACCACAAATATGCCGGACGTGCGGGGGGTTGGTGTCACATCTGGTTTGCTGCCACAAAATGGTTTCCCCATTTTCACGTTGTGGAAACATCTCATCTGTATCATGGAATCGATTTTTTTTTTTGCTTTGCCTGGGGTAAGAATAATAAAAAAGCTTTCCCTTTTTTTGTTGTTGCAAACTTACCATTACGATGGTAAAAGTTTTTGGAGACATCTGTGGGTGCTTGTTTCGTATTAGTCGAAAAAACCAAATGAAAAGGACATCAATAAAAAACGGCATCATTTTGCCTTTTTGGTGTCTCTATAACAACAACAACCATGATGCGATCTTTATTTGCAGTCGTACAAAACATCCTTTATCCGTTATCTTAATTGATTCCATCTGGAATTGGAGCTTTCGCATACGGGGTAGAAAGAAGAGAAAAAAACCATTCCAACGGATAAAGTTATCCGTTTTTTTGGAGCGGCATGAAGTGATCCCTTGTTTTTAAATATGAAGTGTGTACAAGCGAATGTGTGAAAACCATACACGCTTTCCATCGTTAACACCCAATGCAAATATGGACTTTTCCGTACCCTGCCGCAAAAGTCAAGCTTTTGGGAAAACAAAGCAAATCTCCCGCCAACGTTACTCCCTTAAATCGTTTGTTCTACGTTAATTTGGAGCCGGTGTTGGAAAATGAGATTTTTAACAAAATAAAACCTTTAAAATAAACCTACAAAAGAGTAGAGGAAAGGGATGAGTATTATATATTTAGGAAAAATAATAGCAGCAACCAGTTTAATGCTACGTACTACTGCCATATACACGCATACGCTGGAGAAGGAAAAGGAGAGAAGCCATTCAAACATATTTGCACGCCGGCATTTCTGGCTGGCCACGAGCAATTTCTCCAATTTTATAAGGACACGAAGGGTGTCTGTGCGTCCTTTAAATGGGCGGGTAAAGCAAACCATTAAACCGTGCACACTTTTTCGCTTAAAGAAGCCATCTTTCAAGCGAAACATTTAACCACACAACGTTGAGTATTTGGTAGAGTAGGTAGAAAATAGCAGAGATAGCAAATTGACCAATTCCTCCCTGATGGACACATGCACACATGCAAAAGCAGTAGATGGATGGTTAGTGTTTAATTTGCACCCCGTTGTTTACCCTTTGGTTTGAACACACGGGACACAGGAATTCTCGGACGCACGCTCATTAACCGTAAAACGCGTTTGGTTAATTTGAAAGCAATGAAATTCAAATTTTTGGACACACGACCACGAAAAGGCGCATAACATTAGCTCTGGGCAAAGGCAAACAAAATTACAAAACGGAAGAGAGAAGAAGGAATCAAGACCAGCTTTTCATCCCTTTTTTCCTCTTGATGTTGCGATAAACAAATGTCTGCAAAAAAAATTAAACGTTGGTGGCAGTCTATGGTTACAATTTCCCCGCCTTTATTCTGGAGTTTTCTCTGAGCAATGAATATCTAGAATCTCTGGAAGTTTTTAATAAACGACAATAGTGTGTTCCCGACTTTGCACAGCGATTGCACTTTTCAATGCTTTGCTGTGAAAAAGAGAATCGGTATGGGAGGAACAGTATGGCAAATTTTAAAACATTGTTCTCAGTTACCACTTCCGGATGCCTGTGAGGGTTGGCCGGACTGGTCCTGAGGGAGCAACTCGCAAAAACCCCAACGCAAACAGACTAATATTTACCGAGTCTTTGGCTGCTATCTGGTAGCATCGTATCTGCACTGTATTTCCCACTGTTTACAGTACTGCTGGACAGGAAATCTTTGTTGTTGCTTCAGTTTCAAGGATTTTAAGGTATATTAGTATCATCGATGGTCAATTTGGTTAAAGAAAAACCATCTTCCGTAGCTGTTCCGTACGAAAAGAACATTCGTGTTTGGGATAAAACTCTTCTCCACAATATTCTACTGCCTGATGTTTCCGGAAGTTTCGATACTTCCGGTGGTTGGGTGTTTGGGTGGTTGGGTGTTTAAGGTTTCAGCTTTTCCTCCTAGTTACGGTGAGGTTTGCCTTTTTCTATGTTAAACAAACATTTCGTTGAAACATTGTCTTCCTTCCAAACTGATTCTTATGTTGATTTTTTGCTGACAGTGGACAATGGACACACAGTGGACAAACTTTTCCAAGCAAAGATGTCGACTATGTCTGCCTTTTCTAATCCTTCTCAATGTGTGTGTGTTGAACATTTGCCATTTCAACGTTTTATCCCTTCCGTTTGAAGAACTCTTGCGATGTGCAGTTTTGAACCTAAATTGGCTCGATGTGATCGTGTGTTTTTGTGTATTGCTGGTTGTAAGGGAAATTGCTACTTCCGCTCTAATCGTTCGTTTTACACGCGTATGAGGATGGGAAGGAGAAACCATAATGGTTCGTTTGAAAAAGTTGCTTATTTAGGTTGAATTAAAGATTCATTTTGTTGACCAAACCGAGTGAAAATAAATTTAAATTATTATTACCAATATTATTTCCTATGTTGGTGAATATGAATAACACTTAATGGGAAAAATAAAATATAGTAAATACAACAGACAATGTTTCATGAAAACTGTATCATCCAGCTAATAATTCTACATACAAATTAAGGCTCATTTTTTAAAATAATCTTTAACAAATGCAGTAAATAATGTAAAGAAGCTTTAACATTTTTTTAAACAAATTTAGCTAATTAAATTTCTTATTTTTCCTTTAAAACAAAACAATATTTTATTATTCAAATGTATTAAGAGATGTTTCTTGTTTGTCCCTTTTTGTGAACATTCTTTTTTCGAGGCAATATTTTGCCTCAAATCGGCAGTATATTTTAAAAGCTTTCACAAAAGGCTGCTTCTGGTTAGTGCCGCAATTGAACGTGTTTGACGTGCTTTTTCGCACTCCCCCTATATTAAAACCGTTTGTAAGTGTTTGTGCGAGTTCGGAAGCAAAAGAAGAAGGGTACCAGTAGCAAGTTTTTGGTGGCGAGAAGTGTAAAACACAGCAAAAATACACACACTTAGTAAAATGGTTGAAAAGATTATGCTACAAATTTTATTGTTTTTTTTTCGATAAGCGAGAATATAAATTTCGTTTTGTGTTGCAAACAGATTCCTTGCCTTTATGAGGTGTTTGCCTCGCAATGTTGTGATTAATAGTTCCCTCCCTCAGGGGGTGGGGGAGCCCTGAATGTATGCTTAACCCTCTTTCGTACATTGCTTAAAGTTGAAAGCACCAGGCGGCAGCATACATGGCGCGAGACGCCATTCCGCTGAGCGAACACACAAGGGAAGCACCCGAGAGTGAGCAGATTTTTTAAAACATAAAGCATGCGCAACGCATCAGTGTGAGTAAGGTACGCAGGCGAAGAAACATATGCGGAACACAGCCGGAACCAGCAGCCCAGCACCCGTGGTAAAAGCAAAGAATTTGGTTGATAAGCGTACTTTCAGCGTAGCTCGAAAGACCCTGCCAAACGTGTATGGGTGTGTGTGTGTGTGTATGGGCAATGTGTCGCTTTGCTGGTAGTTGTGAATCCCTGTCCGGCACGTCGCGAAAGAGGAAAATTCGGCGAGCTGATGGAACCGCATGAAAAACCAGCTTGGAAAAGCGCCCTCATACCGCTAAGGAATGGAACCGAGTTTGCGGTATGTAAAGAGGCGAGAGAAAGAGAACAATCAGAGAGAGATACATTTTTTAGAGAGCAAAAAGTAAGAAAAACGCCTTGATACGCTGCAAAATGTTGGTAAAAGTAGAAGATCAGAACAAAGGGAGATCGTGAAGCGGATTCGGATTCGCAGCATATAGTACGAGACGAAGAAAATTCACAGCATTAACGTGTTGGTGGTGGTGATGAGACTGTACAGTAGTGTGCGTGCTATCGTTTTATGCTCCGCCACAGTGCACGTAGAAGGAAGATGGGAAGAAGAAATTACCAAGAACAGATGGGAAAAAGCTATATTTTGTACCGTGTGGATCTGGGCGCGTCAGGCTTTGTATGCGTGAGATCGCAAGTAGAGCCGAGTGGAAGAGAGCACTCGTGTCGTGTGAGAGAACGAAAAATGCCATACATAAGTAAGCTGCGCCGGAACGAGGCAGCGAAAATAAAAAAAAAACATCGGCGTATTGACAGTTTTTCTGTGACACTGACAGCACGCGCGGGAAAGAAAGAGCAGACAATATATTTTCTCAATGTTAAGCTTCATCTCATTTGGTGGCTTTTTGCGAAGTGTGCGTGAGAGTGGGTGTGTGCTCGTGTGTGTGTGTGTGCGCACACGGTTGCTGTCGGACACGGCAGGGCGGTGTAGCAGAGAGTGAAGAGCACAGCGAGAGAGAGAAGCTGTTGCTGTACGCGCACGGGCTGCTGTGCTGGGATAGAAGAGCAGGTTCAATTCTCAGTCAATAGCAAACGCTCGTCCGCACCGCTAGTGTGAGCGCGCACGCGGTGATATGCGCGCGTGTGTGTTTGTGTGCATGTATGTGCGATTCGCGTTTTATGTTTTTATCTTCGCTACGCCACCGGTCAGCACCACCACCTACCCCCTTCCGATGGTACGCACAGAATCACTGGCAGGCGAGATTATTGTGTGAGGCCCTTCGTCGTGATTCGTGGTGTATGGTGTGTGCGTATACAGTGAGAAAAAGGCAGCGCAGCAAAGTGACAGCATCGGGCACGGTGAGAAGTTTTGAAGTTTGTGCTATCCTTAATCGTCCCTTTTGCGCACCCTTTAGATTGTATTTTTTTTTTGCGCGAATTAGTGAAATGGTCGAAAAGTTTGTTGCGTTTGTGAAACTTTTTCGGGACTGGGTTCGCGTTGTTGTTATTGTTGTTGTTGCCCTTGGGATTGATTCGATTGAATGCGAATAAGCCCATCGCGCCGGGGTTATAAACGCAAATGCGCACTCCATCATCATCATCGTCATCGTACATCGATTACGTTATCCTGCGAGACACAGTAGGGTTGGAGTTTACGAGCGCAAAACTATTGCTTATTAGATTTAGCCTGAAGGCATGCTTATTTTATTGGCCAATTTCATGCCAGAACGACTTATTCGTGGAATATTATTTTTTGTGTTCCACCTTTTACCCTTACTTCAGAATTAATAGCAGCAACAGTACGTGCTAGATATGAAATGTTTTTGCCCTTTGCAGATCAATTTTCGCGATCGCTCATTAGTGTGTATGCGTGTGTTTGTGTGTTGATTTCGTGGCTGCGCATCATTAATGTGTGCGTACGCGTAAACGGGGCGCAAGTACTACGCGTGAAGAAGAGCTTAATCGCAAATCATAGTTTTGTCACCTTGATTATTATGCTTTTGGGAGCCTGTGGACGAATAAACCGAAAAGGTAGAAGGAAAAATTGACTTGTTCGGCATCGCATCGTTCGAAGAGATTTCTTTTAGCCCGAATTTTAAGGGTTAATGTTTAATGTTACTTTTATGCTCGTGAAGCTTTTTGCAGAATTTTAGCTTTGCAGTGCCAACTCGATACAAAAAAAAACAATGTGTACAGAGGAACGGTTGGGATGCGTTTGTGCTAAAAAGCTTTTAGCTTTCTTTAAACATGTTCGTGTTTATGGTTTTTCACTTTGTTCGCTCAAGGAAAATGCAACGAGCGCCAACTTTTTTCCCCCCATTAAACACCCCTATCGGCGTCCGCCATCGACGAAGAACACGATCGTCAGTCGATCATCTTTGTGTGTGTGTGTGTGCTTTTCTTTTTAACTGGCTTAAGCGTACAGCGCAAGAAGTGTGTATAGTGTACAACATTGAGGGAAAAGCACTCAACCACCGAGTGCAGCTTTTCACCTGACTCAAATCCAAGCATTGGTGAGAGAGAATTAGAAACTTTCCTTCGTTCCTTCGCGCATTTGTGATTTATCATTCAATGCACTAATTATTCATTTAATTTCAATTACATTAGGGGGAAAAAGGAAACAAATACGATCATGTTAAATATTAATTAATATTAATATTAATTATTTACATGGATATTTTACATTTATATTAATAAAGTTTTTATTGGCATTTTACTCATCTTCTGTTTGGTATTTGTACTTTGTATTTTCAGGTAAAGCCCGTTTGGTTCCAGACGCCCCCGAGGTGCAACGCCTCTAATCCCCGCTTGCGGCGGGAATTGAACTAACCCCGCCACCCGGCACCGTCAATGGTGTGGCGCGTGTGGGGCCGGTCTCAGAACAACGGTATGGCATCCCGCGAGAAGAAGGCACGCTCGGTGACCGCAGACTCTCCCACACCTTCCCTTGGCAGTGCAAACAGTGGCAGCAACAGTAACATCAGTGCCCTTGCCACTACACCTAGCACCACAAACGCAGCAGTGCCTGGTAGAAGCGATTCCGCACCCACGACTCCTACGTCCACACGCAAAGGTGCGTCCGGAGCGGGAAATGTAAATCCTTCCAGTGCCGTCAGCAGTGACAACGTTAGCGGCAGTGGAAGCAGCAGCACATCCACCTCGAACACACGTGGTTCTTTGAGTCGATTGAAATCCAAACAACAGTTGCTGCAGCAGAACTTAGGCGACGAAACAACAGCAGACGATTCTGCGACGGGTGTCGCTGCCGGTGGGGCTGATTCCATCGTAACCACACCCTCCCGTACGACACGTGGTGGTGGTGGTGTGTCGCGTGAAGATTCCGCCGGTCGAGATTCACCGGCAGCATTCAACACGAAGGAAAAAGATGAACCGACACTATCGGTGAGTAGTGCGTCTAAGGACGTATCTAAATCGCCCGCGATCGGTGCTCGTCGTGCTACGGCCACATCTAAACCAGCAGCATCTGTTACTTCCGCGACTGATAAGCGCAAGAATCTTGTGGTAAACCTGAAACGAACAACCCTACTCAAGCGCAAGGGTAAAAAGATCATCGGGAAGCCAATGTTGGGCAGGAAGGCGGTTGCACGCCGGCAACTGGTGGTGGCAGCGAAATCAACCGGTACACGCGGTGCAGCTGCCATGGTTGTCAAAAAGGAAACCAACTCACCGACGAGTTCCACGGCCAAAGAGAAAGAGGAAGAAATGCCCAGCACGCCCAGCTTACGCAACGGAAAGCCACGCAATTCGGACAGTCCGGTGGCAAAGCGCAAGTCAACGGCAGTGCTGAAGCAGCAGGACAGTAGCAAATCGCTCGACAGTCTGACCGGTTCGATCAAGCTGGAACGAAGACGGTCCAGGTCGGTCTCGAAATGTTCGGACCTGACAGAGGACGGCGAACCGACCGGGGCAGACATTAAGCGGGAGCTTTTCGACAATGAATCGCGCAGCAAAATGTTAGACAAGATGGCTGAAGCGTTCAATGAGCGAAAAGCCGGTGGTGGTGGTGGTGGTTCATCACCAATTGTTGCCGGTTCGAAAGATGACAAAATGTCCGGTGGAACGTTACGGCGCAGTATGCGCCAACGGAAGAGTACTGCACGCGATAAGGAAGACTTTTTGTCACCCCGTGGAAAGGCGGGCAGTTCGTTGGATATTAAAATCGAACCGGCCGAATCGCTGGAATCGTTGTCCGCGGATGGAGAGTCGGAAGCTACTGTGACCGCTTCGGTGGCCGCTCCACTGACGATTGATACGACCGAGACGGAAGTTGCGATCGGTGCTGAACCGCTGCACAGTGATGGAACGGCCAGCAGTTTGGGTGGTGGAAGTGGTAGCAGTGTCAGTGCGTCCGGTGTTGGTACCGGTGGTGAGGAAGAGCTACCCGTGGGCAAGGATCCTTCGCTCAGTCCGGGTGAATTGGTGAGCGAGGGTGTGTCGGAGCAGAGCGTAAAGGAGTGCTACAGTGAGCCGGCCTTCCTGGAGAACAATTTGGGTATCGAGAAGGATCCAAAGTTGGGCGAAATCGTACAGGAACGCTTCCGGTGCGACAAGGTTAGTGACGATGTGGACACAAACGCTGATGAAGCGAAGAATGCTACGGGAATGGGCGCTACCGCTAGTGATAATGGTGATGGTGTTATGAAGATCGACGATCATGATGATTTCGTGTTTGAGGATACTGAATCCACTAGCAAAGAACAGGAAGTGATGGCGACCAATATGGTCAAACTGGTTGTAGAGGATGAGGAAATGGAAGCAGAAGAGCAAGATAAAGTAGACGGTCAGGTGATACGTAAAAACGATCAAGAAAATGAAGATCAGAAGCAAAAGGACATGGGTAAAAGTGATGCGCGTGTGGACGAACCGATGGAGAAGGAAAGTGTTGTGGTATCGGGTGATTTAGATCAGGTTACTAAGAACAGTGAACCAGAAAAAATGGACATTACCGAGCAGGAGGACGAGGTGGTAGAATGTGCAAAAGAATTGGATGATCTGGAAGAAATAACAGAGGTGACACAAAAGCAAGAAGATGTGCTGATAATTCTAGATGAAGCAACGGATACTATTGAAGATCCGCAGAAAAATGTCCAAACTCCCATCAAAGAATTGGTGGTAGAGGAAATAGGTGATGAAGATCGCGATCAAGCTTCCGCAGTTGCTCCCGATGCTGTTGACACATCTGGCAGTAACAAACAAATGGAAAAAGAAATAACTGAAAGCTCGCCCATTCCCGCTACAACTGTGTCGTGCAAAACGAATGGTGAAAGCAACGGCATTACTACCCCTGCTGGTAGTGGTCAATCGCGAGATCAATCAACACCCAATCAACAAACATCGCGAGCGGGACAGCAAAAACCGGCCGCGATCAGTGCGACAACTCCCAAAACAACAACGCCCGCTAGTGGCAAAGAGACAAAGCCGAAGGCACGCACTACGAAAGAGAAAACCAAGGAGGACGAAAAGACACGGGAGGAAAAGCTGCGACAGGAGAAGCTCCGGGTGGAGGAGAAGGTGCGCGAAGAGAAGCAACGTGCGGAGCGGCTCGAAGCCGAGAAGAGACTGAAGGTGGAACTGATGCAGCAAAAGCTGGCTGAAAATGGGCTTGATGTGGAAGCATCGCCGGCACCAACAACACTCAAGACTGGTACCGGCACTAAGAGTGGTGGCAGCAGTCCGGCAGCCGATAAAGAAACCCTGAAGACTGAACAAACGGCCGCCGCCACAATGACGACGGCACTCGGGGGATTAAATCTGCCCGCAATCACAATCGCCATCACGAAGAGGGACAGCAGTTCGGCGGACGAGAAAGAATCAACCACCAATGCACGGACGGCGGCATCGCAAAAGCCAAAATCCGAGCTAGAGATAGTGCCGATCAAGGGGGACGGATCGACATCGGCAACCGGTACACTACCGGCTGTGGGTCTTCTGTCGAAGGAGGAAAAACCAGCGAAGGAAGGTGGTGCCGCAGCTCCCTCGCTTGCCGATACGGCCGAGTCACGGTTGCGGATCATCTCGAAGAGCGAGAATGCGGCCGCCGCTGTTTCGGTGATGGAGCGCAAGGATAGCAACAAGTCACCGATCGCTACTACGTCCGCTTTGAGCATAATCAAAATTGAAACTAGCAATGGGTCACCGGTAACGGTCGGCAGTGGTTCTTCACCTTCTCCGCAACCACTGGCGACCGCAACCAGCAAAAAGGATGCTGCGGAGGAACGGAAAACGATCCTGCTGGACGAATCCGATGACGCGGCAAAACGAAAAGAATCCCACCTGAAGCACCTTGGGCTACTGACTATTCAGGCTGCATCCGAGGAAAAGCAACGCCGTGCCGAACAGAAGCCAACGACTTCGATGACCGATTCCTCACTACAGGACGGTGGTGCGACTGGAGGTGGATCCACCGGAACGGGAAGCGGTGCCGAAGGATGGTTGTCGTCCGGTACTAACCAATCCAGCACGGGTAGTGGCCGTTCTAGCGGTGGCAATAAATCATCCCGCAGCTCCAAGGACGAATACACCGTGTCGATGAAGACGGTCGTGAAAGGCAACGGTGGAGGTGGAGCACGCGGTGAGAAGCGTAAGCAGCAACGAATGCCGCTCAAGATGACGTTCCAGAAGGGTAAGGGTAAGGGTGCGTCCGGTAGCAGCGGAATAATGGGTCGTGACTCGTCGAATGGTTCCGGCACGTCTAGCAATGGTAGCGGGTACGCTACCGATACGGGCAACAACGGTGACAACACGTTCTATACGGCGCACATCAACGAGGTGAGCAAACATTCCTGAACTGGACCAAAAACGAGTATAAACGTAGAACAATCCCATCCTTTTTCGGTAGTGGTTTCTTGGGATAAAATGGTTAGGATTAGCGTTAATGGATGCCCATTTCTTCTACGAAAATGTCTTACCTTTGAAGAAACGAAGCGAAGATTTTGATGATTCTGGTGCGAATCTTCAGCGAAAGGCGTTGTTCCCTCGGAGCAACGAATCGATAACATCAAGCATTGTACACCTTGACATGCTTTCTAATCCTCCCCCATCGTTTTGCTTATTTTGGTTGCTTAAAGACAGGGACATACCTGTTGCGCTTATCCTACGCTTTGTGTTATTCGTTACGTAAAATTGATTTTTTTCTTTTCTCTCCCTCCCGAACCCACAGCTGGACCATCACTCGTCCAACTCATCCGATGGACATTCGCACCGTGAATCGGGTGCTGGCGGTGGTAGAAAGGCACACAGCCGTTCTCACACTACCGGTAAGTATCATCACTACGATTAGCAGGGCGTGTTAACATCTTTTTGGGGAGCTCACATTGAGCTCTTTTAGATGGTTTGTTAGGGTAGAATTTAATGATATCAGTTCTTTCAACATTCAACGAACGAGACAATTGATTCTTTTTTATTTTCGTAAACTATTCAAGTCTATTTAATATGTTTTATTGTTTTATTGTAAATGTAGATGTAAATGTAATGGCGGTAAAAGTGTTTGATAAGCCCTTTTAATACGTTCGAATCGATTTCCATTCGTTTTTCACACACATAGGAAAACTAAAATGTTTTTCAATACTAATAAATATCTCTCTTGTGCACTATGTTTTGTTACAAAAGGTTTAAAAGAACCAAATGCTCCGTTACTTTTTCTACGGAAACTCAAAACACAGATAAAGTCCCCTTGCACAATCCCACTAGGACATCGTGTGGTCAAATGTTTGGATAGGATTTGTCATTTATGCAACTACACTCACACCTACACTCAATCTGCATCAACAAGTCAGTCTTGTTCGGGGACGATAGAGAGAGAAAAAGAAAGGGAACCTTCTACAGAGTGTTCGTGTCTTGTTAGTTGAAATCACAATGGGACACACCCGGACTAGAGATCCATCGGATTAGAGCTTAAGTAGTAACGATGATGGGTGTTAGTGTGCTAGATTCTGCCACTATTCACCCTTCTAAAGCATTTAAGATCCTTGCCTAAATGCTTATTTATGAATGAAAGAGTATTAATTGAATGTTTTTTCACTGTAGATAATTTCTTCAGCTAAAAGGTGTGTGGAGGTCAATCATAAAAGAAAACTTTTTTTAATTTGTGATGAAAAGATATTACGTCTAATTAGACAAAAGACGGGATTGTGGGATTTTCATTTGCAACAGCATTAGAAGACTCTGAAAAAAGCGTATTAAATTTTGTCTCTTCGAAATGGAGGCGCATGGTGGTTCACCCGTGAGCAACAATTAAATGATAGTTTGGTTTGATATTGTGAAGAATTAACATTGAAATTCAAATTTCTTTATAATTGCATGCAATTTGTTTTTATAAAATGGAACGTTAAAAATAGATTAAAAAAATCATTAATAAACTTTAAATAGATATGGATCAAACACGTTTCAAATCACGTTGTATTGTAATCGTATAATCTTTAACTCCTGTATCATGCTAGTCTTTAAAACTAATTTCCCTTTAGAACGCTCATAAACTCCTAACGATATGGCTTTATTGAACAATCTGAAGCATGTCAATTAATTGCCCGTTTTTGCGCGAAGGCAGTGGATGGATGATGGGTTTTAACATTTTAAATTGACAATTGTTTAACTCCGGCTTTCAATTGGCTTACACGCGTAAAGAAGGACTATCAGCACACTCTCTTTTCCTCGCGAACAATCGCGAACGGTATGGATAGCGATAATAATTAAAATTGTTGTCATAA
Organism: Anopheles funestus; assembly: GCF_943734845.2. NCBI lineage: Eukaryota > Metazoa > Arthropoda > Insecta > Diptera > Culicidae > Anopheles > Anopheles funestus. The sequence goes on along the minus strand of NC_064598.1, from coordinate 35,891,718 downwards.
AACGATGACTCTCGTCGGGAATGTTGTAATGTAATTAAACCGTTGTTTTAGACTGCAGGCGAGGCACAAGACGGCAAACGTCGAAGAATCTGCCCTAAAAAAGATTGACAAACAAAAACGTACAACGAAAAAGGAGAGATAAAAAAAAACGAATGAAGCTATGGTCGCTAATTCCCATTTGCCAAGTGTGCGTTCAAGGGCAATGAAGAAGGGATATTGCTTTTTTACTTCTAAAGCGGCAAACCAGACGGTTTGGGGGGGTGATATCGAGAAGCTTTGACTGTTTGTATTATGATGAGCATTGATGATGGGCAGGCGAATGAAGGGGAGACCCGGTAACGTTTGCCAGCGATGTCGATGAAAGAAGAAGCGATTGGAAGATGTGGCCCGGAAAAGATGCTTCGTCCTGAGACAACAATCATCATTCGTTCCGCAAACCAAAAAACGGACGGACAAAGGGAGGGTGAGAATTTGTCGTCTGGTGTGTATCTCCACCCCCCAGGAGAGGTTTAAGTGTCGTTTGTTTTAGTGGGAAAATCGAAACGTGCTACTAACTCCGCCAGGTTCGTTGCAAAACAATCTTTTTTGGGGGAGGGAGAAAACAGACTGCGAAGTCGACATTGTTGATCGGATTTGTAAATCATCTCCCTTCAATGGAAAGGAAATTACTGCGAGGATCCTTGTTTTTTTCTTTCTTTGTTCAGTGTGCTATCGAAGCGCTTTGTTTCCTATCAAAATATTGAATTTATCGGATATTAAAAGCACTGACCTTTTCATTCGATTTCTGATCACCGCGCGCTCTGTCTCTCTTTCATCCAACGAGGTTCGCACTGCCTGATTGACGAGGGTAGATGGAGACGTATTTAAACATTTCACTAACAATGGTAAAATCTCGTAAAAGCAAGAAGCTGCCGGAAACGTTGCACCAACGGAAAGACGCCTGGAATTAATTTCTGCTCCAAAGGGAGGTAAATTCTAATGAGGGCAACGGTTTGCCATTTCGTTCATCGGGGGTTGTCCGTTCAAAGTAAATGTTGACGAAACGAAGGTGAGGGTCTTTTGGTTGAGAGTCGTTGCTGTAAGTGCGAATTTATGTATATTACTGAACCAAACTGCCGGTTTGTTGATTATTCTTGTAATGCTGCCTGACGACACCCTTGTCAACGTTTGATATTCCAATCCGGAAGGGAAACTGTGCGTGAAGGATATTTTTTTTATTTAGAAAATATAATTAGCTTCCTTCCTTTGGCCTTATTTGAATTGTTTTAATAGATTATTATTGTTCGAAATATGTGTTACATTTGTTTAACATTTTCCCCTTTTTTGTATCTCTTCTCTCAGACGGTGTGAACCTGACAGAAACGGTCGGTGAAACGGTGTCCTCGAAGGAAGTGATTCAGAAATCATTGGTCATCCCGGAGAAAGCGTCCTCCTTCAATGTGCACCCGGAGCGACTGTGCTGGGACCAGTGTTCCTACTGTGGTGGCAAGTTTGGTTTGTATGACACACCTTGCCACGTTGCCGCCATAAAGTGTACTGAGCGCCAGCAGAGAATTCTTCTCGGTAAGTAGTAGTAAATGTGTAAAAGTTTCATTTCTTTACATCATACGCTTTATGTCCGGCTACAGCTACCTTGCCGAAGATCACGCTTGACAGCTGCCTGTGTGATGCCTGCTACCGTCATGTCGATCGTAAAGCAAACTGTCCACCGCAGAAGAAGAAATCGACCACCGTATCACAGACGAGCAGCGGTACGGCCACCGGTGGTGCGCCCAACACCACCAGCCTGCCCACCAAATCGACCGTATCCCCGTTGGTACTTAAGGTGACAACTAACAAGGACGGTTCGGCAAGCATTGCCACCGAACAGCCGGCAACGCTGGACGATGGGTCGGCAGCGATGGGTGGAAAGGAGCGTGAAATCTGTGCCGTGCGGCAGTGTGCGTCACACGGCATACAATCGTTACGCCGCAAGTGGATGGTGAAGATGAAGCGCAAAATTAGCAAACAGTTGGACATCAATTTTGAGCAGGCGGCAAAGGCAACGACGGAACACATTCACATCTGTAGCAAGCACTACGAGCAGATTAGCCACCTGATGATCTGCGCCATGTGTACCAAACCGCTACAGCGAAACCATGTGTACCATTTGTTCAATGTAAGTATGAGTACAGAACACGCTTTGGTATCCTTTTCTCTCGTCAATAGAACACCGGAAATAAATGACTATAAATTTTGAGCCAACCGTGCAAGTCGTGAATGGTTCGGTTTGGGCGAATTGTAGACACTCGTCTCGACGTATTCGCAAAGAAAGCGGTGTGGTAACGCACCAGAAACCCCAACCGATGGCATCTCCCGTAGTGAAGTTGTCAGATTTAAGTTGTGCGAAGAATTTGTGGCATATAGAAAGGGGACACCCGGGACAACTTCGCAACGGAGAGGTGTCTTGCCAATATGCGGTTGGCGCGTTACGAAACAAGAACACACCGTAAACCATCATTATTGATGGCACCAAACCCATGTGCACCTTTTGCGCAATGAGTAGAACCATTCCCCCAAAGCGGAACATTCTTAAAACTCCCAAATTCTTCTTTGTGATATCTTATCCATTGTTCCTCCATTATTGTTCTCTTTCGCCGACAGAATGTGGTACAATTGGAACGCTTAATCCAGGAGCAGGGCATTTCAATGAGGCTGAGCAGTTCGGAGCTGGTCGTGTGTAAATTATGTAGATATTATGCTAATTTATTGATTAAGCCCCCGGATGCGAAAACAAAACGGGCCCAATTCGTGAAGGACTACAATCGAAGGTAAGTGTGCGGAATAAAAAGGGGGGAAATGGTACGACCGGTCATTAGCTTGTCGTTTCCGTTCAGGGGAAACGTGTTGTGTCGGTATGTGATGTGACTTGACACACTACTTTACACTACTAGTTGATCGTTGCCCTGGGAAACAGCATCCATGGGAGGGGATGGGAAGTGGGTGTATTTTTGTTTCAAACTCGAACCAAGTAGTTGGGAACGAGAAACGAATGCATCTTAGTAAGTTGTTCCGTTGCTCCGGACGACAAATGAACGACCGGGCGTCTCCATTGTGAGACGTTGCTTCTTTGTTGGTTGTGACAACTAGCAACACGCATTGTAACCAACTTCCTATAACTAATTTGTTTCCTTCTTCCTTGTGGGGGGCATTATCTTTAAAGATTGTACAACTATCGTCAGCGGATGGCGGAAGAGCAGGACGCGGAGGGACGAGGTGTTGAGCAGACGGTCGTTCCTTCACCCCGACAACGCCCATCCGTCCCAATGACGGACATAGTAATTTCGGACGGTGATGAAGAAGAGGACGAGGTGGAGGAAGACGAAGTGGAAGAGTGTCCCGCACCAACGCAGCAGCAACATCATCCAGAGGCACGGTACCAAACGTTTGGCAATCTGTTTTCCATCGGTGACAGTTCCGTTTCGCTAAGGCGGCGCGTAAGTAACAACCGCAAATCACCCGATGTAACCATCGTCGAGAACAATGTTGCAACGCAGATGGGTGAGCTGGATGAAATCAGTATCATACCGGCATCGAAATCACTGGCCGCCTTGAACCAACAGCAGCAACAACAATCGCAGGACGATAACATCGATATGACGAAAGTGCTCAAATCAAATCCAAACATTTCAATGCGCGAACTGTTCCCGGGCGAAGAGGAGCTCGGCGTACACGTGAACATTCCATTGAGTTCATCGTCCGTGCGTACACCGGAGGGTTGGACGAAGGTAACTTCCACCATACAGTACGATGATAGTACGCGCGCCCTGTGGGAAGAGTTGCAAAAACCGTACGGTAATCAGTCGAGCTTTTTGCGCCATTTGATCCTGTTGGAAAAATATTTCCGCAATGGTGATTTGGTGCTGTCGCCACAGGCGAAAAATAATGCCACTACCTACTCGGAAGCGGTACAGAATCGATTGCGCTCGTACGATAATATTCCGTCGTCTGTTCCGACGTCACCGCCAGCCTTAACCGCTTTGGCATCGGTCACGCCGAATGCAGCCGCCGATAAGACGAGCAAAATTTTCCAACAGTTTAGCAACGCTACCATTACCATTGTACCGGCAAGCAAGGTTCGTCCTAAGCCGGGTACGTCCTCTGCTCTCTCGGGTGGTTCAACTGCTGGCAATGTTCCGGACATTACGCCTGTATCACCACCGGCACCCGTTAGCTTGCTCAAATCGAACAATCTACATCTTACGAACAGCAGCAACGAACAGGGAACGAAAGCCAATCTCAAGCGGAAGCTATCGAACGAAAGTGGAAGATCTTCCGGTGGTAACGTTTCGTTCGGTGTTAGTATGGCATCCACCTCGCTCAGCAACAGTGGTTCGAGTGTGTCGAAGGTGGTAAAACTGGATGAAGTAGTACCCAAAGTATCTCTCTCATCCCCGCCCGAGCTTATCAGCATCAACTGTAAGCCGAGTGTAACCATCACCAGCATTCCGCCGGGACAGCCTGTATCTCAGGCACCATCACCAGCACCAACCACTCAGAAGCAGTTGTCGTTGTTGAACCAATCGCATCCATCGCTGCTGCAAACGGGTCCTATGCTTACGGCAAAGAAATCTCCTCCAGGTGTTGCTAGTACCAGCACCACCACCACCGCGTCAACTGGCGCCACATCCAACGCGACCGGTAATGCGACGCGAGAAATCATCCAGATGCCCGAACAGCTGACGGAAGCGGAACGCCGCGAATCGTCAACGCGTCCGTGGCGGCCCACCTTGCTACCGATCTCGCCCGGTGTGTCGGAAAGTTTAAAAACTGGCCCACTCTACCAAACAGCGGACGGTCGTTTGCTGCCAAAGTTGGTACAGGTCATGTCGGGCGGCAAACCATATCACATCTCAATCGAAGACTATAACCGCATGTGCATACTGCGACGGGAAAAGCTGCTCCAGCAGCAACACAACATGATACAGACAGCGAACAAACGTCAATCGCAACTGCCCCAGCCGAAGCAACCAGTCAACACCGTACCTCCGCCAGCACTGCGTTTAACAAACGCATCGCTGGAAAATTCTTTACTCAACAGCACTGTGGCCACAACCTCGGGCACCAGTGGCAATAGTGGTGGTGTTGGTGCGAAGGTAGTACAATTCCCCAACCAGCTTCTGGAACAGAACTCACTCATACCGATTTTTGGCGGTGGTGGAGGAACGGGCAAAATTGGGCCGGGCAATGGAAATGTACAGAAAACAAACAACAGCAGCCTCACGGTAACCATGACGCCAACGGTCAACAACAATAATCTTGCCAAGGGTACGACGGTCATCCCACCGGCAATGAAACCACTCTCCCTGCCCAACAGTACCACCGTATTCCCGATGATGTCCGCCAACACAATTTCCCTTCCACCTCTGTTTACGAGCACCGCTTCATCCACGCTATTTGCCGGTGTTGGCGGTCTGACAACCCAAACATCCTCATCGTCCATCAACAGCCGGCCTTCAACGGCGACGACATCCCTTGTGCTTTCGCAACCCAGCGCAGCCGCCGCCGCTGCAGCCGCAGCTGCCCATCTTAGCATGAGCAACTGCAACGTGACAGCGTTGAACCCGCTGGATCAGCTGCTCAAGGGTGGCAATCTGGTGACGCAGGCCCAACTGCAGGAATATGTCGCTGCCGCAACGGCAGCGAACGGGGGCTTGTTAGGTGCATCCTCACCGATGGACAATTCGCCAGACAAATTACTCTCAAAGATACCAAAATCGCTCACTGTGATACCGCAGCAGAAACAAAATCGAACAATGTCACGCGTTTCCTCGCATGAGGAACAAAACAGTGCCTAAATATGAAACAAATTAATGAGATGGGATCGTGTCTAACAGTAAGCAGTCAAACAAACAAACAAAACACACTGTAACAAACACAACCAATTTAGAAAACAAAAGCTTAATCACGAGTATATACACACACACATGAGGATCAGATGAAATTTATAAATTAAATCACATTAATATTTTAGAACGTTTGTAGCGAGGCCGGGAAATGATAGTGGATTACAAAACACACATTAAACACAACGCCTAACATAAAGTGGTTCGGTAGAACAGGAAAATTAGCGACCTCTGTAGCAACTCTATTACCTTGCAAACTGCCTAAACTTTGCCCAGAACTGAGGCAATGACCATGCACGCAAATATCTTGATTAACCCCGAGCGATATATCAACCGAATCTATGAAGCGATTGTAGAATTATTGAGGTAAATCGGCACGTTTAACAATCCTAGAGATTCGTTTAGAAGAGGACCATATTTGCACTGCACCGCATCGCTTAATGAATGATGTTTTTTTTTAAATCCATACTCCTCTAGTCATTAATGCCTTTTCTTCATACAGTTTCAATTTTCCTATCCGCTTAATCGCCTAACTTTCCGTTGGGTTATCATAATTGTGTGAGAGTGCGGCTGGTTCCATTTCCTATTAACAAGTTCGCTGTAAAGAAGTGTGCGTAAAAGTATGCGCGGCCTTTCACAGTAAATACGCTAGATAACATATCTTGAGATGAAGAAGAAGAAAACACTTATCCTTATCAATTAGGCATGTCAATAGATCACCACACCGGGAGAAAGAGGGATATAGAAAGCGGGTAATCGTGGTAGAAGTGATGGCAGTTGAACACTTGAACTTATTTTCTTTCACTGTTTGGCAGTTTTTGTTTTTCACCTCAGTTTCATGACATGAACACATGATTTGATATATGTACGGTTAAGACCTGTTTTCGCCATAAGATAAAGTATTTTCTAAAGGACTGAAATACTCTTTATCGCGGTCCCTATTGATTATGTCAGAACAGTTCGTCTGCACGAACTTATCTCTGTTAGATGATTGCATCTCCAATTTAACAATTTTTGATAGTTTTTTACTACGGAAAAGCATATAACAGGCTTATCCCATAGCACAAGAACTTGGTATTGAGTTGTATAAACTGTAATTTTAAATTATCGTTCTTGCCGACCTTTCTTCAAGAAACGTTATATTGCTATATAGTATGTGCTTCCTGTTGCAAAATCATTTTGCCAGACACAAACAAATAACAGAAAATATGTACAAGTGAAGATTCTGTCTAGACAAAGCTACAATTTAAAGCTTTCACATTGCCCTAATAGAAATGCCACAAGAAATTTGCAGACAACTACCCAGACTGAGATGTGGCTTGAATTCGTGTATACTTGCTTCTTAGCTTTGTTACCCTTTTCTTACTCATCCTTTATTTCTTCACAAGTCATATGTTGCCAGATATTAGAAGAAAAATGAGATAACAATCCATTATCTACAATTGATATCATTTGATCATCAATTTACTCCGATCATCAGCAAAACCCGGTTAATTAATTCCGTTCAACAACCAACAACTCGTCATAATGGCTTTTTCATCCAAATTGACACATGCTTACGTACCCCGGCTATCGATAGGACAACTCGCTAGCAATAACATTCCAATAGCAACACAGCAAATTGCGTTGTTGTGAGAATAACAGTTTAATCTTACCCCATTTGAATCAAGCACGTCTTTCTTAATACCTTGCGCGAAAGAAGGGATTTACATGCGGAGAGTTTTGTGAGTAAGGTGTGTACACATAATTTAATTTATTACTGTTTAGTGCAGGAGAGAATTGTGTACAGAATAAGGGTAAAAGAAAAAAAAAAACACACACATTGAAGACATTTGTAAAAAAGCAAAATATTTTTCTCACCTTCCACACACCACACGAGCCGAACGAGTGCAGTAAGCGTTAATGGATTGATTTGTATTATTACCACCGTAATCACATATAACTACCGAGTTTAAGTTTTGATAATACAGCGTAGAATTTATTGCTCACTTCTACTACACTGCCACTGTTGTCTAAACGTGCGCGGGATAGTAGTGAAGTTACACGGATTTGGTATAAAAGTTTGTTAGCGCAAAATTAAACATAACGTTTAGTTAGCGTAAGAATTTGAAAATAGTAAAATATGAACTCTATTTAGGCTTGTTTTTTGATCATTTTTTGAACACACACACACACACACACACACACACACACACACACACACGAAATCGAACAATCATCGTACGCGTATACGTGTAATTGGTCATACAATTGTTTGTATCATAGTTTCAACTCTAAGTTATCGGCCTTTAGTTCGTGTATGTGATCGCATACGAATAGTGCAGTATAGTGCAGAAAATATGCGAATAAAGATGAATAAAACATGCCCCGTACAGTTGCAGTATATCGCATGTAATGTTCAAAAAGTCATCGCGTGTTTTCTTTTTTTTTTAAAGTACGGCATTAAATTATGTACTGTGCGCATACATTAATAACCGTTTAATTTCATGCTTATTGTACGATCTCTTCCATAAATTTAGCAGCAGTAGCAGCAGAGAGAGAAAGAGAGTGTTTGTGCGTTTGCTATCGTTTTGTATTGTGTTAGTTACTGGAGTTAGGTCAAAAACACAAAAAACAATGAACCTAGAGTACACAAACTTTTGATTACATACTCACTTTATCGCTAGTGGACTGAACCCTCTCCCCTACCCTGCTCCTCCCTCCCAGACGCTAGAGGAAATGCAAATTATGCCAACTAAACGATTCCCCGTTTTTGTTGGATGTTGAACCAAACGGTACGTGGTTCGTACACATCGAACATTAGGCCTGGCAAAACTTACACAAACCACATTCTTAGCCATTAAGCAGCTTCCGATATAATGTTATACGCGAATGGGACAAAGTGTCCGAAGCCTAAGGAGCACATCCCTCAAGAGATTTGGTGTTTGTGTGTGCGCGATAAGACGGAAAAAAAACGGGACGCAAAGAATGCATATTTTTTACGAAAAGTTCTATCCATATATACATACATACATATATATCTATACATATACACAAAATGCTGAACTATAGCGTGTAGGAAAGAAGAAAAAAAAATCGCATACTTAGGAAGTATATTGCAAAAGAAAATGGTGGACGAAAGATGATTGAAATCCTAATGCATTCGCTCTACAGGTGCAGTGATTGGCGTGCATAAAAGGCATGAATTAGAATAAATAATTAACACAAGCAACAGTGCGAGTCATCAGTGCGCAAACACTTAGCACTATTCTGAAGCAAAATAAAGTTACACTAAGAAAAAGTACAAAAACAAAAACCGTACCTTATGTGTCGTTGTCTTTTTTTTATATCACATCATCCTCTAAATATTGTCGCTGTTTGGTTTTTATTCATAAAGTTTAATCTGATTAGTCGCTTATTATTACTTCTGCGCTGCCTCGGTAGCGCTCTCTTTCACTTTTCTTCCACTTGGTGTGGGATTTTATTGGAACGATTTATTTAAATGAACTCGCAACACTTTTCGCGAGTGGCCGTAGGTATTTGAGCAGCAGTCAGCGTCAGGAAGCGTTGTGGTACCATTTGTGGTGCTTGAAAAGTTTTTACTACCACACTTGGCATCCTTTTTTGGTAACATCTGGACCGAAGATACGGAGGTCGTTCTGTGTCGAAAGGAAATTGTGGACTTAAGATTGTGTGCTTGGGCAGGAAACATCTTCGAGGATGGGGAAAGATTAGAGCTCGTCAAATGATCGTTAGTATAGAGTTTATAGTCAATTGAGACATTTAGACAATATTATGTATGATGGGAGAGTACTGCCATCATGTTTTGGATCAATTTTAACAGCAGAATAATCAGACTTTATGCACGTTTTTATTGATGGATTCTTAATGAATATTGGAAAATATGTGTAAGAGTCATGCAATAACTGCGGTGGAGTTCTTTAACCTCAAAAGATACTATGATTGGAATTAATAGGACCAAAGTTCCTATGCTTGATTACTTGCCTAATCAGATAGCAATAATTCTAATAACTTATAACAGTCAACGCTCCATTGAAGTGTGTCTATCTGTTCTAGAGTTTTAGTACTTACGCGAAAAACTCGTTAGGCGTTTGGTTTTTCCCTTCCAATTTACACACCGAAACAGTACTCATACAAAGTGCATACAATTTCCGTGATGGTCAGTAACCGAAAATGTTCATAAGTTGTTAGAGGGATGAGTCTCCCATCTGTTTCACTTTTTCAATCTGTGAGGCACGTTGGTGATACGATAGAGGAAACCATTTCCTGGGACTTCCCTTATTACACCACCATATTGGGCTTGCTATTCATTGGCCACAAGGTTTTCCGAGATCGTCAACTTAGGTCAACTATTCCCTAACGTCACAAACTCATTAACGTTTGGTTCTTTACAATAAGAAAAGAGCACTTAAATTAAAATCAAAGTTTATCCCATGTTTCGACTTCGCCACCTAGCACAAAAAAGAGTTCCTGGATGTTCTACGAAATTTTACTTGTTAAAAGATTTATTGTCGTTACTGTTGCGCTTATTGAATCTTTTGAAAAGAGTCATTCACGTGAATCTTCAGTCAAAATCCATTCAAATCATGGGCCGAATCTCAAAATATTGATCAATTTTCGTAAATTCAAATGAATCCACAAAGATTAATGAATCCCAAATGATTTGCTGCTTATAAATTGAGGTTTGTGCGAAGGGTTGACCGCAGGAGTGGGGGAGGGGGTGGTGTACTTATTCCAAAACTGAGGACCAACAGGGGGAGGGACAACCACATAAATCATTGGGCTTTCCCGAAACTCTAAGGATTCATTGAATGACTCAGAGTCATTCATTCAGTTAAAAGATTTGTTCAGATTCATGAATCTAAATCTGATTCACCCAACACTAATTGTCGTTGCTTTTGGATTTGGCATTCGGCACGATGGAGTTGATAGTATATGGTGGGCATTTCAGAGTAGATCTTTATACAAGGAGAAAATGTTGATCATTCGTGAGATGCACACAGGCACAGAGGTCTCACGCGGTCGCGATTGCAGTATGACACCAGACGATACTTTTATGTCTAGGATATCCACTAAAATTCAGCCATGAGGACAGGACATGTTATGTGATATACTTATGTTAGGGCTAATTGAATTTTCAAGTTTAGTTTTCTCAATCTTCAATAGTACTTGTTCGGGCTTTTATTCTGAGAGATATACAAGTCTCCAAAACAAATACCCAAATCTAAACTCCAAAAAAGAAAGTAATTTAATGGTCAATTGAATAATTTTATTTGAAACACTGCGCAATCACAGTGATACAGCATTATACAAATATGAATTTATTTATTCGTGTGTTTCACCAACCTCACTTTCGAGTAATTGGTTTCGTCAAGTTGTAAAATTGTTTTATTCCTCTCTTATCCGGTGTGCAGTGTGAGTTTTTTTTAATGAATTTTTCGAGTGCTTAAACGATACTTTCCACAATGAATACGAAGCTGAGCATTAAAAATTAGCTATATACTCTTAAAAAATGGAGGCTAAATAGTGGTGTTTAGCTTAGCGATAATATTGACTGGAAGATTGGCTCCAGAGAGAGGACGATGTGGACGATGGAAGTTGCTGCTGTTGCTGTTGCTGTGGTGAAGACGTCTGATGTCCGTAGGGTGAGTAACCGGTGCGGGAAAGATGCTGTTGGGCAGCGGATTGCTGTGGAGCACCGATCGGCATGTGCAGGTGTTGCTGGTTGCTGCTGGAATGGCTGGTCGTGTACGAACCGGAGCTTCCATAACCGTAATAACCCTCGCCCAGATCTGTTTGGCGCATCATTCCGGTCCGTGGTGAATTAAGCTGTTCGCTGGAGTTTTTACGCTGCGCAGCTCCGCCGCTGGCATTCACCTTTTCCGACAGCATTTTGCTCATTGGCGACAGTTCCATCGGTTGAACCGGTACGGTTTGGTGGGTGGGTGGTATAACCAGCGGTTGCATCGATGACTGAGCGTTTGATATCGGGGGTGGCGGGGCAGGATTTGTTACGTGTCGGTGGTTAATGTGTGCCTGCAAGTCGCGCTGGGACAGGTAGGTACGCCGGCAGCCTGTATTTCCGTACCGTGTACCACCGTGCGTACACATGAAAACGGTGCCCAGACGGGTCTGTTCCACCCGGACCACTTTTTCCTTGCACCGGGGACATGCCTTCAAAGTATCGGAGCGAGCACATTGGAGACAGAATACATGTTTGCATGGTATCATCCGACCGTAGATTAGGATCGGATTGTCACACTGATCGCAGCAGTAGATCATCGGATTAAGCACTTTCTCACCGATCAGGTTGACCTTGTGGTTCCAGTTCAGGCGCACCATTGGTTCGGGCGGACCACGACTGATGGTGGTGAAAGTGGGCGCTTCCAGTTGTGAAATATCCGCTTCCATATCGATGATGAGTGGGGCACTGGTTGGTGCCGGAAGAATGCTTGTAGCCGGTAGTGGTTCGGGATCAAGTTCAGCCGCTACCGGGGGAACCGATGCTTGTGGTGCAACCGGTACCGAGTCCTTTACAGGTTCCTGCTCGACGCTGCGCCGTTTGCCGGAAGTGGGTACTGCTGTAGACGCTGGCTGCTTTTCCGACTGTGCGTTGTTTTCCTTTTCCGGTTCAGGAGAGGCGACCTCTTCCTCCTCGTCGGAAGAAATCACGCGGGTCGCTTTCTTTCCACGGCCACGACCACGACCGCGTCCACGTCCTCGGGTACCTCCACGTCCACGTCCGCGTCCCCGACCCGACCGCTTCGTTCCTCCATCATCCGAATCCATGGTGCTGCGGTGCAGTTAACACTGTAGTACCTGAAATTGTTCAAATTAGTTCGATTTCGAAAAGAACATAATACTTCATTACGTTTACCTAGAAGCAATTTAACTGTTGGCAACTTTTTCGCCCTTAAAATCGTCGTAAAAACTATCACCGCCAACACTGTTTACATGTTTACAACATAAGAATAAACAGATGGCGACGTAGCTGTCAACTCAAGGAATGAGGCGCTGGTCTATCAAGGAACAGATGGAGCTATTATTTTATGCTAATAACAAGAATTTAAAACGAAACAATGCTCTAAATTTGCTCTGATATGGCTGTTTACCTTGTTTGTATGATAAAGTAAAGAGAATTACACATTTTAAATAGTTCTTTGAAGATAAACATCATAAAGTAAATCGAGAAAATCGAATCCTCAACAGATGTTTCAAAACCATTAACAGTAGAGGATCTGTCAAAGTGAGCAGAACCAAAAGGTAAACAAAACAAATGGTGTTCTTTTTATTTTGAACAATATAAGCTAGCAAGTCGTGCTGCAAATTGTGTAGCAGCTTCGCCGTTTAGGGACTGTAAGTGGAACAAGTTAACTTACCCACTTGTGCGATCGTTAACATCTTCGCGTAGAAGCAAATTCTGCCCCAAAGTGAAGTTAGCTAATGTAACATTCCAAATCCCTTTCGCTTTTGTTGCAGATCCATTTACTATGTTTATAAATTTAGTTAGAGGAAGTGAAAGTAAACTCCATTCGCGTGCATTTCGTTCGCTTCACTTCCTCTCTACCAAAAATGGGTTCGAAAGGACGGCCAAAAACACGTTGCAAAGTGTTAGAAAACGATCGTGCATCGCCAGTAGCCGGTGTGGTGCTGAAAGATTTCGTAATCAACAGCTGATAGCCGGCAATCGGTGGCTAAGAACATCATGCTGCCTTAATGCAAGCAGTGGCAAAATAGACGCCGACAAAAATGTGACCTCGGAGCAGGTGGATGAGACAGTTACGAAACAATCGAAGCCGAAACTGCAATCGTCTGATGTGAAGCGGCTGCTGGGGTTTGCGAAATCCGAGCAATGGAACATAACAGGTTGATAAATGTGAACGCATTGTTGATAACTACGAAACACAAAGTTGATTACCTGCTTTATGTTTTCCTTCCCGTTCCAGGTGGCATTGGATGTTTGATAATTTCGTCCGCAATCACCATGTCGGTCCCGTTCGGGTTAGGCAAAATCCTTGACATCATCTACGCCAGCTCAGCTGAAACCGGCATGGCAAAGGAAAAGCTGGACCAGTTCTGTTTACTTCTCGGTGGCATCTTTCTGCTGGGTGGACTTGCGAATTTTGGCCGCGTATATCTGTTCAGCAATGCTTGTACGTAACTGTACGAATGTTTTATGTTAGTTCAGTTCTTACCTCAAGCGTCCGCTTACTTGCAGCTCTTCGAATAACGAAAAACATCCGTGCCAAGGTGTACAGTTCCATGCTGAATCAGGAGGCCGGTTGGTTCGATCGGAAAGGCACGGGTGAGCTGGTGAATCGGCTTTCCTCCGACACGTACCTGGTAGGCAACTCGCTCAGCATGAACCTTTCCGATGGGTTGCGATCGTCGGCAATGATTTTGGCCGGAACCGGAATGATGATTTACACCTCACCCCATCTTGCACTGGTGGGAATGTGTATCGTGCCTTGCGTTGCTGGTGGAGCGGTTGTTTACGGACGATATGTGCGTAACATTACTCGCGAGCTGATGGACAAGTACGCGGACATTATGAAGATTGGCGAGGAGCGTTTGGGCAATGTAAAAACGGTGAAAGTGTTCTGCAAGGAACGGTTCGAGAAGCAGCTATTTTCCGAACAACTGCTCGATGCTCTTAATATCGGATACCGGGAGACGAAAGCGCGGGCAACGTTTTATGGAATGGTAAGGAACTTATACTTGTAATGACTTTTTTATATTAACTAAAAGTGTGATTCTTTTTCTAATCTCACCAGACGGGTCTTTCGGGAAACATTATCATCTTATCGGTACTTTACTACGGTGGCACGATGGTAAACAATTCGGAAATGACGATAGGAGCATTAACGTCCTTTATACTGTACGCCGGCTACACTGCCATCTCGATAGGAGGGTTAAGCAATTTCTACACCGAACTTAATAAGGGTGTTGGTTCGGCAACCAGACTGTGGGAAATTATTGACCGGAAGTACACCATTCCGATTGAAGGTACGAAAGGTGGCTGGAGTTTGTAATGTAATGTAATGTGTAATTCGTTATTGTTAACGTTTTGTACTCGATAGGAGGGATAGAAGTAATTAAACCACCAGAAGGCCAGATTCAGTTCCGGGATGTAGTTTTCCATTATCCATCCCGACCGGATGCAGCCATCCTGAACGGCGTAAACTTGACAATCGAACCGGGCACTTCAACAGCCGTTGTAGGACGCAGTGGTTCTGGCAAATCTACCATCGCTTCGTTAATGTTAAGGTGAGTGTAATCTTTTCATTTTCCAATCAAAAACTGGTTATGTTTTTTTTTCAAATCCGATGCAATCGCATCCTCTTAATTGTACATTCGGTTTTTAGTAGAAAAATGCTTTTTGATCCTACCAAAAATATAACAGTAGATTGTACTCATACAAATCCTTATTTGAGGAGTAAATTCTTTTATATGTTCTTTGATTGTAAAGAGTAAACGTCACTAAACGCTTAGCAATTGTCGCGTTTGTAAACGCAATTCAGAAAAATTTTGCGAAACTCCATATAAAAAAAATTGCGAAAAGTCGTTATACGTTTTTATTTATACCAATTTATTTTTTAAAGTACGTACGTGTTGTATATAATTATTGTGAATGTAAATACTAGTTTTAAATCAGAAGAATGGCTGTTAATTGGAAAAATAATCTCATCTCGTGGACATTTCCCAAACAAAATTCTGTAAATTTGCCAATCTCCTAAGCCTAAGCTTTTTTTGGGAAATTTAGCAAAATTTATAAAGTGATGTATTTTAATGCGATTTTGTTGAAACAAGATTCTTTTCACTCAAATAATGCTTTAAATAAAAAAAAATAAAAAAAAATTAAAAAATTACTAAAATTTTTAAAAATTTCTAAGGCTATAGGCTTATCTTTTTTTTGGGAAATTAAACAAAATTTTAAAAATTGATTTATTTTAATGCGAATTGGTTGAAAATAAGTTTCTTTTCACTCAAATAATACTTTAAAAGAAAAAAGAAATTGGGAAATTAAGCAAAATTTTATAAATTGACTTATTTTAATGCGAAATGGTCGAAAATAAGTTTCTTTTCACTCAAAAAATGCTTTAAATAAAGAAAACAATAAACAATTATGAAAAAATAAAAAAATTCTAAAAATATGAAAATTTCATAAGGCTATATATATCCTTGCCTTTTTTTGAGTAATTTTGCCAAATTTTATAAATTGATTTATTTTAATGCTAATTGATTGAAATAAATTTCTTTTCACTCAAATTATGCTTTAAATAAAAAAAAAGAATAAAAAACTATGAAAAATAAAAAAAATATAAAAATTTGAAAATTTCCTAAAGCTATTATGTTCGTGCACTTTAGATGTTTCCGATACAGCTGCATGGTCATGACATCTTGTAGGGTCTTGATTTAACTTCTTGCTACAAGAAACAATTTATCATTTCTTCGTTATTTAAGACGTTCGTTGCTTGCAGTGTTGAAATCCTTAGTTTCTCTGGTCTCACCATGATATCTCGTAAGGTCCTAATTTAAGTTCTTGCTACAAGAAACCTTACAGGGTTTTTCTATTCAGTTTAGACTAGCCGCACACTTTTTCCTACGCACTTGATCATTAGCAAGTAGCATGTTTGTTTGCCTACCTGCGTTAAAAATCAAGTGCGCAGAGCAGGAAAAAGTGTGCGGCTAGTCTAAACTGAATAGAAAAACCCTGTATATCATTTCTTCGTTATTTAAGACGTTCGTTGTTTGCCGTGTTGAAATCTCTCGTTTGCCATTGCTCCCGGTGTCAGCAAATAGTGTTCCCATCTTGTCCGTAACTTGCCAGCAAACTTGTTAAAACATATTAAGAGTGCATCGCCATTAGTTATTTCAAAATTTGTATATAATTTTTTTTATTTTTCCACATTTTCCTTTAGGCTTTATGATCCGCAACAAGGATCAGTACGGTTAGATGGCACCGATCTGCGAGACTTGAACTCATCCTCACTACGTCGTCATATCGGTGCAGTTAATCAGGTAAATTCCACTCTCTCTCACTTCCCATCGCAACAAACGAACTAATAGATTAAACGTTTCTTTCTTGCCTCTTCAAAGGAACCGGTACTATTCAGTGGCAGCATTCGGGAAAACATTCTGTACGGTTTGAATATGGGAGAAAAAATATCCGAAAGTAGCTTTCAGCGTGTCGTGCGGGAAGCGCACGTAGACGAGTTTGTACGAAACTTCCCCGACGGTCTCAATACGCTCGTTGGACAACGGGGTGTCATGTTAAGCGGTGGTCAGAAGCAACGTGTAGCCATCGCACGTGCAATCATTCGGGTGAGTAGTGAGCAGTGAATGAACTTCTCTCGCTCACGATACATTTATTCCACTTATAATCCGCGTTGCAAACTCTTTCAAATAGAACCCAAAAATACTCATTCTCGATGAGGCAACTAGCGCACTGGATGCGGTATCGGAAGAATTGATACAGAACGCGCTGGAAAAGCTTACCAAAAACCGTACCGTACTAACGATCGCACATCGGCTCAGCACGATCCGCAATGCGACCAACATTGCTGTGCTGCAGGACGGTCAAATCGTGGAGCATGGCAATTACGCGGAACTGATCGCTACCGATGGAGGCGTGTTTAGGGAACTGGTACAAAGACAAACGTTTAGCTCCACTGCCGTTAGTTAGTAGGACACTTCTTTTTTTTCTTCCCATCGAATCGATAACGATATCGTTTACGATTAGATTGTTTATTTGCTACCTTTTTTGTTGTTGTTATTGTCTCTTTTTTTACACATTCTTTTCCAATGCACGCGTTGGTACGATGAAAGCGGGAGGGGGTCGGTTTTTTTGTTTATTATTTATTTACTTTGATTTTGTTCTATTTTTCACACAGTGTTTATAGGTATTTTCTGCTCATCATGTATTGAATCGTTAGATTATGCGAATAGTAACCCTGCTCCCACCTATCGTATCTATCGTGTGTCGGAAAACAAATGACACTATTAGTTAAATGGGGAAAGGTGAAAATGGAATAGTTAAAAAATTAAATTATAAAATTTAGTTTGAATACTCTCGCCATTACTGTCTTTGTCATCGTGCACGGCTACAGTCCTGCAAGAAAAGAGTTACATTCGACAAAACAAAAATTCTTTACAGGCAAACTTCATCGCGTTCATTTGGTAAGAATTTGCAAAGTTTTAGTATATTTTATATTGTAAAAAAACGGTCTCTTTCTTAAGGATACGCCTTCCTGTTTCAAGTGTACTTTTTTGCTTTGTGCTCTACCGTGCTCGAAGAAGTTTGCAGGAAACGATACGCTAAACACAATCTAAAACAACGTTTTAACGTCCTAAAACAAAAACATACATCACACACAGAAACCATGTGGCTTCATCGGTAAATGCCACCACACCTTAGTTACCCTATCAATCTAAACAGTCTGTGGAGAAAATAGTTGATAAATGATCTTCAACGATACACACCTCCTTACGGACGTCCCCCACCCTCGGGGGGTCATCCTCCTTCGAGCTAGATGGTATGAGATTTGTTTTTAAAAAGAAATAGTGGTCTGCCCTCCTTACTTGGTCGGGTAATATCGGGTCGCTTCATCATTCCCACACATTTCCTATGAGCAGTGCTCCAGTTTGAGCTGCCGCCGCAAGATCTTGCCAGATGCGTTCTTCGGAATACTGTCCAGGAAGGTGACACCTCCCTCGAGCCGCTTGTACACGGCCACTTTTTCTGCGATAAACTCCTTGAGTGCGTCTTCCGTTACCCGCGCGCCCGGTTTTGCCACGATAAATGCACGCGGTACTTCTCCGGCGACAGGATGCGGCATTCCGACAACCGCCGCATCGGCCACGGATTCGTGCGATCGCAACAGCTCCTCCAGCTCAGCCGGTGGCACCTGGAAGCCCTTCACCTTGATCAGTTCCTTCAACCGGTCGGTGATGTAGAACTGCAGATTGTCATCGTAGTGAGCAATATCACCCGTGCGCAACCAACCACCCTCGACGATCATTTCGTCCGTTGCCTTGCGATTGTTGTGGTAACCCTTCATCACTTGCGGACCACGCACCAGCAGCTCACCGGACAGGTTCGGTCCGAGCGCAGTGTTGGTGGGATCGTTCAAATCGACAATCTTTGCCTGGGTGCGTGGACACGGTGAGCCGACCGAGGCGTAGTTACGTGAACCAAGCGCACCCATCAACACAACCGGAGCAGTCTCGGTTAATCCGTAGCCCTGAATGAACTCTGCATTCGGTGCCCGTGCGGTAAAGCGTTCCGCATCTGGCGTTCCCATCGGTGCGGCTCCGGAGAACACATTCCGGATGGATTTCGTATGCTGTGGCTTAACGCCTTCATGGTGTCCGAGGAATATGACTGTGGAAAAAGGAAAACAATTTCACAGGTTATAAAAAGGCACAAAGCGAGCGGATATTTTCAGTCACACTCACTTATCGGTGGTACGAGATGCAATACCGTGCCCTTGTGTTCGGCAAGAGCATTAAGGAACGTGTCTGGTTTGAAGTTGGGCAAGGTTACCAGCTTGCAGCCCTGCTGCAGCTTCGAGATCATCGTCACCGTCAAGCCGTAGATGTGGAAGAACGGAAGCACACATGGCAGCACATCCTGGAAGGTGTCAGTGGTTGGCAGCACGACCGTACCAGTGCCAGCCTTCGCGCCAAGCATTTCACTGTTAGATACGACGTTAAGATGCGTCAACTCGACCCCTTTCGGTAGACCGGTAGTACCGGAGGAATACGGCAGGAAGACGATATCGTCCGCCGTGCGATCATGCTGGCGAAGCTCACTGTAGTGAATACCTGTTAGGATGACAAATTGCACGGTTAGACGTCTGGCACGGAAAGAAAACGGTATCTTACCTTTGGGATTAGCGAGCTCGTTAAAATCAATGGCACCGGCAGGCAGACTCTCATCGTTAGTGCATCGGATGCAGACGATCGGTATGTCACGCTTTGCCTGCTCTGCTGCCTCTTTTAATACTGCATAGTTGGAAGCCAGCCCGATCAGTATCTTTGCATCACTGTCCAGCAGCTGTCGGGAAATTTCCTCTGCAAGCAGCACAAGAACAAACGCCCAGTGGACATTGTACAAGGAGATTAGCAATCGGTTGTAAGGAACTGATCGATTGTTGACGACAGATGAATGTTATCTCTTTTCACGCATGTGGCAGCCTAAGAAACGCTGGCATATCACCGGCTGAATCACTAAACATTGAACTTCCCCACCCCAAAAAAAAAGAGGGAAAGGCCCTTATCGCGGGCAATTGGTATAATTTACAACTCATGTATGATTGCCCACAAGATCCTGGGAAACTGGACCAAATCGGAAAGCAATCGATACTGGTTCGTTGGCTCCATTTGGTTGGTTTGTAAACGCACATAAAATAGCGATAAGCAATGACTGGCCTATTTTCTGCACGATTGTGACAAGAAGGAAGTGATCCGTTCTGTTCGGAAAGCCTCCCCCACGCTTGATAAGCGAACAACATTCAATTAATGATCGATAACGCCGCAACAGTGGCGTACACACCGTGACTAATTGGCGCCTCGTTGTGTGAAAAATGGTTGGAGATGCTGCGATACGATTAAGGCTACAACCACACCGTTTTTGGGGGGTATGACAGTAGTAATCCTACGCGCTGCATGTGATTGATAAAGCCTAAGGTCCCCAGTCAATGGTACGGTACACGTCGAGCCTCATCGACACCGGTGTGACAACTCAGCTTGCCTCAGTACATCGTGTTCTACTTCTTGCTACTACGGTACAGATGAAGCTTTATCATTGAAGGATGGTTGTTTGGGCATACCTGCGGTGTAGATCGGATTTATGGTCGTTACCACCAAACCGGCCTCGATAGCACCGAACGTGACGAGCGGAAACTCTGGAATGTTGGGTAGACAAATGGCAAGCGTATTGCCGAATGTGAGATTCAGCTTTCGCTGCAATCGAATCGCAAGGGCCGCACAATGATCGCGCAGTGTGCCATAGGTGTAGCTACGTCCGGTTATGCCGCAAACCTGTGAATGAAGCATTGGGCACAGTAGAGTGTTAGCAATAATGTTTAAGGATCATGTCGAAGATAGATGAAGCGCTCTTGTTCGCTGATAAGTGCGCCAAACAAACGATTGCTTACGCAAAACTAGCTGTTTGGATGTAGAAATCAAGTCAATGGGTCAAGTGTTCTAGTCGTCAGTAGAAAAGTTTTGGAACCTCTCTGGAACATCACCAGATTGTTCTGACCAAAGAGAATCACTCTTACTGAATGATGCCGAATTCGCAATCAAAACTCCCCGATTGAGGGCCATTCATTTAACCTACTCGTTGGCATTTGGCGGGTTATTCCGGTTCGTACCGGAATGGTACTTCACTGATAACACGCTCGTTGTGCGTTGCGAATCCCCGCCGCACCGAAAAAAAGCAATCTCTTCTTCTGTCTCATGTCATATTTTGGACGAATTTGTGCGCTATCAAAAAGTATAAATTACTGCAGATAATGTTTCTCCACTGCTGGTGTGTGTCTGGCAGACAGCTTGCACTTTAGTCCCCTGTTTGCTGTCGCTTAACTATATTATGTATGAAGAAGAAACAACATCCCGAGTACAATCTGATAGCGCGTACACTTCTCGCGTTCGCATCATCTTCCCGCGCTCGGGTCAGACAAACTGATGAACCATTGGACACCCCGAGGGATGCAAATAAATTATCTCATAAAACAATTGGCTAACGACTTGACAGCTTCACCATCCCCGTCCGTGGGTGAGCCGGATCGTACTTTGAACCTGCTTTGATCAGGAATGGTGTACGGATGGTGTACGGATCGATGTGTTTTGCTTACCACGGCTTGCTTGTTGGTCCACTGGCTGAATCGATCCCACAAGTAATGGTCCAAGGTAACGTGCGGTACCGGAATGTTGTTGCCGTACAGTGAGTTCTGCTCGAACCCATTCTCCGGCGGGAAGATCGTATCCTCGAGATATTTCACCTGACGCTTGGTGCTCAGTAGCCGAACGCATTGCTGACTCCAGTAGCGCTGGTGTCGGCCAATCGAAGCCGTCACCCCAGGACACAGTCCAACTTGCGCCAAACGAATCAATGGTCCACCACGCATCATTTTGCCAGATGAGATATTTTGTCAGGTACTTCAGCAGATGAGATACTGTTCCAACCGGTGATGATCGAGCGTGTACACTCTTCCTTTTTTTTTGTACAACTATTTACGCTCACTTTTGTCAGATAAGAAGCTGATACGTTCGGTATCAAAAAGTTGCCAACTCACAGTACAAATGCGGGTCCAACGCGGGTTGTATCTCTTTTACGATATGACAGGACTGATGGCTTTGTTTCTCAAAACTGGAAGAACATTCGGTGGTAATTCTTGCCCGGACTCGCTGTGCCCTCTTGTTGTCTGATATGTGTGTTAAATATTGCGCTGCAGAAGATATGGGAAACATAAAAGAAAAATTAGAAAAATTATCGTTTAACTTTGCCACAAAATGGCGACCGAAAACGGAGCTTAAAGACAGTATTGTTTTCAACCTTATTAAGATACATTTTTAACCACACGGAACCAGTACACTCGACGAAACGAAACCAAGCAACATTTTAATCATTTAAAGCACGTAAATGCGTACGTTTGGTGTCCGTGCAAGTTTTTTTTCTGTCGCTTTGCTACGTTTTTGAATGCTGTTGCGTGTGTCACGTGTTGCTTTTGGCCACGTTTCAATGCATGAAACCTTCCAAAACAGTAGGAGAAAAATCGAATACACATTCAACCGATTTAAAGAGCATATTCAACCGTACGCTTAAGGGCTACGGGATTTCCCAGCGGGTCAGATAGAATGCTCTCCCGAAGCTAAATTTAGCCACCTCGGTGTGTTTACAAACAAACAGCTTCAATTATTCAAAATGGGAAAGTCACCACCCCGAAGCTGTGGCGCGAGACAAAAGGCGTACCAGAAAGGATGTGGCAAACAAAATCGTGTCTCTAGGAAAATGAGGTCAAGAAAAGGGATCTCGTTCGTAGGAGCGAGCAGGTTTAAGGTGCAGCCAGAAAGGACGATGATGTAGGACAGCTTCTTTTGACATATTTCTTAAACAGTTCGTACTAAATCGCATGCAACACCTTGTGGCTTATGTGGGCCCCCGTTCATCCGATCCGTACTACGCGCGGGCGGAATGTTTACTGAAAATGTTTACCCTAACCTTGGACCAGAGGTTCGTTGTTTTCTCTTCCAGCTAATATGCTCCTCAGGCGTTCAATTTTGGTTGACGTGGCGCGAAAACAACGTTCGTTGCTTGCCTATCATCCTGCAGTCTTGACAGTTTCAAGGGATGTATAGTTGGAGCACTCGGAAAAATATTGGGAAGGGTATGTGAAATGAATATTTGAATTTTTAAAACAACTGTTCTGGCACACCTCCACCCGAAAGGATTACACCGATTGTGGACATACTAGCCAATCTCATTTACGCTGATGATGTTTACCGGCACTTCATGGACTTCATGGTCATTTGGGGAAGGTTCTCTTTCTCCTTTTGATCGTGTACAGGGGATGGCTTGGGGCCGCGGGAGGGAGTTTTTTCTGTTTCATTCTCCCCCTTATATGGAAGGTTTCCCTCTGCAAGGTAAACAAACGTCCAGTTGGTTGTGGAATTCTATTACTCGTTTGCTGCCCAACTCGCTTTTGTTTTCGTTTTGTGAAGCAAAAGCTTTCCTAAATTATGACAGCCCAAAGCCACCGGAAATAAAAGCGCCAACGTTATCAATCTTCAACGCTCGCTTTCCATGCTTTCCACGTTCATTTCTAACAGTAAAAATTTAGTCGTCAAACAGAAGGAGGGAATACCTCTCAAAACCTTTTCAACCTTTGCCCTACAATCACAGCATCTCATTATCAAAGCTGTCAAGCGGCCACTACTTGCTCGAGAGTCCAACTCAAGTTAAAATGAAAAAAAAAGTGTCCACAGACAAGTACACTTGAAGTCGTGTTTGAAGTCTTCTTCAATCGACGACAAGACCACGGTAAAAGCACACATACCGAACGCAACAGGGTAATGACAATGATAAGACTCCACAAAGCCCGCAGACTCCCAGAAAAAGGATGAACGATCGCGATGGCGAAGAGTAACAAGAAAATACTTTAATTACCCTACATCCAATTACCGGGAAGCAGAATGGCGTTTCTGTTTGTTTGAGCTTGTTCTTTAAGCTTTGATGGTTTTTTTTTGCGCGAGCGCGCCTTTCCCTCGCACTAGAAGAATGTATCTTTTCGAACGTTTTTCTTCTGCACGTTAGGGGAGATTTTCTCATCATAAATTACAATAAAACGTGAGTGTCTGAAATGCAAAAAAAAGAGTGCTGATGGCACGTGCTTAATCGAGCGCGAACGGGAATAGTTTTCGATGAAATGGACACACTGTTGAAGAAGGGCCTCCCATTTGTGTGGTAATGAGCGCGATGAGATGTGCCCTGCATGCCATGCGATGTAAATACACGTCCGTTTGCTTTACTACACCTCTTCAAGGGTTGTATTCTCTCTATGGTATAAGGCAGCATCATTTTCTTCTCATTCTAAGTGTGTGTGTGTTCAGTTAGCTGTACCTTAGAATACTTTAAATGGTAGTGCAACTAGTGTGTAAGTGTGTTCTGAACAAAAATAGTGATGGGGAATTACACATTCTTTGTTGATTCATTGTGGACAGTAACAATTATTTTGTCTCATAAAAAACGCTCCTTCAATGGGTAGGAATTATGAGAATTGGTGATCGCTCAACCGAGAACTTATTGTTGAAGATTCATTTGATATATTGTAAATTAATTTACGAGGCCACGCAACCCGCTGTTCTTATATTGCTCTCGTCTTTAAGATTATTTCTAACATTTAGTTAGTAAAGGTAAAGACGTATTCCAGTGCTGATACTTGGAGTTATTCAAGTCATAGAGAATTATTCAACAGAGAGAAGGTTCTTCAAGGCATCAAACATATTTTGTGCCGATAACGATCAAAAGAAAGCCATGCATATACCAAACTATTTTGAATAATGTTGATCGAATTCATATCTTTCAATGAGTTCAATATCTTGTACACTCGAAATGAAATGTTCAAGAACGATCAATAGAATTACACCACCATCACACGCCATCCTCCAGTTCCAAGTGCAAAGTCCGATTGATCCAATAAAACACTGCCCACACCCACCAGCGTACGCCACTGGCAGTGACGGCGGCATCACCTTAAACATGGAGGAACACTATCAGTTTCTTATCGGACCCCGATCGTCTACGGGCGGTGTATAGGCCTATACGACTTCGCAATCAAATTAGATAAGGCTGTGAAGACGTATTGTTTCCACAAAAGGGAATTCGTTAAGTCCCCGAAGAAGTCGCTAATTTGACCAATGTTCCAAAAAAGACTCCTATGTAGAGTGTTCTGGAAGAAGTTTTGAAAAAAACTCAGTTCAGCTGACGGAAGTAGTTTAGCGATTAGCTGTGGTTATCATCTCAAAAAGCAATATTTGCGACCAACATTCTTATCACCGGCGAATGGAAATTGTTTTGCGTAGGGTAAATCAACACTAGGAAGAGTTCCTAAGGAAATTGGATTAGTTTGAAATGATTCTTACTGATCGTTTAACTACTTCTCGTAGTGTAGTTTACACCTAATTGGGTATATACCGGCATGTTGCCATCTACGCATCGCTTGAAATAAACAACATCAGCATGTTAGGAATGGGAAGAAATCCCGCTTCGTACGCGGTCCGTGTTATTAACCCTCTCGATCATTCTCTTTCATTCACCGGTTAGATTTGACACAGATTCGCGCGTGTGCCACGCACACAAACGCAAGCCGATTGACGCTTCCACATATCTTTTGAAAAAAATAAAATATGATTTTTTACCGGTTACAACCGGCTCTTGAAATGGGAAACCGCTCTGTAGCGTGTGGAGTTGACATAAAAACTTGAAAAGAAGGGGAAGCTGTACAGCCAACCTACCCAGTGTGTTGATCTGCGATGATCAAAGTCCAACGATTTTGTTTCTCTTTATGCATTTTTTTCCTTCCGCACGCAACCATTGACGGTGGTTGACGGTTATTTTCGGTTTGTTTTTTAAGTTTTTCATGTTCATCGCATGCAGTGGAAGCAACTGACTGATCATTCTGCTGATCATTCTGAACAGCAAACAGAATGCTTCATAAAAAAATGTTTTTCTTGGATTGATCTTTAACGTCGTTGGAAGGAATGTACGTTTAGTTGATGTAGTGTATTATTATTGTAAGGTAGTAAAGCGACGTAGTTTAGCACAACTCACTCGATAATTGCAATGCTAGACAAGCGCGGACAGACCTGTCCATTGTACAAGCAGCTCGTTCCGATTGGATGAGTTTTGACAGGGGATATGAAAAAAACTGGTTCCACTCGATTATGTGCAGCTTAACTTCCGTGTACAGATCGTCCTTCGCTTCCACGTTTCTTTGCTACAAAATGTCAACTAGGTAATATATTGCAGGATCCCCACACAAATGCATACTTTAGGAATGGAAATTGATAATTTATTGAAAGCAAGGAACGATCATTCTATCAAAAATAATACTGCACCCAAGGGTTAAATGTTATCGGGGGTGGCCTTCAAACGGCCTTTTGCCAGCGCTTTGCGATCAGATGAAACGTCATCATTGCCGGCGTGCAATTCACCGAACACGACGCCAGGCCATAAGTAATGTGAACAAGAGCACAGAACATACACTTTCGTTTCGTTCTGGTCGGCATTGGAAAGGAAAGCGAAACTCGTGCACAGTGAAATTTATTGGCCTTGTGACGACCTCAACACGGGATGTGTGCTAATTTTAGCCGGCCTATCAAGCGTTGATACTTGTATGCGGCACATACGCCTTCCCTGTCTGCACTGCAGAATCACCCGGAACGGAACCGTCTGCTCTGCCCTGTACAACAAAAAAGCATCTTCTCTCACGGCCGGTACTACGAAGAAGGGGTAGCGCAATTCAATGAACTCCGCGTGCGAAGCAGCCGATATGTGCAAGCGAGATGCGTTTGCTATCAGATTGGTGTAGGTCACGAATGTGCAAATGGGGATATCGACAAGCCAATCTTCGCAAAGCACCCAAACACAGGATGGGCATGTGGCGCAGCAGGAAAATCCAGCAGCGAGACACAACACACGGCCAAAAATCCGGTTACCCCAGATACACGATCACACATCACACTAGCTGTTGCGTACCTTATGCTTAAAACGATCACTTTACGTCCAGTGTACGAATGTCTGGAACCAACAAGGAACTGTCCTGAAGGTATCCTGTAGTAAGTGCACTTTTATATCACTAGAACTGGAAACAATAAAAACAGCTAAACCAAACCACGAAGCGCCGACAACTTAGTCCGACGATTGATCACTTGGGAAGTTTGTTGCGAATTGACGCGCTCTACAGCAGCGGCACGGTGTAAATATAATGTGTGGCCTGTTTGCTAAAGTGGCCGATACACGGGCGCAATGTTTGCACGCTGTTGTTTCGTTCAGCTTCACGGCATTGTTACGTTTCGATGTAAAATTTAGGTAAATTTTTATCGAAGATTGGACCGCCCGGTGGGTTATGTGGTAACGTCAACGATCATACACGACAGGATCGGGTGTCGAACCCCATCCAGTTCGTTCCCCAGACGCAGGACTGACTATCCTATAAAGGGTAAGTAAAATCAAGGAATGGTAGCAGTATCGGCCAAGACCTCTCTCGATGTTGTAGTAATACAAAATAGCCAGGAAAAAAAAATTACTCCGTGTGTAAAGATTTGAAAGTATGTTTGTTGATGTTCATTTGGAAAGAAATCAGAATCATCTCATTTTGTAGCAAAAGCACTCAAAGCTCAAAGTCATGAGAATTGTGAAGGAAGATTTTTTTTAAAACAACACTAATCGTCGTTAACATTTTGTTTGGCTAAAGTCTGAAACACGACCCCCCCCCCCCCCCACTCACGGGCACTCATTTGAGTGACTTTTTTTCGTGCAGGGTGGTTCGAAATCGGTTGCGTGTTTTTTAATTATGTTTCGAGACACAGACACCTGAGGGGGCTAAAGTCTGAAACACGACCCCCCCACTCACGGGCACTCATTTGAGTGACTTTTTTTCGTGCAGGGTGGTTCGAAATCGGTGCGTGTTTTTTTAATTATGTTTCGAGACACAGACACCTGAGGGCATGGCCGTCGAAGAAGAAAATGTAGCAATTGGTGCCATCTATCGACCACAGGTCAAAGATTGGCGATCCGTTGGAGCTTTCGCGAATAGCTCCGGCCACAGACATGGTAGCGATTAGTGGTGCATGGACGAAATCTAGCCACAAGTGCCATCTAGCCATGGCCAGAAGAAAGTTTGGCGATATCTTGGATACCGGCGGAGCTATGGGGCAAAGTTGGGCCAAAAATGAGGAAAATTTTACGGTTTCACAAACAGCGTATGGAACTTGGTTCCTCGATGAATAAATCACTTTTCACTATGCGAAAACCTCCTTACAATTTAATAGTAATTGTAAAAAAAATCAAATTCAGGCCACATTGCATAGTCTCCGAACCACCCTGTACGAAAAATTGACACGCAGATGAGTGACCGTGAGTGGGGGGGGGGGTCGTGTTTCAGACTTTAGCCTTTTGTTTTTGTTATTCATTTTTGTTATTCTGATGAAACTTACTTTTACGGGCAGCCCTAAAGGTGGTGCGTGTGATAAACGGCGCCCGACCACACGTCAGGACCGGGTTCAAATCCCATCCAGACCGTCCCCCCCGTAGCAAGGACTGAGTATCCGGCTACGTGGTAAAATAAATCTTGATACGGCCAGGCCGTTCTAACCGAGCAAAAAAACGAAAAGAAACTTACTTTTACAAAATCCATGTTGCTATCGTTTGCGAGCATCTGAATATGCGCTAAAGGGCTCTCTTGTGCTATGATCTTGCGTGCTCTCTTGATTACACCGATCGTCTGATGTAAGCTTAGCGCGAGTCAGAGGCTGCGCCAATAATTAAGAGCCACAAATACACGCACCTGTACCTACGAACATAATGTCTGGAACAACACATTTTCATTTGCATATTGTCTGAGCGTGATGCTTATGTTGTGCTGTATCTGTATTATACAAATATTTTATTGTAGAAAGTAAGTTTTATCAAGTTAAACACTTAATATTGCTTCAAATTTGGTCCAAATATGTAAGTTTATGAATGTGCGCAGACTCTTAGTGTGAATCTAGCTTATCTGCCGGCAACTGCACTTTTGGACAATTTACTTTGTTGAAGTCACATAAGAAAAAAGGAAATGATTGGTAAATTTATACAATTACAAATTGAAACACTATATACCATGTTGCGTTAAAATTTGTTTCACTTTTTAATTTATATAATATTCCTAATATTCAATACTACATAATGTTCATGACCTGTGCCAATTCCTATGCACATCACTGTATCAATCGCACACCTCCGTGAACGTGCATAACATTGCCTACATTTAGGGGTAAAACTTGTTGATAGAAATACACATCCGCATTGATTTTATGCTATTCCTTTTGAGTACATTCCTTCATACTTTCAGTTTTAAATCCATTTTCCCACGATGGGTCTAATTTTCACACAAAACATACACACGAGTTACCATTCCATTCTACGCCGTAACAGAACCTTCTATGCTCACCTTAATGATGCTAAAAAGCAACCCAAAAACCGGCACAACTCTATTCCTTGCAACGCAAACAAAATCCGACAACTTCACACGTTAAACTGTACTATTTGCAACAAACTGTATCAACCAATGGGCGCAGATAAAAAATATGTTTACATGCAACGCGAAGTGTGGCAAAAACCTTTCGTTCGTGACGCTTCTGTTGACAAACAGCGTGTTGGCAGTGTTTCTGTTCTGTTCGAAAGGAAAGGTACTTGACAATGGGTCCGGGTTTCCTTTTCTAACCTTTCCTCCAACGGAGGCACTACCGATGGCCAGGCTGGAAAGGAACACGTCGTTCGTCGCTGGAGAAAACGGACATGCGTATTGGGCGTCCTCGTGTAGTGTTTGCGTGCCGTGCGTCTCGAAGTGGTCGTGAGCAGGTAATAAGAAGCTTTACAACACCGACTGACACCGTTACATTGAGATTGCTAACAGCGATCATATTACTACAATTGATTATTGTTTTTTTTTGTCGCTCTGTTTGTGCGTAAGGACTCCATACGTGCTGTCTATTGTTGATTTTGTCAAAGTTCTTGTGTTGCAACGGTGTAACGATATACTGTTTTTAAATACATTACAAAGAATTTAAATATTTACAAAACACACACGCACGTTAGCAGGAGTTTCGTATCGTAAAAGGAATACATTTCTGTTATGCATTGGCAAACACAAGGAATAGAAGGTTGCAAAAACAAAGCAAAAAAAGAATTCTTTAAATGATTGATGACGCCTGGTAGAGTAGGTATTAACGGTTCTAATCACTTCATTTGTTTATCTTAAAACCAAAATTATCACTCAGATTATCAGATTACAGCTAAAATAACAATGTTTGTCTGAAAAGTCTCACTTTTCATTAGAGTTGTTTTTAATGTCCTCACAAAGAGTCGTTCAAATCATGCGTCCAATGCACAGATTGTGTTTTTGTCCATTTTTCTTGATGACGCACCTATATTATTCACATTTTAGAAAAATCATAGTTCAGTAAGAAATGCTCAGTTTTTAGAAAATATAGTTTCCGTTACAATTGTGTTTACTTTTACTTTACATAAAAATTAAACAAAGTAATATTGACTAAATATGAAGCCTATGACGGCATTTTGTGATGCATTTTGCATACTTTGAAAAATCCCATTTTTAAATACGCCTAAAAGTATGCAATTTGAAACTTTTTGAGTCAGCTAATGATTAACAATGGTAACAAGCTGATCTTACGGAATCACCCTATGTTGCATGGCACAACAGTAACGTAAGGGAAAAGACTTTTCACATCCGTGGAAATGAAAAGTTCCTATAACGTGGCATAGAATAAAAAAATTAAGAACATCGTACACAAACACACACAGAGAGCTTTCAACATGCGATACACTAAAGCCGAAACGCACTAACCCGCGTGTGCGCTTGCCCAGAGTGGATGCTCCGAAGGATGCGATAGCATTTGCGAAACGAAAGCGTGAGAGAGATAGTGAGAGACAGAGAGAAGGAGAAAGCAGGAAAAAACACTCACTAATCACCCCGTATCGGGAAGGACACAGTTCGGGCTGGTGGAGAGTCCCGCAGGATGTGGGTTCGGCATTCTGAAACGACCAAAACGGGGTTCGCGTTGTGCAGTCCCGAACGGAAGTCAGTCTACGTTGAGGGCGCAGTGAAGCTGGGTGCGAGAGAAAACTCTACCCCGTTCCGTTTTGGGGTTTTTGCTCGAACCGACTATAAGGTACACGAGGCGAGTGGCTGGTGGTATAACGGATAGTAGCAGCAGTGTGTGCTACAGTGAGTGCGTTTGTGTCCCGAAACCGAAAGTAGAAAAGCGCAAGGCATCTGGCAGAACCAGATTGTGCGGTTGATTGTGTCGTGTCCATCGTCTGCGATGCTGAAGACATAATCACATCCGGCGGAAGAAACATCGGGCCCTAATTAAAGCTGGTTTCAGTGCAGTGTCGTGCATGTGAAGATTGTTCATAATATTACCCTTAAAGCAAAAAAGGTAAAGGGAAATGTTTCGATTGTGTGTTGTGGTGGTGCGCTTTGTCTAGCAGTTGCTTTTGCTTGTGTTGGGTGGTGTCCTAGCTCCTGGTCAGCTACCGATATGCCACGGCAAAGAATGCCGAGAATGCCTTCGAAGGGCTTCTTTAACCTCTAACCTAGTTGCCGACGTGTCACAGTGAGCCAGAACGGTCATTTTGGGGGGTTGGCGAATGTGTGTCCACACGTCTGTGTCTGTGTGTTTAAAGCCACGTCTTGGGCCAAGTACTGCAAAGGAAACGTTAGCGGGTGGGTGTGTGTCCTTTGTGTGTTTCGGTCGCCTTCCGTCGCACTTGCAGTGGCAGGAAATAAGGAGGCGAAAGAAAAAAACTTTCGCTACGCGGTTTTTGCCAGACACACAGACACAATATCGGTTCGATCCTGACAGGCGGCGGTCAAGTTCCCTGGACGGGAATTTACAACCGCGAAGGCCGTGTATCAACGTGTGTGTGAGTGTGTATGTTTGTGTATTTGTCGCAAGTAAGTTCTGAAGGCAGGCAGAACGGCAATGACACCGTACCATACTAACCGCCCCAGAACCGGGTGAAACCCACCACCCTCCACTCCGGAACGAGTGTAACGATGATAAATGAAAGCAACAATGTGTGTGCGTGTACTAAGTGGCTATCGGGTGCGACTAAGCAGTGCGGTAGTGTTAGTGAGACCAAGCGCGTATACTAGCAAGTTACGCCACCGAAGTCATAGTGTACCGTACCGTGTGTCAGAGGCAAATCGTACCACCGGCGGATCTTTGGTTACATTCCAGTTACGTGTGGTATGCTGGCGGCTCAAGATGATGAGTGTCAAGTTCCCGTCTTTAGACGTTTTGCTGGTATTAAGTGGACCAGTCGGCCAGAAGACAAAAGAAGTGGCTTTCAAAAAAAAAACACTCACAGGCAACGCAATGTGATGACGAGTGGTGCCTGGAGTGTTTTCCAAGCCCCACCAGAAGCGCAAGATGGTGTGCCAATCTTCGCGAACGACCAAACATTTGCCTACCGAAATTACGATTTCTCTTTGTTCTTTGCCCCTATGTGAAAGCTGTCCCCGCTGACTACGGCAAGGCGTGAGTGAGTGCGTGAATGGTGAGAAGTGTGTGTGTGCCTTGTGCCTTCTCATTACGGCTCAAGGTGATTAGAGTCGGGTTGCCCGTGTGTTACCACCGGATTGCGTGGTGTGCTAGCGTGAAGGAAATGAATGCCTCGCGCAAGAATAGAGTTTCGTGATAAGGTCCTTAAAACAGAAGCAGGTCGAAAGGAACTGCACGGAGTAGTGGCTTTTTTTTTTGGTTCTGAAAGCTCCTTTTTGCTTCGTGTGTCTGCGTGATGATGACTTCCTTTCCGTTGCCGTCCCATCGAGTGCGTGTGCTGTGGTTAGGCTGTGTGCGTTCGCTCGTTAGAGTGTGTACGAGCGAAATAAGGCAGATAATCAGATTATAAGCAGCCTGAACGGTCTGAATCTTAATGCGGTTATAAAACGACGGGTACACGTTCACGGACAAAATGGCTGTACGTTGAAGGTGCTGGTTTTCTCTTCGGAACTTCACTGCTGAGTGGTTATTCCCACCAGCTACCCGGAGGAAACTCACCACCATGTACGATGGACGACGTTCACAGCTTTCCAACGCTGATTTTAAGATGGTTCTTAAATCGTTCGATGCACTATCGAGGGAAACGTGAAGAACTGTGGCCGTGTGCCGTTTACTGCAGCTTTAAACTTTCTTCATCTTTCTTTCTTTTTTCGTTGCTTCGTTCCATTTCGAGCGCCCTGAAAGCGCATTTACAAATGCCGTGCTTCCGACGTGCACAACAATATATCAAACACCCCCCGGGAAAGTGCTTTTATTTGTGAGCTTCCCACGTGTGTGTGTGTGTATATGTATATGGTTGAGATTTTATGGGCACGTCTTTATGTGTCGGCTACCCGAAAAGCGGATGAAAGTTATTGAGCTTTATTCTTGCTCGGTGGCACACTGAAACTGTCGTCCAAAAACGGCGCCCAACTCTACACCACCGTTTTTGGGCATGTGTGAACAAGTGCAGAACTAACACGCCGGACTCTGGTTTGGGACTGCAGAGAAGAAATCATTCGCTATGACAAAATTAAACTTTCATTCACCCTCCACTGTGACACGATCATACGGCGGTGTCTATCAATTATGAACCCACACGGTTGGTACGGTATCAGGCACCTTCGTACACCTCCGTCTCGTGAGATTTCATGTGTGCGAACGTTCATTTATTCGTTGTATAAAGTTCGTTTTTTGGGTCAAACGAAGTTGTATATTGGGTTGGGGAGAGTTTTTTTTATTTCGATAGGGAGGTCACAATCCCATTCACTAAGGTCTAGCGTTAGAACTGCAAAAAGGGGTCGTAGCACATTCTACAGCCATAGTACAGCGGAGGCATTCACATTCGCTGTTGGGTCTTTGGGCGACTAGCTGCATTCGCTTTTCATTGCAGTTACTAAATTTTGAATGGGTCATAATGGTTTTGATTGCCTTTGTGGATTAGTTTGCAGTCATTGCTTCATTTTTTCCCCACTAACTAACCAACTACAAGAAGTCACAAAGTAAACTCAGTCGATTTGGGTTTTGGGCTAGTACCCCTTGAAAAGCTGTCTTTAGTGAGGGTATTCCAATACACAACGGTTTCGTTCGGTTGCACCTGTCCACCAGTTATGTAAAGGGATGTGGTAGGTTTAGCAAACAAAACGCAAATTACGCTGCTCGTACGTAATCTTGTTTATAATTTATGAGTTTCATGGATGAGCAAAGCTCGTACGAGTCTGGAGCTAAAATGGAATAATATTAAAGATGAGCGTAAAAATTCACATTACGCTAGAATTTAAATTTTGTACTTTAAAGAAAATAATCGAAGGTCTTGAATATGCTGTGGTGGTTGAAGATTTTGAGGATTGGAGTCATTTTATGCGAATCATCCGAAAGCTACGATACCCGTTTCATGATCAGATTAAATGAAAAGTTATTAAACAAGCGTATATGGACGATATTGTTTGTATCAAGTCATTTCGCACGTTTCGTTTGGCAGATTGCATACCTCTAGGCGAGTTTTGTTTTATATAGTTCCACCGGAGTGACTGAATATGGTAACGGATCCTGTTTGACACGACAGAATCGATACAAAATCCCATCCAGACAACTATCCTCCCGCTAAAAGAACTCACTGTCTACGTAGAAGAAAATAACATGCCAGAAATGGCCCCTTAGCTCTTATAGGACGTTACACCAAAAAGAAAAGTTATACTACATTTTGTTACTTTTAAAATATGGACAACCCAACAACACACAAAAATGGCTAAATGGTTAATTTAGGGAAAATCTAGCTGGATACCGGTTAAAGGATTAATATTCAAAACAAAACCCCTGCAGGTATGCAATTTGTATTACTTCAGATTGTTGTTTGTTATAATTAAACTGAAATGCCTCAAGCTAAACAATTTGCATCACAAAATCATCTCGTCCGGTGGGACTGTTTATTTCATTCGCTTAAGGAAGTCCTTTGCAAGAATGCCAATCAAGCGATGATCGGAAACAAATTGATTCCATTCACTAGCTCAATAAATCCTCATCATTTACTATCACGAGAAGATCCAAAACATATTTGATTTGTTGGTTACCGCATCATTGGTGGGAATGACGATAAATCATCCAATAAACGAAATCTTCACAATGTACACGTGAACCACACGTTTCTTGCCTTTGCTGCCTCTTGCCAGTTGTCGTCCGACCATCGCCCACAGAATTGACCGTTGGGAAACAAAAAAGGGCAAACGACCACTGATCCCGGTTCAACATAATAGTTGTAATTACCGAAAACCATCCAAATCCAAGGCTGCCGTGGGCAAGCAGAATGATACCGGTCACGGCCCACGCTGTTTCTGGCTCTGGCTTAGCCGGGATAGTGCAGTCCGTTAAGTACATTACACTCTTGGCCTAAAGCTTACACACAGGTCGTTACAGGGTTGCTGGTATCCTTCCCATGGCGCGTGTGTCTGTGACATGGCAGGAACGGTAGGAAAGTAGCCTGTCCAGCTAAGGTTGCTACCTGGCGGGTGAATGTATGATGCTGGCACTGTTCGTACTCAGCCGACAGCATCAGCCATACCATGTCTTCGGTTTTTTTGGGGCGTTTCGTTTCTCCTCTCTGCTACACGCCCAGGGAATATAGAGAGTGCCCATTTTCCCTTCACGAGAAAACGTATTTTATGTAGCTCATTTTTCTATTATTCTTTGGCAGCTTGAAGTGGGCCGAAAATTATTTCGATCCCCCGTCAAACACATTCAACCACCTCGGGAAAGCGGTCAACATTTCTTTTGCCCTGTTGCAAAGTAGCTGGAAATGGGCACATAAAAAGAAAAGTACACATTTTGCGGCCACTGGTCTGGAATTCGTACCGTTGCGTTTTCCATTTGTTTTAGTGATGGGTTTTTTCTGAGAAAACGAACGAAAGCATAAGCATTGTACGATGTTTTTTAAAGCCCTTCCAAGTATTTTCCACCAAGGTGAGAAAGGAAAAAAAATCACAGTTTCTTCCCTACCGAAAAGAACTCGGAAAGGGAAGAAATGAAGACAAGCAGACACAAGTTTCTTGAAGCGCATTACTATAATTTGTCCTATCGGTCGGTGAACATCATGATACAAATATAATTACACACAATCAATCATGATGCCGGTTGTGTGCGGTCGTTCGGAAGGAATTATTTTCCCGCCATGTTCCAATTTGTTTCGCCGCTGCACTGTAGTGTGCGATTACGGGATACACGCGCGTACGTGGCACGGTCCATTGTGCGACCAAAGTATCCCCGTACTCCATCGACTACCGAAAGGACGTAGATCCGGTTACGCCTGGAATGTTTACCGGTCCTCTTCAAAGGCAACTAGCGAAACTGTGTAGTGAAAACAAATGGCAAAACAGAATGAAAAACCAACCCAAAAAAAAAATATATTAAGAAACCAGCACCCAACAGACAAAGCATAAACCCCCACTGGCTTAAGATACGTGTACGGGTGGTTTGAAACACTGGTGGAAAACTGGCCACGGTTGGGACGGTTTGGAGATGGAAGCAAGCGATACCCAAAGGGACCGGAGCACTCGAACTAATTTACAAGATACGAAAAAAGTTAAGTAATCTTATTTATTGCCATCCCTTGCAAACCACACGACACAATAACGTAGCGGGGGTTGGGGAAGGAAAATGGGAAACGTAGAGAAGGGACAGGGCGGGTTGTATCACGGTTCGAGTAAATTGCGCCGGACAAAGTCGAGGTCGGCTGGTGCAACTTTCGCCAACATAGAAATACGGGGGCGACAGCCTTGAACCAGCCACCGAAGCTTGAAGACACAAAATGCTGACGTAAACGAGCGATCAGTCTGTCGCCTTTTGCCGCCGACATAGAACATCAACCACCCAAACGGGCGTTTGAGATGCAAGAGATGGGAAATGAAAAAAGCGAAAAGAACGTACAGAAAGAACACGGAAGCAACGATAAAGCATACGATAATGAGACATACGGTGGGCAGATAGCGAGCTAAAGGATTAAAGCACTTCGATGCCTTCAATGGTACACCCGGAAGTGACCGGGAAGCTTCCCGGGAGCGTTGGCGATGGAAAGGGTAAACTAGTTACCGGATAAAAGTCAAGCGCAACGATTCGAGGATTCGAGCAAATAAATCAAGTAAGTGTCACAAAAAGGCCACCCCGTTAGAGATGAGCCGGAAACCGGGGCTGGGTGTAGCGTTTCCGGTGTACGAACTATATGGCACAAATAGACGATTGCTTTGGCCTGGCGGGCACGAACTTGTGCGCTTGTTTGATTGGCCCGTACCGTATCTGTGCTGGTTGTACTGTAGAAAATGGATTATGTGAGAAAATGCATCGACATTGAACGTGTAACATTGGATGGAGCTTGAGGGACATAAATTTAAAATAATGTCCTTAACCTACAGCGTACCGGCCGAGATGGGCACACCGTGGGTGTAGATTTATCGACGCGGTGCGCTAATTAAACGTGTTAAAAAAGAAATAATCTACTGTCGTAGGTTTTGCAGTGGATGGTTTAATCATAAAATAGTGTAGTTTCTACAGATGCAGGCAAACATTAGTAATGAGCTTTTAAAAAACAGTGTAGGAAGGATAAAATAGTAATTTAGTGTTACGTTTTGCATAACTTTAGGGGTTGTTTTTCATGCAGCTTGTCGTAGCGTCAGAATGTACATTGTTTAAATGCAGGCTATGGCTTTATACGATTTTCGTTACAACATTGTTAGTAACCTGAAGTCTTTTTTTTTGTTTGAAACCCACACCTTCATCACTCATAATTTTAAGCACAATCTTCTTCTTTTAAAAACAAAAACAACTTCTCACCGAACGCAGTTCATGTTAACCGCCAGTACACCACCTTGGTGGTAGATTGTTGCACATTACTCTCCACCGTGTTACTCTCGTACCTGAAGTGGTAACAGCCATTATGTGGCAGCTATTAATGTCCATTTTCATAAAACACACGCCGACGCCAGCGGTGCGCCTCAAACGTGTTTGCGGACGATGGCCAGCGATGCACTTTTCAACCCGAAGCTTATGGCACGGTTGGCTCGATGCCAGCTGCCATCTGCCACCGAACCGTGCATATGTGGCGAATCGGCACGATGACCGACCAAGGTATATATGATCGCGTTGTGATGGTATGGTGGAACGAATGGGAAGAGAGGGGAAATGGAGACGCAGGGGACGAGTATCTGGTGCGGTCATTAATTGTAGAAACGTCACACAGTTCGGTAGTCGGTGGGACTGGCTGCTTCTGTTGCTTTTAGCAACCTTTTAGCAGCTCTTCATTATATGACAGCGTGATAAATGTATCGAGCTAATACAAATGATTCAGCTTCCGATTGTCAAAATCTCAAAATGTCAATGTAGGAATAGGGGGAAAAAAACATGATTAAGTATTAGATTGTATGCTGGGCTGGATGCTGGATACAGGTTGAGTTATATAGCCATTTATAAAATCGCCTTAAAGTATATAATGCGCAACTCAAATTTACTTTCATAAAGCCGGTTAGAAACGTAGTGGTATAAAACTAGTAAGTGCATACTACTGAGCGCTCTAAATTTAGACAATTAAAGTAATTTATTATCTAAAAGATAATTAGACTGTTAGAATAGCATTTTGGTTTGAGCATTTTTTTATCAATTTCCAGAATACTCTCAACGAACTTAAATAGCTTTAATTAACACAAAAAAGTTGGCACAGTACATCTTGGCAGGCAAGTTGCAAATTTA
This sequence comes from Anopheles funestus, assembly GCF_943734845.2. Classification (NCBI taxonomy): domain Eukaryota; kingdom Metazoa; phylum Arthropoda; class Insecta; order Diptera; family Culicidae; genus Anopheles; species Anopheles funestus. Next base: position 35,852,764 of record NC_064598.1, on the reverse strand, counting down.
TTAGCAAACAATAAATCATTTACAAAGTTTTCTTTTAATTACTGCGAATGTAAACTCCGTTTAACAAACCTTTACAAGGCAAACCGACGTTAATTGATGTTTGTTCTCAAGTTTTCGCTACGACCCATGGTCGACCCTCAGGCAGTCTTTCCAATTAAAGCTGATCGATCGGAAACGTTCTTGGTTCCTTTTTCTTACCTTTTTGATAAAAAAAACTGCAAACAGTTGGTTCGAACTGTGTCTATAAATTTGAAACCCCAATTTGTTTTCGCTTGACTATCTTAGATGAGCCTGGAATAACAAATGGCCGTACCGGGGCCTATAAGATCCTTGTATCATACGCTCTCTCTCTCTCTCTCGTTCCTAGCGTTCTGATGAGCATGATTAAATGATTTCTCGTTTACCATTGGCTGCAAACGTACAGTAAAGGTTTTGAGTAGAAAACTTTGTTACTAGATATAACTGTCCGAGGGTCCTCGAACGTGGTTAATTCATTAATAAGCGTTTTTTGTCGACTCTTGCACACCCCCTCCCGATAAATGTTTCTCCAGATGATCGTGCGTCAAGGACATAAATAGGTGGCGTGCGTGATGCTCGACAAACAAGAAAAGAGGCTTGCGTGCAAAATTCCAATCCTGCAAAACTCGCTTGTCGATACGGATCTTACGGCCGGAACATTTCCGAGGAGCTCCACAGCGCCTGGTAATCGATAAGCATCAACGCAAAAGTTCCCCCTGGTGTTGATGGCTAGAAGTGCTTTCGTCGGAACGTCGCCCCATACCTTGACCTTTTCGAAACTGAGAAACACATAGGAGCTCGTCATGCTGCTGCAGGTCACAAACTCGGAAGGAAGGAATCAAGGCAAAGGGTAAACCTTAAATGAATAGAAGACGGGGGAGGAAGAAGTAGCAGAAAACTTTTAACCTCGAACAAGGGGGTGGTTAGAAATGAGTCTTGAGACCCAAGCGCACCTCTTTCGGGTCCGTGATCATGTTCGGTAGTATAGACACACCACACGAAACAGTTTCGAAACGAAATTCCCAATGACGTCAGTCACGTTGTTTCCCAAAACGCTTTGGTTTCCATTTGGGTTTGCTGCTTCTTCTTACTTGTAGCCAAGGATACACATCTTTCTCAATGTAGTGTTATGTTGTGTGAAGAAACAAGAGAGCAAAAAAAACCCGGCATCTCACAATAAAAGCATACAACCAAGTTCGGTCACCTTAAAGTAAAAAAAAGGCAAATAAAATGACGGCAAAAACGAAACGGCGAAAGTTTCACAGCGCGCGTTTGTTTTGTCATGAATTTAGCTCTGCCGTACCTCGCCCTATCATCCTTACGTTGTGCCACTTCCACGAAGGGGGTTTTCAGAAAAATGAGTTGTTTTTGCATGCAACACGCTTGTACCGTTCGCGACGCGTTATCAAAAAGAAAAGTTTGACAAACGTGTTTTCGTGGTTCTTTTGCTTAATCATTTGTACAAGGGTTTTTTTGTATGTGTACCCAGCGGAGTATGATTGTAGTATTTGTGGCATATCGGGCTGTACAAAAGTTTGGTCCCAAAGGACGACCTTTTCAAACGCGTGAAATAAGATGTTAACAAAATTTTAACAAGGTTGTTACGTTATACTTGTGGTTGCGTGTGATTTAAAGTGTTTTGTGCTGCAAATTGCGTACTTTGCAGCTTTTTTAACCAACATCACCAAAAACAGCGCCAAAATGTATGCAATTTGAATGACAAAATGATTATTTGAATTATAAAGAAAACATTTTGGCATCCGTTTTACAATGTTGCCACCTGGGGTTTTGCAAAATAAGAAAAAAAACGCATTTCGATTCTTTTTAATGCGAGCGTACGTTTCGAATGTGTGACTTTCTTTACATGGCCCACAGCATAAGCTCCATGCTATGGGGGTAAAAAAAACCCTCATTTGAGTTCCCATTTTTATGGTCATTACTTCACCCGATTTCGTGTGCGTGTGTGTGTGAGTTACGAAATGTAATTGAAATTTATTTCCCTTTTACTCTCGTTCCACCACCCGTTGGACTACTGCCCCGCTTGCCGTGGATGTTCTGTTTCCTGATTAACCCAAAAAAAAGGAACAACAGCCTGTCGCTGACTTTTATAATGTTCTTCTGTTCGAGACGAACTAGAAGAGACATTAGAAATGTGCGTGTCGGGTTGTCGTTGGTTCGCTGAACGGTAAAACTGACAGCTAACCCGATGATGATGGTGTTTTCTGTTGGCCTGTAGCTGACTGGGTAGGTTTTTTTTTTCGTTGTTGTCTATTTTCATTCGAAACGAACTTTTGGCCTTTGTGTTGTGTTTTGTTTTACACGACACAAAATTCCACAAAACCCTTACCATTCGTCGTGTCGTGTCGATCAGACCTGTACTGGAGAAGAATTAGTGGGTAAAGAAAAATGAATCGTAGAATGGGTTGCTTCCAAACCAATTTCGGTTTGTTTCGCAACGGTTCCCTTTAGCCGGTGGCAGACAGAATAAAAATGACAATGTCACCACGATCCATAATAAAATGGCTTCCAGTGTTGTGTGCGTTGCCGGTATCTTCTAACCCGGAGTCGTGCGAGAGTTTTGAGTGGAAAAAGTCAAGAGTGCACATATACACACGCCCACACGCGCTAAGAAAACACGAACAAACAAAGCTGTATCTCTTGCTGTGTGCTGAGCAGGCAGCTTTGGCCACATCTCCTGCACTTCTCGATCACCGTCAGCGCCACGGGTTTGGTGCCACGGAAAACCTACTGCGATGAATGACGTGAGTTTGCTTTGACCAATTCCACTCATCCACACACAACCTCCCGAAATAAAGACAAGTAGAAAAAAACAGATGGTATAATAAAAAGCACACAGTCAGGCGATGACGCTCACACGACACGAAGACGCTGATGAAACCCTTAAGCATAAGAAGGGAAAAAATCCACAACAAATTTATATGCGAAATGTTATCATTTTAGATCGGTTTTTTGTCATCGAGACAGGGAAACACTTCCGGCTGTGTTTGTGTGTGTGTTTTTTTATTTTCTTCTGTCTGAAAGATGAGCCCGCTGAGAGCTTACCTCACGCAAGTGTGCGTGCGCATAGCAATAAAAAATAGTAGTGCCATTACAAAAAACGGTTATTAGTAACAGCAAAACTCTTATTAGCTAACGGGCGCACCGAATAAAGGTAATGGTAGATAATATCCGTAAGGACACCGGCACACCAGAAACCAGAAACTTGCCAGAAAACTCATTTATGCCACGATTACATTTCCATTGCAACTAGACGGCTTTACAGCTGAGAACCGTGGTAGAAATTTTTTTTAGCAAAAACAAAACCAAAAAGTGATTAAACATGTTTGCGGTGTAATAATCGTGTGCAACATTAACTAAATTGCATGATATGTTAAATGAAAAATTCTATAGTCACGCGCCAAATAAGCTAAACCCGCCCAAGGTGCTATGGATGCGGGACGCTTTTCTCCATTATGGCTAACCTGAGGGTGGACGGGTGGAATATAGATAAATTTGCACAGGAAATTGACTTTAGCAAACGGCTTCCTGGACGTGTATGTGGAGTGCGTTGTTTTTTCTGTTGCAAATGTCTTCAAGCTTAGTTACACCGTGCAATTGTGTGAGCGACCAGGCGTCTCCATCGCGGTACCAAACACGAGGTACGGTACATAAAGGCATTTTCTTGAAAATATGAATGTTACCGTTGCACCATCTGGTACACAGCGAGAAGCAGATCATGGTTCTGGAGCGTAGAATCGATGTGTGTGTGTGGGTGTGGTGTGGTGTTAACATTAATTTCCTGATGCCGAGTAACGATAAATCCTTGCGGTGGTGATGCGACCACTGTATCTTACCCGCCACTGAAACTGTTCCCGGGCGATTTCATTTTACAGCCGAAGCTGTTACTTAAAGAAACCCATTCCGATGGGCATCCTAAGAACGAGAAGCTGGAAATTTGCCGTGATGGAAGGGAACAAAACAGCGAGAGAGTGAATTATTTATTCATTTATTATTTCGCGCCGACCAAAGAATCACGATCGGAACAAGAGAGAGAGAGAAAAAAAACACATCCTTCACCCGAAGAAGTTTTTAGCTTTCGGGGCAAAATAATGCGATATGAAAATGGATTGGTTTGGTGTCGTAAAAAGTGTGCTCGTGGTTCGTGGATGAGTGAAATTAATTACCGCACCCGGCAACGAACGATTGCGGCCAAGAAGCGGATGCACTCCAACGCTCCCTTTTTCACGACAGACATCGGTCGTTTTTATTACAAGATTACACTTTTCGGGGTGAGCAGTGCGTCCGGTGGGTATCGTTCGAAATTGGATTATGAATGATGGTAAAAGGGTGGTTTTAGGTTTTTTGGTAACCCGCACGACGGTTGGATGGTGGATTAAGAGATGGGAAAGCGCCAAGAAAGCGACACACCATCCATTGCGAAAGCGTGTAATGAATATAAAATGAGCTGCTTTGCTAATGCTTTCGAGGACACATTACGTTCGGTCATTGATCATATCACCGATGAACGACTAAATGACGACCCTTTCGTTCTCGGTGAAGAAAAAGAGATTTTTTTGTTTTTGGGTGTATTCTATAAATATCCAACCGTCTAGCAGTCAATCCCCAAAGGAGGAATTTAACTCTTCACCTAAGAAAGGGTTCCAAAATGAGGACTGTTTAAAGCCGTATAAAGGTGATAATTTGCTACCGGAAAGTGTCGTTATCCATCAAACGTAATAAACCAAAGCGATGGTTGTTACCACGATCAAATTGAGCGCTGATCACAATGCAATCTCATCTTGTTTATGGCATCGGGCTCTTTTCGGGGAAGTCGGTCAACCGTACACCGGCATTCTGCCTTCATTAGGGACAATGTATTGACCGTAATGTAGAGGAAGAAAAAAGAAAACCCTTGCTCCTTTTGTGTTGTGTTTTGGTGTACGGTTCCTTTCACATTCGGGTCCGACCAATAACACTTCCCTTTAATGTCGCACTGTTCGATTATGCACGCGGAACGAAACAAAAGGTCAACGTTTCTGCCTGTCATGCTCCCGGTCGATGGTTATTCTAGAGGAAAGGGATGAAGATAATGGAAGAGGATGAAGAGAGGGGGTGGGGGGTGTTCCGGTTCGATTTTGTAACCCATCTAAACCCCATTCCGAAGCACAATCAAGATAATCTGAATATCGATTTTAAGCCCCGCCATCCACTCACGAATAGTGAAGATTCGATCCGATGTGTGAGACGGTTTTTGTTTTCATTCTGTCACATGACTTTTATCGCATCGAATTGTTTTCAGCTCATCTTCTTTTCTTGATATTTTTTCTTTTATTTTGAAGTATTCTGCTCTTGCTTTTTTTTCTTATCCGTGCGGCTCACTAACAGCGCCACACACATTTGCTGCCGCCACAGCGCACAGGAAAGAGGGAGCGCACAAATTGATGGAGAATGAAATCATCCTATGATGCGACGCCCGATGACGACGCTGACTGAGAACGCATGACTATTTCATGCCGTACGAATGAACGGTTCGCACTTTTGGACGGGGGTGGGGGCGAGTCAGATTGAATGCAGACGCCCCTGCCGTAGGAAACATTCCGAACTGTGTACCGCCGTGGCGCCATTGTTGAACGTGAAAGATTTCCTGGATTTATCATTGGTAAATAGCCGGAAACCCGATTCTCGATCGTTGTCCGCCAGCCGGATAGTAAAGGGTGGAAATAGGACTAGGGGATGGGGTGAGGGTAGGAAGAAGGGTTAAGGAACAGGGAATCTATCATTATGTGCTCCGTGCATCTGATGGACCGACTGGCGACACCGACCCGGCGACAACGGTGGCGTCAAACGATTACCATGCGGTATAGAGTGTGTCGTGTCTCCGTAAGCTGGCAATTAATTTTGCAATTATAGCAAACTCTCATCGTCCTTGCGCACAGGCAAAGCTTAGTAGTGGCTGCACCGTGGGATGCCTTCCCGGCTAGCCGGAATCGGCAGGAAATCGGTTCGTTTGATTGGAAGTGATCGAATTGTGGTAGGTTTTGGTCGTGTGCGCTTTTCATCGCATCCCAATCTGGATGCATTGCAATACGAGCGGCACTTAAGAAGGGGATTAACATGTTTATCAATCCTTCGTACATCGGTGATTAATTCACTGATCTGACAATTAAGAATTCATGCGTATGTTCTCTGGTGCTCTGTTCTGGTGGAAGTTTTAATAGTTGTTCGGTTTTAATGTGCTTTTAAGCATTTTAATATTTAAATAAAATATTCATTAATATCAGTAAATTAATGTTATAAGTAGTTTAAGAATAAAAGCAATATATAAATCAAAACAGCATGCGCTCTACCATGGGATTTACCATGAATTAAGTGTGTATTTACCTCGGCTTCATCTACTTAATCTCTCAATCGCTTAATCTTCGTGTACAGCATTATTTACTACGGCTTCAAAAGAGGAAACTATACAAAACTTTTAACAACTTTATTCCATTTCTACACATTACGTGACACCTTGCCTTAAAGGCAACATTTGCGTTGCTCGCTTTAGTTTTCCGCAAGCTTAACTCAATCATGCTCCTTCAGGTACATCTCTTTCTATCAACCGAAGTATATATATTTAGATCAGCAACCAGCACCATGCGCTTTGAATAGCCCCACAGTACGGTGTACGCTTGGAGTACTGGTTTATAAATAACGTAACCCCTCTATTTATATCGCATCCTTTGCTGTACGGGAAGCGGGATCCATAACAACAGGGCAAGGATTCACTCATTCCGACCGCTTGATGATCTCATATATACCCTTGTTACACACAGACACTAGCGTGCTTGGTTGGTTTGATGAATAGAGGCGTGGATTTTATGCTCACGCTTGCACACTACCGGCGGGAGCATCTTGCAATGAGGGCCCTCCCGTTTGGGCTGAATAATTCAAAACGGTCGAAATTCTCGTTTTCTTTTTTTCGCCTTCCTTCCTCCCCCGTTTTACGATGAAACATTAGAATCAGTTCCAACACTTACTTCATTTCGAGGCTTACCATGAGCTTTAATGATAGTTGGGAAGCCGCGTGCCACACAGGAAAGGTGGCCATTAAGAGCTAGAAAGCTATCCTTATATTTTCTTCC